>NC_143582.1:222957148-223275481 GCF_048544385.1 Mastigoproctus giganteus | reverse complement strand
AATATAATAATAATCAATAAATAAAATAAAAGTTTATAAGGGGAGCTGGAAATTAAAAAAAGAAAAAAAAAACTAGTATGGATTCTATTGCAGTATAACCTTTTATGTCAATGAGAAATTATGGGAGTGAAGTTGAAAAATATGTAATTAATGATATTGAGATTTCACATGATTATTTAATGAAAAAACGTTCCAGCCTACAGGCGAGTAAGACTCCTGTGTTTGATGGCATATACCCTATAATTTTAAGGGAGGCAGAACGACGAGATAAAAAAGTTTAATAAAAGCTGGGAGATGACCTCTAAGGCCGTTGCTATAAAGGTATTTAAAATTAAAAATCTCCAAGTTGCATCACACGCTTTTTTCGTATCGAATAACACGAACATCAGATGGTCTCGTTTAAAAAAGCATCTCGGATGGATATTTCAAACCTTATTAACTGCTCCAAAGAGGATCTATTTCTGCGGAAGCTGTACTGCACTCTGGAGAAGAAGCAATTGCCTCCAAATATCATATAAGGTGGGTGGTGAACATTCTCTTTAGAAATACTCACAGGCATCTAGTCAGAGCGATGCGTCAGTAGTTGGTTGGGATTTTCGAATCTTTTCCTGGCACAAGAAAGGCAATCACGATTGCCTTATGCCAGGAATTCTGAAACTGCTCCTCTAGAAAGATTCTATTATACAGAAACAACAAGCGGTCAGCGGATTTTGGTGACAGATGTTTTATCATTTCATAATGGATGACGTCTGGCTCAAAAGAAGGTCTGGCAAAAGCCAATTATAAGGATGAGAATCCTCAGATTTTAAGTTAATTGGCTACTTTTCGTTTTATCGCTAGGGAGTAAGATGTTGAAAAGATTGTAGACAAAGTCTCTCCAAGATTATTGGCTATTACAGTTGGGTTTGCAATATCACATCCATTATATTTCAGGACTGTAGAAGGGTGAGATGTATATTTTCCCTTGATTTCCCGGACTTTGTCCAAAACAGCCTTAGTGCTGGTCGACTGGGTAATAGTGGATGTAAAGCAAACTTACAATTCTTTTTGGCTCTGACGACGAATATAGCGTGCATTGGCACTTACACGTCTAGGCTAAGAGATTAAGCCTGGTATTATATCTTCGAAATATACCCCAAGCTTTGTTTTGAGCCGTTTCTGCTGCTGTCGCTGTACCTTCTGCATTTCTGGAAAATAGTGGGAACCGCGTAAATGTTTTTGGAATTGAGTTTTGCTACATGAGCAAGATTTTCTGTGATTTGCGCCACTGCATCATTGATAGGCTCCTGACTGACTGAAGTAATGCAAATCGATTATAGAACACACGCAATTAATAGTTTAGTTTGGTTTGACTGAAGTAATGCCAAACTCTGCAAGATGTTGAAAGTCAGCCTGTCAATCTTCCATTGCAGTCACCTAAAAGGTCTCCCATTAAACAAGCTGGAAGTGATCACTCCCGTAGAGGTTCTCCTCCACCTCCCAAGTGTGAAGGAAGGAGAGCAAAGGAGCATATAGAAAGATCAATAACAGAAGTCGTACGGGTAGTCATATGAACAGGCTCTCGTGGGTAGCACTGTTCGTAGGATCGCAGTCTTTTCCACACCGCGTAGGAAAAGACTTGAGTTCAAATCCCGTCGATGAGGGAGGAATTTTTATGGGTCTTTTTCACAATGCGGCTGAGTTAGTCGGTCTCAGGCGAGGGTAACATGTTTTTTTCCCCCCCGGAAACTCTGGTTTTTCGATCAGCAAACAGAAAATCGACTTCAGAATACACGAAATTTACAGACAATATATACGGAGCAAGATGGCCTTAGTTGCTGATGCCCCTAAAACCCAACTACAATCAATCATATGAAAAGATATGTTAGTTCCCACATTTAGAATGGAAAGGTCATGGTCAATGAGCTCTCCTTATACGTCCTACAACGTCCTCTTCCATTAATGTTGGCATTACCCACAGGGTGTTATGTCCATTGAAATCGCCCAGGAGTAAGACGAGGACGGACAGTTGCACAATGAGATCATCAAGGTCTGTCTGCGAGGTGTTGATTCCACGTGGCAAATAATTCGAACATAATAGAAATCCTGATAGATAATAGAAATAGAATTCGAACGTTAATAGAAATCCCGCTATAAGGCGAATTGCTATCACTTCTACGTTGGAGGTAAGCGGCACAGATTGAAATGGGTTCTGGTTTCCACAAGGATTACAACTCCTCCATGGGCATTCCCATACCCAATCCTATCATATGATAATAGTACTATGAAAGAAAGGGTTTTCATTTAATATGTCTCCTGTAAGCAAATGCAAACATCAGTATTTAGTCACTATTTTGGCTTGGTGGAACCGTCAGTTGGTTTCAGAAGTGCTGAGGGATTACTTTTCTTAGTCTGGGATTTATCTTTTTTTTTTTTTTTTTTTTTTTTGGAAGGGGAAGTATGGCTAGACATCCATTTTTTTCTTGAGAAACGGGGTACCTTAGGTTTTTTATTCTTTTATCTAGATTTTATTTATTTATTTAAAAAAAATTGAATGGCAAATGCCTAAAAAACGGTACTCACCTTGTATAAATCTGCAATAAATTTATTGGTAAATGGTGGCTGAATTTAGTTTGGAAGAATCATTAAAAAGAACTAAGGCAGAGAATGGGGTAAAAATATTTTTAAACAAATTTTAAAATGAGCGCAAGGAAGTAGAAGTGCAGATCTCCAATCCTTGGTTGTCATAAAAAGGTTGAAGGACGCAAATGAAAGAATGAAATAAAAGAGAAGACTGGTGGTGCCAATAGTCGTTGCCAGAGACTTCATCTCAAATCATCTCAAAATGTTAATGCTGCTAATGTAGATTAGCATTAGCATTAGTAGAGGCATTTGATGCAAGAAAGCAAGCTTATGCAGCATCAGCCAAAAAAAAAAAAAAAAACCACTTCCACTTCACCCCTCTGTTCGTTCAAAATACCTGTCCAGCTGAGCCTTAAACTTATTTAGGCTATCAACTTCCACGACAAGGGATGGAAGTCTGTTCCACCAACCAACCACTCGCTGGCTAAAGGCAAATTTCCGCACGTCTATCCTACATCTATCTTTCCTCAATTTGAATTTATGCCCTCTCAGGTGATTATTCTGAGCGAGAGGAAGAATCCCATCAGTATTGAGCATGCTCAAACCATTCAATGCGCAAACCATTCAAACCATTCAATACACCTCTATCAGATCACCTCGCTGGTGCCTAGTCTCCAGACACTGTAATTTGCAAAACTTAAGCCTTTCTTCGTAAGGCACCCCTTTGTTCCATTCACTAATCTTGTTGCCCTTCTCTGTACTCGTTCCAGCAGCTCTACATCCTTCTTGAAATGAGGCCTCCAGACCTGTATACAGTACTCTAGGTGTGGCCTGACCATCGCCTTATACAATGGAATGATCACCTCCTTATCCCTGCTAGAAAAATTCCTATATATCATTGACAATACACCATGAGCTACTCTTGCAGCCCGTCTGCACTGCTCAGAGAACTTCATATCTGCCTGCACAACCACCCCCAGGTCCCTTTCATTCTCTACCACTGTCAGTGTAGTACCACAGAGTTGATACGTTGCTCTGGGGTTGCTGTTTCCCATGTGTAGTACTTTACATTTGTCAATGTTAAACTTCATTTGCCACCTCTCAGCCCATTTGCTCAACCTTTCCAGATCCTGTTGCAGCAGCATAGTGTCAACTTGTAGTGGCCTTGACAACCCTGCCTACCTTTGCATCGTCTGCCAACTTCGACATTAAACTTGATATACCATCATCAATATCATTTATGAATACAGAAAACAATAATGGACCCAACACTGAGCCCTGAGGGACTCCACTAATAACATTAGTCCACGATGAGCAGTGTCCATTGATTACCACTCTCTGTCTTCTCCCCCTCAGCCACCCCTTTATCCACAGCAGCAATTTGCCTCCAATGTCACACTGCTCCAATTTGTGCAGCAGTCTTCCATGTGCAACAGTATCAAAAGCCTTTCTAAGATCCAAGTATATAATATCAAAGTTATTCCCTGCATCCAGTTCCTTTGTGACTGCATCATAGTATCCAATCCAATTGGTCAGGCAAGACTTCCCCTTAACAAAACTATGCTGTGTCCGAGCTATAACTGAAGTCTTGTCTAAATGATCCTGCAGTGCTTCTTTAACTAGTGCCTCCATTAATTTTCCTGGAACAGAACGTTCGTTAAATGAACCGTCATCAGTTGGCAAATGGAAGAGAAGTGAGCGCGAGTTGTATTTAAAGTTGGTCTATACTCTCGTGATGCTCTTTTTGACACGTGGGAACTTTAGCTGCGAGAGGTTCCAAGCCGGTGAGAGGTTGAAGGGAAGTTTTGCGTTAATAATATTGAGATCGGAATGGTGTCTGTACCATTCGATGGTGAGGGCTTCATATTGAAGAATTCTGTAGCTCGATCTAAGTTTAATAATAGTGATGGCAGAGTCAATAAGGGGGGGGGGAGTGGTTGTGGTTTTGAGCTTGGGTTGTTAACTCAGTGCAGGATTGACTTGTCCTGAAACTGTTGAAGTGGTAGTATGCGCGGGTGTTGGAAGTTGTGGAGGAACCGAATTTGGTGGTAGTGCTGCCGATGTAACAGGTGTCGCAGTTTATGAGATATATTATATTATTGAGATCATTGATGGGATACTTGTATGTTTCTTTATAAGAATTAAATAGGGAACCTAGTTTATTATAAGTAGAGAAAGTGAGGGAGATGTCGGTATCTTTGAATGTACGTCGGAATTGTGCTGCGAGTTCACTATGGTAAGGGAGAACTATGCGAGTATTTGTCTTGTTACTGTGTCTGATGTTGTTATTAATGTTGTTTTTAACGGTGGATATTGTGTGTTGGATGAGTTGAGGGGGATAGCCCCTGGCTATGAATTTATCAGTAAGGTATTGAAGTTCATTGTGTAGATCGTTTTGTGAAGAGCTGAATTTGATAGCATTGTAGATTTGGTTGTATAGGACCGCTTTTTTGGTACTAAGGGTATGATGTGAAGTGAAATGTAGATATTTACCAGTATGCGTGTTTTTTCTGAAAATCTTGGTATTTAAATTTGTGTCTGTTGTATAAATAGTGAGATTAAGAAAATTAATTTGGTTGTCCGTTCCGATTTCGAGGGTAAGCTTTAGCCTGTCATGTATTGTGTTGAATTTTAAAAAAAGATTGTCTATGGTTGTTCTGTTGCCTATTATTAAGACATCATCGGCGTAGCGGATGTATAATTTAATTTCAGAAGGGAAAGGTTGTAAAATTTGGTTTTCAATAGTGGCGAGATAAATTTCAGAAAGGGGAGCAGAAATGCCTAAACCCATTGGTAAACCGAATGTTTGTCGATAAATTTTATTATTAAATCTAAAATATCTAGCGTCTAGTAAAAGAGTAGTAAGTTCAAGGATGTGGTCAACTGAAAGAGAGGTACGTTGCCATTCAATTTTTTTTAGTCAGTTTGTCACGGTATTATAAGACTACTATAATTTCACTTTATTTATTTATTATTATTATTATTATATATATATTTTTTGCTACTGCTGAAGGAGGTACAGATATGGAATGGCAACTGATAGATCCTTCTGTGTAAGTTTATGTGAGCTTAACTGGTAGAGTGCGTGGAAGTAAATAACTCTTTTGGTGGGATAGTCATTTCTGTTTGAATTTCGATGGAACATATCCCTGCTAATTTCTGAGCATACAAAAGTTTGTTTGTATTTAAAGGTTTCGCTGCTTTTCTTGCCTCCAGATAATGATATGTTTAACTCTATCTTAAGTCTTTGTATTTCTTTTTGACTGTGCAGTTTAGATAGCCAGCTTTGACCAAATTAGTAGACTTTGGTAAATTAAGGATTACGTTTTTAGTAGGTAATAGATTCCCATCCCTGCATACAAATATTCGTTTTGCAGCGGTCGATCTATGACTTTTTAGTTCTGAACAGATTTCCTCCTCAGACATTACTGATTGTAGAGTCTGCTGGCAGACTCTACAATCGGGTATCAAGGTGTTAGACCTTGATACCCGAAAAGTGTCTCTTCGGTTCTGGGTCATTTTGCTATCTATCGTCCCAGAAGAAGAGTTTAGAGTATCAGGATTCATAATTTTTTTCTACCCACCACGGAGACCAAATGAGATGCCCACAACCCAACAAGTAATAAATGCGCTCGGAAGTGGGACGACCAGGGTTGCTCAGACACACCCTTATCGCCGCCTGCCTGAATTTTGTCCCACGTACCATGAAAGTAGGGGAATGATACTGACACGGTTGGAATCTTCCAGGCAATTCAAATAGGCGATTGATCCTAGACGAGCCATACCAGAGCTACTCGCCTTGTCGAAGCAAGAGCCAAAGCGTTGTTTTGAAGCTGGGCCTCTCAACCACCAAGATTCTCCTTTCTGAGTTTCCGCTGGTCGCAGCGCACAGCAAACACGGCATGTTCCAATGGTGTTAGCCTGGAACCTAGACTGTGGACTTTGGATGCCATCTGTTGAACCAGCAGCGTCACTGGAAAGTTCCCTCACCAAGTACAGGTGAAGGGCCCATTTGGAGAGATCTTTGAAATTCCTCTTTGGCTGCTACAACGGGACTCTATACTGAAATGTTGAAATAAATAAATATAAAAAAAATATTGCTATCTTTACACATTGCTAAATTTGCATTATTTAAGGAATGTTCGTTGCAGTGGGTACTCTGGAACATCTTCAGTTTTCTTGTTCTGCTACCAGGTGAGCGATCGAAATTTACGAAAAACTAAAGTAATTAATTAATAAAATAAATAATTGATAAAAAAATAATAAATATTTATTGATAATTCCATTATTTAATAATTTATCATTATTACTATATTAATGTAATGGATGACCATTACTTTATTATAATAATAATAATTATTATTATTATTACGGATTTTCGGTTAGGTTTACAGCAACGATCTTCAATGAGGGGTGAGTGCAAATCGATGTTACATCAGGTCTCTCTCTCAGATAATCTCACAGCGAAAAATCCTACAAGTTTAAATTTGAGAACACGATAGTCACGAAGTATGAATCTAGTGAGTCACTGTCATGGGTGAAGGTCGTTTGCAACACGTCCTGGTTGGTGATCATGACTTTTGGAGAAAGGCGTTTTGTACAAAAAGTTGTCTGACAACATTCACGTTGTAGGAGGGATCGTGCAATTGCATCATATAAAAGGATGGGGTAATAATAATCCAAGGACGTGCTGAGGTCTGTAGCACAGACCTTCCAGAAAAAAAATTTAAAATGACTAAATGCTTTAACAAAAATTTTTAAAAAGTTCAAATTCTTTAAACAATGAATATTGATGACCTTTGCTGTTTGAAATTTCTTTTTTATTTGTGTTTGTGTACAAGTTAGTGTGCTCTTTGTGTTCTTAGGATCTATCCAGTTATATTAAAGGAGGCGGCAAAGGAAGTAATTATCTTTTCGCTTTGATAGAAAATAATAATAAATAAAATAAAAGTGCTAATTCTACCGTTGTCTACTTGTGTATAATATCAATGTCTACGCGGTAGCACAGTGGTATCGTCACCGTCCTCCCCACACCGGGTGGAAAAGGCCCAGGTTCGAATCCCGTCGATGAGGCGAGGAACTTTAATGGGCTTTTTTCACTCCGTGGCTGAGTTAGTTGGTCTCAGCCGTAGATAGCAAGGTTTTCCCCCAGAAACTGTGGTTTTTCGTCCAGCAAAACAGGCAAATCGACCAGAGAACACACGCAATTTACAGGCATAAAAACAAATGGGTAGATGTAAACAATTACGAGTGACCCTAATAAATAATTTGCTTTTTTTTGTCTAATATCAATAATGACATTACTGGAAAAAAACTCTTCCACCAATTGGTTTACTTAATTCCTACGAGAGCAGCCTAAAAAAATAATGTCTCTGTTGCCCTCACTTAAGTCAATACATTTAGTACAACGATTTTTTTCGATTGAGAGCGAAAACAGTTTTCATATTTCTTGAGGGCTACTTTTAATCGTTTCTTGGGGCCAAATATGAACTGTAGAGAGTATGAGGAACAACTTCATTTCCCAGCAAGCAACAAAATTCCTGTCAATATTAAACAGCTTCAGTCAGATCGCAAGTTGTCAAGTTCGAGTAGCACTGTTGTATGACCAAGCCATACTTGTTTAGGTTTTTTTTTTTTTCAGCTTGTCCCAATTTTTTTTCAGTGTCCCAATGCACTCGACTGAATTGAATACGTATGTTTATTTATTTATTTAATATTTATTTTTAGTCCAAAAATACAGTGTAGACAATATCCAGAAAATTCCAAAAAACAGTCAACATCAACTATGCCTGGCCCTCAAGGGCGGCACAGTTGTTAGAATCGCCGTCCTCTCCACACTGGGTGGAAAAGACCTGAGTTCGAGTACCATCGATGACGTGAGAAATTTTTATGGCCATTTTTCACAACTCAGCTTAGTTAGTCGATCTCAGGCAGGAAGTAGCATGGTTTTTTTCCGCCGGAAACTTGGGTTTTTCGTCCAGCAAACACAAAATCGACGACAGAATACACACAATTTACAGAACAGTATACATGGAGCGATTTGTCCTTAGTCGCTGATGTCCTAAAACCTAACAACAACAGCAAAAACTGATCCCTGAACTTGGAACATTTTTGGAGATGTAATTGTTTTATAGAGAAATTCTTTGGGCCTTTCTTTTGTTTTTTTCCAAGATTCATCTCCAGTTACAACGTCTAACATTTCGGCAGTTAGAAACTCATTAACTGCCTATAATTTTAACCACGTGTTATAAAGATGTTTCCATTTAAAACAGAGTACCTTGTAAACGAATACCCACAAGGAAAGGCTACTAGGCCAACTAGGTTATTGCAGTTACTAAATAGTAACTGCAATAACTTAGTTGGAGTTTGTTTCCCATACTTAGCGGTGAGGTTCTGGGCTACCCAGCACAATTTACCACCCTCTTAAATTAGTTTATTGTAAACTGAAGGTTCATAACCAGTCCAGTTTAAATATAGTACTTCTGCAGGGTGTCTGGTAAGCGAATCCCTATTTTTAAATTATTGTAACTTCCTTATTTTTTTAACCGATTTTGAAGAGACAAACATTAAATGATTCATTGTTCCTTAAGGTTTAGAAAGATAATGTTAACTTCTTTTTTAGCTGAATCATGTCTCCAATTTGGCGCGCAAGATAGGGCGATAATCCTAGTCAGCTACGAGATTTGGGGGATCCATAAAAAAAAAAAAGACATTAGAAGTTAATGACAACAGGCTGTGTTACAGATAGGAAGAGAATAGGAGGGCCATTAACCTTGCGGACATTGCAACAGTGATCGAGATGACTTCATGCACAGAAATCAGTGCATGAAGGTGCTCGTGAAATTGGACTCACTCATATATTTGCGAACATTTTCAGGAAAGAACTGTGTTTTAATCCATGGAAGCCACATTACGTTCAGCAACTGTTTCCTAATGATTGCAACCGAAAGATGGAAGTTGCAGAAATTACGTTAGGATGGAACAAAGAGTGGCCAAAGCTGTTTGATAATATTGTTTGGAGTGACAAGGCTGTGTTTAACGTCGGCAGTTTTGTTGATCAACATACATGTCCTGATTCCCAAGAGAGTGTCAAAAACCTATCTAAACTATGAATCATTTAATAATTGTTTCATTAAAATTGGTCAAAACATAAAGAAGTCAGAATAACTTAAAAATAAGGAAACACTCGTCAGGCACTCTAAATGCAACACGATTCATAAGCCTTTGTGGGTAGCACATTTGGTAGGAACGCCGTCCTCCCCACACTGGGGTTTGGGTAAAAGACCTGAGTTCGAGTCCCATCAACGACAGGAGGAATTTTTATGGGACTTTTTCACAACGTGGGCAAGTTAATCGGTCTCAAGCGAGGGTATCATGATTTTTTCTCTTAAAAATTCGGGTTTTCGTTCAGCAAACAGAAAAATTGATCTCAGAGAATTTATGGACAATATGCACCTATGGTCTATGATACTCCTAAAACCCTACTACAACAACAACAACAATTCACATAACTTCGCTACAGCTTTACTTGATATTTCTTAGACTAATCGAATTTTCCAATGACACTTCTTACTATTACCTGCTTCCTTATACACTATTACTACTTCTACTGTTCATAATTCAATTTCTAGACCTTTAGCAATTGAGATTTGCGGTAAATATTTGTGGTAGAAGTACCAGTTATAAGACCCGAGTGCAAGAGTCAAGAGCGTAGACACAGCCTGTAGGAATTCTCAGGTGCTCGTAAGCAGTTATAAGAGAAGAACGAATAGGTTGACCTGTCATGCCCAATGCTTCAGAAACCCATAAATACAAGGTAATAACGATATTGTAAACCTGAGCGCTTTTAAGAATGAGCAACTTTTAACTGCGCACTGAAAACACAACGCTGTGTAAATGATAGAGGCAGTTTTCTCAGGTGGGGGGGGGGTGCAAGTTGTAAGGTCAGAGTGTAAGAGTCAAGAGTGTTATGATGAATGTTTTATTTCGTAAGTTCAAGAGTATTCGAAGAAAGCAACTTTCCTTTTGTCCTTAGGGGACGCCATTAAACCCATCTGATTGTGTTTCAGTTGCATAGAAAATAAAGTACGTTTCGAACTTGAAACACTTCAATAGCAAAATAACCACAGCATATTAATTAATGCAGTTAATAAGGTAAGGCAAGGTATTATTTTGTTCATATGAATCTAAACACTTCAATATCAAAACAAAATAAATAAATATAAGCATAAGATTAAAAACAGAAACACGAAACAACTGCTGTTATAATCATAAGCTGATGACATGAAATTATAAAAGAAATTAAGCAGTCTATGGACTCAGGGACGGATTTATATATAAGCTAAACAAGCTACAGCTTAGGGCCTCACATTAAAGGGGCCTCTCTCTATCTTAAAAAATCATTTTTTTAATATTGTCATGGACTAACTGTGACATGGACTAACTGTGAATATTAATAAATGCCATTACCATTACTGATCCCCATAAACAATTAGTCATCTGTTACAATTACACTTTAGAATCCGTGCATGTTAAAAGAATACATGACATTTTGGATTTAGGGATATTAACAACAAGTAATGGCTCTTATACTTCTCATACAGAGCATATAAAATACTTAGTTTAATCAAAAGAGCTTGTTCTGATTTTATTGGCCCTGATATCCCAAAACTGGCTTAATCTTCATTCGTTCGACCAATTCTGGAGTGCACAACGCAGGTGTGGACCCCTTTTGGGAAAAAAACAATCTTAATAAGCTTGAAAAGGTGCAAAAATCTGTCATCAGGTTTTTAATTTACAAGTCAAATTTAGACTTTTATTTGCATATATATAAAGATTGGTGTAAAATTTTCAACCTTCCCATCTTAAAAGATAGAAGGAATATGTTTGCTTGTATCTTACTACACTTGATACTTCAAGGCAAAATTGATGCTCCATTGCTACTGTCTTGTATCAACTTTAATTATCCGCCTAGGCCTTTGAGGGCACATAACTTATTTTATTACCAAATTTAGAACAAAACATCTAAATTTGAAAATTTCAACAAAACAGCAGCATTTTAAAATGAAAATAACATTGATATCTTCATTAGTAAAAACAGTATTAAAAATTAATATTATAATCTGTTTTTATCGTTTATAATTAGCGTATTTTCATTTATTAGGTTTTATGTATTATTTTAACGAAAAAAAAATACATTTATCATATTGATAATGAAGTAAAATTATCTTTGTTTTTTAATGTTTTTCCTTTTATTCAATGTATTATATCATTCTTTTAAATTTATTAATACTACCTTATTATTTATGATATCTGTGTTTAATATTTTTTTCTACTAAAAATTATTTATGTTTTGCATTTATTTTATAAATATTTTATTTATTGAAGATTATACATGTTTTGCATTTATTCTATAAATATTTAATTCTATAAATAGGTAATAATTGTATAGCGAACAGTAAATCACAATTGTAAGGCTTTATGCTGTTATTGTGATTTAAAAAAAAAAAAACCTCTCACAACCTAGAAGGGCGAACACAAGGCTCCTGATCCAAAGAGACACCGTTCACACCTCCTCCTTACCAAACCAGGAAAATATTCTTCATTTGTTCAAAATTGCAGGCCAATATCTCTTCCGAGCTGCTTGGGTAAAATTTTCGAAAGGATGGTTCATACAAGGCTCACTTGGATTCTAGAGTCATAGAATCTCCTGCCAAGATCATCAGTATGGATTTCAGAAAAACAGATCAATCCTAGACGTGTTCATCAAAGCTAATCTCATATCCGTAATGCCTTTGTGATGAAACAACATTTAGTCATCGTTAACTTAGATCTTGAAAAGGCATTTGACACTACCTGGCGTCATGGTATAATTATGGATCGTTACCATCTAGGGCTATGAGGTCATTGGCCAGAAATAATGTAAAATTTCCTCCGCCTTCATTCTTTTCAGGCCCGGTTTAAAAAATACCCTCTTTGCATCTCATATTGAGGAGGAAGGAGTCCCGCATAGATCGATACTTAACTCAACGCTATTTGTAATCCGAGTTAGCAAAATAACGCGAGATATCCCAAAAGCTGTTGAAACTTGACATGTATGCAAACGACCTTACCATTTCTTGTCAGGCTCAAAGTATGAATACTATCAACTTGCCATAACCAAAATAGAATCCTGGATTTCATGGAAGATCTATCAGAAAAGAAATGTACTGCCACTCACTTTTGCAAGCAATGGGCCCTTCACCCTGATCCTGAACTAGAAATAAACAATACTTCAATCCCACTTGTCAATGCGGTTGAATTTCTTATTAGACAGCAAACTAAATTTCCAAGCTCATATCATTCAGAAATACTTGTCTAAGCATTTGAAGACACTTCGATCGGTCTAGTCCATTTCGTTGACGCTTAGATTATGGTTGTCCAGTAGCACTACTTTACAACTGCTAAATGTCATCCAGCACAGTGCTCTGAGGATTGCGCTGGGAGCTTTCAGGACTTCTCCAATTCAAAGTCTTTATATAGAAGCGCATGATCCCCATTATACATTCGTAGAAAAACATTACTGCTCCTCTATGCGGCTAAGATCTAAAGTTTTCCATCCCACCCCAGTTGGAAGTATCTTCATAATACTCGGTAGGATTTCTTATATGAGAGTAAACTAGATTAAAATCGACCCGCCTCACTTAGGATTGAAGAGCTTGTTCAGAGTTGGAATGGTGATTTAAGTGATATTTTTCAGGACACAACTGCACCTGTGCAACCTTCGATATATATTTCTGCCTCTTACGATATACATTTTCTTCAGTGGGGAAAGAACTTCATACCTCCTTGCAATATCAGACAGTTGCACTTAGCTCAAGCTACTCTGAACTCCCACGCTCTCTCACAACGTCCTCAAGTTCCTACACTGACTATAAGCCTATCATTCTCAAATCACTACAACAGCTCGTCACAGATTTGGAAAAGTAATACCAGCAATAAACTTAACCAGATATAACAAGATCCAAAGCTGTGGCTCTCTGGCTTCTGACGAAACAGAAGAGAGGAAGTGGTATTGGCAAGACTGAGAATTTGACACGCTCATCATACCCATCTCTTCCTATTGCGAGAAAACTCACCCTAGTGCTCATCCTATCACAATCAAATTACAGTCCGTCATTTTCTAGTTGATTGTTCCTTACATTCAACACATCCAAAACGTGGATGTGTGTGGGTACACACATCCACGTTTTGGATGTGTGTACCATCTTTGTGCGAAGAGCCGTGTTCACTCCTCCATGAGTGATGTTTTAGTTTTTTGTTGGGGTGATTACGGTCACAGGAGCAGAACAACACTTTGCCTTATCTTACCTATTAATATCATTAATTAATTTGCACTATTAATTTTGTGGTTCAAGTGTTTCCTAAGTTCAGTTCAAAGCATTAAACCGTATTCATTCCCCATAATAATAATAATAATAATAAATGTTTCTTAAAGTATCCTTTTGTTTTTCTGATGCGAGAATATTATTTTGTTTACTTTAAGGTATTGAATTCTGTGTGAATATGTGAAAAGTAGCCCAGGAGGTACCTGGTGCTTGTTTAGCAACCTTTGGACTTTAACCACTGTGCTATCCACGAGATTATGGCCATGATAGACACAGTTCTAGAACAGTGACCCTCTAGTTCGGATTTACTTTCAGAGAGTTATGAGCGTTCGTGAGCTAACAGAACTCACATTTGCTATTGAAAAGCATGTTAAATGGTCTGCTGCACATTATTATTATTATTATTATTATTAAATCCGTTTATTAGCTGTAAAACTTGAATCGAATACAGCCTTCTGGCAGGGAGGGCTACAAATAAACACATATATATATATATATATATATATATATAGATGGACTAACAATTATGCATAGTAATACCTACAAATATACATAGTGATCGTAAACTTGGCTCTAGCTTACGATCACCTCTGAGTTATGGCATCTCTCAATTCCTGCCTAATAATGAGGCATACATATTGGTCTGCCCTCGTGGGTGCGCACAGTTGGTAAAATCGCCATCTTCCTCGCACCGGGTGGAAAAGACCTGAGTTCGAGTCCCGTCGATGATATGAGGAATTTTTATGGGCTTTTTTCGCAACGTGGAACTTTGCGAAACTCCCTGAAACTGGGGTTCTTCATCCAGCAAACAGAAAATCGACCGCAGAATACACGCAATTTACAGACAGTGTACATGGAGTAATATGGCAAGACCATGGGGAATATTTCAGGCCTCTTGTTCACTTTGTACGAAGTTGACGAATGTGTTCCAAAAAGGTCAACTTTTTATCATTTCCCAAGAATTTTGTGTCTTGCACGACTAGAATAGCATTTTGTCAGCGCCTCAATTCAGGTTCAGGATGAAGATTCCACTTACGACAAAAATGTACGCAAACGGTCTTCTGCAGTGAGAACCATTAGCAAATGTCCAGGAATTAAAGCAATCAATGGCTTGTTGCAGTTGTCACTCAATAACCCTCATGTTACCTGATTGAGAGAATATGATAAGGTCATCAACATAGGGAGCGTGACACTTAATACTGATCCTTGCGGTACTCCCTCCTCTTGGAAAAATGGACGAGAGAGTGAGGATTCCACACGAACTTGGAAGGACCAATTGGCTAAAAGTTTTTAATAAACAAGGGGAGATGCTCTCTAAGACCCAGGCTATATAAATTTTCTAAGATGCCAAATCGCCAAGTTGTGTCACACGCTTTCTCCATATCAAAGAATACAAACACTAGATGAATCGTCTGGTGTCTAAAAGCATCCCAGATGAATGTTTCCTGTCTAAGATGATCCAGAGTGGAACAGTTCCTTCGGAAGCCGCACTGGATGCTAGAGAGGTCATTTAATTATAAATACCATATTAAACGAAAATTAAACATTCCCTCCAGGATTTTGCCGAGACAGCTAGTTAGAGCGATAGGATAATAAGTAGTAGGGTTAGGATCGTTTCGTGGCTTTGCAAAGGCAAGAACAATTGTCATGCGCCAGGCATCCAGAAACTTCTCTTGAATAAAGATTCTGTTATATAGAAAGAGCAAGTGAGCTATAGATTTTGGTGAAAGGTGCTTAATCATTCCATAAAGGATGCCATCTGCTCCAACGGCATTTACCTTAGAAAGGGTGAGAGCTCTTTTTAGTTCCTCTATAGCGAATGCCCCGTTGTAGGGATAAAGGCCCTTTGATGTGAAATTAAGTGCCTGTTTTTCAATTTTATGTTTCAGGACCAGAAACTCAGGAGAATAGGAGGATATCGCAGAGATGTTAGAGAATGTTTCCCCAAAAGAGCTGGCTATTGCAGTTGGCTCTGCAATATGCATCCGTTATATTCTAGGATCGATGGAGAGTAAGATGTATATGTCTCTTCATTTCCCACATTTTATCTCAGACAACCCTAATACTAGTGGACTGGGTAATTTATGATGTGAAAAGGATTCACGATTCCTTTTGACTCTGATTGCTGATGTATTGTGCTGTTTGGCTCGTGCGTGTTTAGTGGCTAAAGGATGGCCATTGTAAGATATCGTTGGAAAATCCCCCATGCTTTATTTTCAGCCTTTTTTGCTGTTGTGCAATTTGCACATTCTACCATAGTTTAGGAAAGAGTGGAAACCGAGTGGATGTTTTTGTAATTCCAACTGCAGCTGTATGGACGATATCTTCTGTGATGTGCATAACTGCATCATTGATAAACTGCAGTGATGTCAAAATGTGCATGACGTTGAAAGGTATTCTAGTCAGCCTGATTAATCTTCCACTGCGGTAACCTAAGAGGAAAACACAGTCTCTCATTAATTAAGATGGTTATAAGGGGAAACATTCTCTAACATCTCTCCTCCGAAGTAAGTGAAGGGAGGAGAGAAGGGGAGCAGATAGAAAGATCAATGGACAAAAAAACGTACGGGTAGGCGTGTCGAAGAAGGTGTTTGTTCCTACATTTAGGAGGGAGAAGTCATTGTCATTGAGCAATATGCTCTATGACTCGTCCCCTTCCATTGATGTTAGCACCACCTCACAGGGTGTTATGTCCATTAAAATCCCCAGAAAGTAAGAAAGGGGAGGCAATTCCATTATCATATCATGAAGGTCTTTCTGGGGATTTCAGTTCAGGTGGCAAATAAATAGAGTAGGTGGTTAACAAAAATCCCACTGTAAGGCGAATTGTGAACAGCCTCTATGCTGGTTGTATCTGAACTGAAACTTTTTTTCTATATGATTTGCTCATGTAAAGGTTTTCTGGGTTGATATTGAAGTAACTGAACAACTTTTTATTGGAAAGAATCTTTTTAGGCTATCTAACTGGGTGATTGTCCTTGTAAATTATGGTTCCTTCCTTGCAACGCGTCTTTGTTTCTCTCCTGATCTTATTATCCAATCTTCGAACTTTCGTTGAATCCTGTTAAAAGTTGGGAAAGTGTCAAGAAGTTTCCTGTGATTATCATTTATCTCCAGGGTATGACCTTTAGGGTGAAGTATAGAATAGCTCTTGAAATGGTAAAATACAGCGGTAATTCTATTTAGCCATCTCAAGAGCCAGTAATCCTATTTGCCTACATCTATTTTGCAACCATCCTTTTCGATTTTAAATTTATGTCGCCTCATGTGTGTGTGTTGTCCGAGCAAGAGAATGGATGCCATCAGTCAGGAGGTAGACTAATCTAGTGAACATTTTTTGGCCAGTGAGTACAGGTTGGAAAGAAAATAATGTACGCTTTTGGTAGTTTTGAAAATCATGGTAATTGACTTTAAATAGAAGTTCGGTTATTAAGAAAAGGAATTCCAGACCTCTCACATCCCAAAGGTGGTGAACCAGGTGAAGTATGCCAACTGAAGTTGTTTTATTCTTACACTTTTAGGAGAGGGTCTGGTCTCATGTAGCGTTTCCTGGTGTTTCGGTATGCAAACAAAATCTTGTTGAAACAGTCAACAGAAAATATAAAATTTGAAAATATTATTTTATTAACCGATTGAATATGTATTATTTAATTTCAAAGATGGTGAAATAAATTATTAGAATTCTCAACACTCATTGCATACATCATGCACAAAGTAAAATGAAGCGAAAACCCAGACATGCAGTACTAGAAATTTCTGTCTCTCTGAATTGTAGGTTCAAGTTTTAAGTGTAATGTTTATTCACATTACGCCCCTCTACATAACCAAAGGGTACTTTTGGCAACACTGGAGTCACCTTACTGCCAAAGGTGAATGTTTATAGACTGCTGCTATGCTGTTAGAGTTCAAATATTCACACCATTTTTAATATCGCTTGTTAACTTCGGATTATATGTTTAAAAATTACCTCAGAAGACAGGCAAAGATTAGATTAAAATGGCAGACATCATTGCAAAGTTGAGTTCATATAATGATTTGTAATAGGAATTACAAAAAAAGGGAAGGCTAAAAGAGCAGTATACAGTGGTGGACAAAAAAATTGCAACACTCAAAAATTTAAAAATATCTAAATAAACACGAAAAAAAGGCAAGAAAACTTATTTTTATGCTATATTGGAAAACTACACTTTTATATATTATATAATAGATACTATAATCTCACACAATGTTTTGTTTTGATTGCATCATCTACCTTTGGGGAGTTTGAATCATAGCAACATTACTAGCTTAGTTTTGCTTTTGTACGATGGATAAGCACATTCAATTGATGTCTCGTAAAAAAAGTGTAGGCATTGCTCTTTATAAAGAGGGATTTTTCCAAAGAGTAATTGCATCAAAAATAAAATGATGTCACTACACAATTTCCCTTTTATACCTAGTCAGGATCGTTGTGTGGAGATGTATTTCTAGTGAAGGAGTTGGGCTACTTCACTTGTGAATGGAAATATGAACGCTGATGCTTACGTTCAGGTTTTGGAGACTCGTTTCTACCAACAGTCAGGGATTAATTCCATGATGTGAATAACTGTATTTTCCAAGACGATTCTGCACTTTGCCACTGTGCAAAAAAGGTAAGTGCTTTTAATGCTTTTATTAAATAAACATTTGGTTGTCATTATTGCAGGGAAGCAATAATGGAGTCACTGGTTAAAGAAGTAATGCAGGACCATCTGGACAGGAATGCAATTATGCTGCAGTCACAACATGGATATTTTAAGAGATGGTTTGTCTAACTAATATCACTGCTGTATGATGCAGTGACCAAGGAACTGGATGAAAAAATAATTTTGATATCATATACTTGGATTTCAGGAAGGCTTTGATATTGTTGCACATAACAGACTGCCGTATAAACTGCAGCAATGTGGTACAAGTTACTGCTATGGATAAAGGGATGGTTAAACGGAAGAAGCCAGAGTGGTTATCAATGGGTACTGCTCTCTCTGCAAGGATAGCACAGTGGTATCGTCACCGTCCTCCACACACCGGGTGGAAAAGGCCGGGTTTGAATCCTGTCGATGATACGAGGAATTTTAATGGGCTTTTTTCACTCGATGGCTGAGTTAGTCGGTCTCAGGCGTAGATAGCAAGGTTTCTCCCCCAAGAAATTGGGGTTTTTTCGTCCAGCAAACAGGCAAATAGTCCAGAGAACATGCAATTTACGGACAAATAAATATATGGGTAGATGTAAGAAATTATGGGTGGCCCTAATATAATAATTTGAATTTAGGCACTGCTCTTCGGGGACTAATGTTATCAGTGGAGTTCCCAGGTGCTGGGTCCATTGTTATCAAAGTTTGCAGATGATATAAAGGTTGGCAGGGTGATTAACGACAGCAATGAAGGTATCCTACTGCAACAAGATTAAGAAAAACTGCCATTTCTCAAATAGCAGTTGAAGTTTAATATTAACAAATGCAAGGTACTGCATATGGGTAGCAGTAATCTCAGAGTAACTTATCGTGCGGAACTACACTCAGGGTAGTAGAAAATGAAAAAGACCTGGGGATAATTGTGCAATCGGATATGAAATTCTCTGAACAGTGCAAAGGTGCTGGAAGGATAGCTCATGGGGTTTTGTCAATGTTATACAGGAGAGTTTAAAAAATTTATCTATACAGGATAAGGAGGTGATTATCCCTTTATACAAGGCCATGGTTAGGCCGCATCTTGAGTACTGTTTACGGGTCTGGAGGCCTCACTTTAGGATGTAGACATGCTGGAATGGGTGCAGAGAAGGGCAAGGTTGGTGAGGGGAACAAAAGGGTGCTGTTACCTAGAAAAGCTTCAGTTCTGCAAATTGCAGAGCAATCTGATTGAGGTGTTTAAAGCTAAAAAGTAATCATTTAATCATAACCTTCTGCATCGCAGCCATCTTGTGATCCATTTATGAATCTTATGTATGATCACAACACATTACAATTAGAGCTTACCATACCGAGATTCCAGGATCCCGAATACCGTTAATTTTTTTCCGGTATTAAAATCCAGGTATTAATACAAAAATACCGGTTTTTCGGTACTTTTTTGCACCTGCCATACAATGGTATGGCAGGTGCGGAAGGGTTAAAATTAAAAGCTTCTGAACAATAGTTTAATCCCTCTATTACACCGCTACTTGAGGATGTGACACTTAGTGCATTTTGGGAAAGGGTGTCGGTATGGAGCAGTTCAAAGGTATTGTGAACAGATGATCTTGAGGTAAAAGATGAAAGAGTTTCGTTGTGCAGGAAAAATATTCTGTTTTTCCCACCAAAGGAAGAAGAGTGAGTTTAAAGACTAACACCCTGATTGGGTCAGGTTTAAATTAGATAGGGAGACATACGCAAATACGTGCAAACCCCCCCCCCCCTCTGGGGTCTGCACATAAGTTTGCGTATAAATATTCTAACTTGCAATCAATTCAATAAATAAATAAATGAGAAGGAAATAAATAAGGTGCTTGTGCCAAAAGAGGGGTTTGTGGTTGTTGTTCGGAGGGGTTGCAGACTTCCAGTAGTAGTTCTGGGTTCAGTTCGGGTCCGGGAGTGTCCAGCAGTGAAGGGTTCTGCCGGGCATGTTCCTGTGCTAGAAGTTAATCCAGAAGTTGAACAACAAGCCAGTCAGGTAATGCCTTGGCTTATACTACTGCTGTGGTAATTTCCATCAGTATTAACAGAGAACTGTTCTCGAAATAAGACAGTACTGGAAGAGCTATATAGCAGAGATGCAGAGAAGAGAGACATCACCACACTCCGTGGAAAGAACCCGCACAAAAGAATCCCATTGTGAAAGAGAAGGAAGGTAAGTCATTTTAACTGTGTTGTTTTGAAAATGGTACTTAGATAAAGTGGGAGATTATTTTAGAGTAAGGTTGAAGTTGAAGAAACATGAGAAATAAGGAAATGTCAGTATTGAGTTGGTTTATTGGTTGAAGTTGTAAAGAAAATTGATATTGCTAAATTAAGAGAGATTACATGAAATTGTTAGTATTAAGGAACGACTTATGGATTTCTGTTGTGAAGAGATTGATATTGCTGATTAAGAGAAATATGAGGAAGTGATCAAGATTGAATTAGTAGTGTTTGAAGCTGTAGAGAGAGAGTTGAGATTATTAATTGGGAGAAATTTTATGGAAATGATAGCATGTATTAACAGATTAAATGAGAAAAATGAATAGATTAGATGTAAATGAACATCAGTTATGTAAGTAGATTTGTATGATAAATGACTTTTGTTTTATATTTGTGTCATTGCTCTTGAGAAACTGACAGCTCACACACATATATATATATATATATATATACGATATATAATATATATACTCTTGTGTGAGGGGGGAATATCCCTCAGCTCCTGAAAACCCTAATTTTTTAACGCAGTCAGGTAGCTTGTGGGGCTTAGTGCTTGAGGGGAGTTGCTGTATGAAAATCATAACAATGGCCACTGACGGTGATACTAAGGTAGAGGGAAATAAAAATTAATAAATAACCCCCCCTCCCACAACTTAGATTGTTTCCTACTAAGCTTACCCATTAGTCCCTTTCTTTCGTTAATACGGATATAGTGACATAAAAAGTCAAAAAGGAAATATTTTTTATTTTTGATAAAAAGGAAATAAGATTTTTTGAAGATGAGGGAATAAGCGGGGGGGGGTTAAACTGCAACTCGTCTGCTACTATCGCAGTACAAAACACCAACCAGCACAGAATCCAAAAGGACGTTTTCTGCCGCTAATTAAATATGTACCAAAATTAGATCCAGTTTAAACCATAACACTATTGAGTTTCTTAAAGCTCACTTTATTCGGACAGGTAGTGTGGATGCTTTTTTTTTTTTTTTGTTTTTGTTTTTAGAATAACTATGTTTAATAATTTTTGTTAGAATATTTATTAAACATAGTTATTCTAAAACGATCAATATGGCATTATGTTGGCCCATATGATGTACAATAATTTATTGTAATAAAAGTTTGATTTAAAACGTGAATTCAAGTAATTACTTGTTTGTTTTTCTTACTTTATTGCACTTAATTGTCATCAAAATTTATTGCAAAAAATGTTTTTTTTTTGGAATACAGGTATCATCAATTAAAAATACCGAAATACCGGTATTAAGATTTTGACCAATATTGTGAGCCCTAATTACAGCAATCTCTCAGAGGGGAATGAGTCAATTTTTTTTTTTTTTTTTTTTTTCAGAAATCCAAGTAAACAATCCTGCATCAGTAATACAGTAGAGATACAATTATCCAAACTGCCAATTAACCACAACCAAGGAATGCAGGTTTGGGCTTTGATGTTAGTCCCCTTCATTGAGTGAGCCCACGTGGTTGTTATTGCCACCCATTCCATTGTTCCCAGTCATCTTCGTAGTCACGTGTCAGCGGCATTTAGTGTTGCATTCTGTTTGATTTTCAAACCCATTCTAATTTTCATGGATGCTAAAAAATTTATGATGTCATGTGAATGGAAACATGTTGTTCTGACAATGGCAGACAAAGCCAAAATAATTAATTTATTGAAAAAAGGGGAATCAAGGAAGAAAATCACTGAAAGATATGGTGTTTGGGCAACCACAATTTCTGACATAAAATAGAATAGTGATTCAATTCTTTATTAGAGAGTGAAGATGGTAGTTCTAACAGAAAAACAATGAAAAAGGCTGACATCAACAAAGCAGAAGCAATAAATAATGGTTTATGCAAAAAAGATTAGCTGGACAACCAATTTCAATACCATTTTCAATTTATTTTATTGAAATTAAAAATGAGCCTGATTTTATTTACAATGCTAATAAAACAGGTTTAAAGTGGAAAGCACTTGGTAAGGCAAAGGTATTGACCTCAAAATACCTTAGCCTTAAAAAGTGAGTCTACAGCTCGTGGCATAAAATGAGTAAGGATCCAGTGACAGTAGTGGTCTGTGGCACCTGTGCTAATTCAAGTGGCAAAAACTGGTTAAAGCTGCTTCTAATTGGCAAGTAAAAATGTCCAAGAGCACTAACAAATGTGAAAAATTTATCCGTGACTTATATGAATTTAATTTATACAGTGAATTCCTTGAATAATTGGTTTGGGCAACCTTTATTAGTAGTTAATAATTTTAAAGTAAAATAACTTTTTGAACTTAGTAATTTTTAATAAAAAACAGTGTAAATTTATGATAAAATCTAAATTTTGATATCGCTTTGCAGTTTTAATATTATACAAGTAATGTTAAAATGTAACTCAAAGTATGTGATGTCAAATAAAATTGCTTTTAACACGCAGGCACTTCTTTTTTTCCTTCAATAAATATTTAATTTAAATTTAATTTCTAATTTTAAATAATTTTTATTTAATTTTAGATTTCCTATAATTTAAATAATACGTTCAAGGAAAACTAAAATAACAGTAAGAACAGTTAAACCAAGAAGATGAAAGACAATTAACAAATTTTCCCTCAAATCCTTTAGAATTTCTCGTGAATCTTTATGGCAGCGATGGACAAACCTGCAATCCACAGGCCACATGCTGCCCACCTAAACATTTTTTGCAGCCTACAAGAATATTTCAATAAATTTTCATAAAACATGTAGTTCAAGTAATAAAATAAACAGTTGCTAAAAACATAAATATGACTCAGTCATAAATATTAATAATACATATCAAATATCAGTGTTGTTTCAATGCTTACATCAGTACTACGCTAAATAGAGAATTCTCTTGAATTGACAAGTAACGTCATCGCAACTGGCTTACAAATGACAATCTCAGCTCAATCACACAATTATTTTATTTGGAAATTTCTGCAGTTAATGGAGATTTTGATTTGATAAATCTAATAAATTTGATAAATCTAAACATTGTACTAACTCTTGTTCATTTGCCATTGCTGTTTTTGGTTCCTGGGCATTACAGTATGAGAACACCACCCCCATTTTTGTGGTTAGGAAAAAAAAAAAAAAAAGTTTCACCCATAAATAAATGAATTCACATATCTGTTTTTGCTAAACTGACTAATAGTTTATATTACCACAATCAACTTTTACCAGCATGTCAATGTCATATTTTGGAAAAAGAATTTCCAAAAGAAGCATGTTGCCTAGTACTCCAATTAAAGGTTTTCTTTCATGCAGCTGGCACCAGCCAGTTCTGAATCCCAGGAAGATTGGATACACTGGGTAAAATTATTCTAATCACTTTTCTGTTGGCACAATTAATGCATTAACATGAAAATAAAAAGGTGAGAAATTTATTCTCTCTATGACCAGGCAGTTTATAAAACTCTTGGCAAAACAAAGGATTTAAAAATGAAGTTAGTCATCAGTCATCAATGTATGAAATATATTAAAGTAAAATAATGCCCAATACGAGTACCGTCTTTTTTAAGGAAATTTTCACTAATTATCTTGATTCTGCCACTGAAGGAGGCTAAGACTTTTTTTTTTTCAACTCACTGCTATCATTATGTAGACAAAATTATAAACAACCCTGAGCCACATTCTGCAGTGGTTTGGGGTGTGGCTGGAAATATCAATACACAACAAGCGAAGTGTTTTTCTAAAAATTTGAATAAATTTAAGGAAGAATTAAACAAATTATAAGATGGATGGACAAATGGGGTGGTTTTTTTTTTCTGTCTGATGTCATATTAACTTGCTTCCTTGGATCATATATCACTATTAATCCTAAAACTTGACCTTATTAAAAAAACAAAATCAGAACAATATTAGAAAAAATGATTTCATATTTATAATGACAAATTATTAATATGGTTACAAAGCAAAAGTACGCACTTACCACAGAAAACAGCCCATGTCTGAGGATGCGTATTATGGCTGGTAAATGATACTCTTTACTGCCATGCTACAGTTGCAATAACATGAAATTCAGCATATGCACATTACTTAAGTGCTTGACTAAGATAATAAATAAAACTCTCCACTCTGGTTATCAATAATTGCCATGTGCTTTTCTCAAAGCTGTCTTTTTGGACTGCATAAATGTATTCTCTATCCTTCCTGGCTTTATGGTATGTGCACTGAAATATCTCTGTAATCAGAGCCTTCTAGTGTTATTACCAAGTCACAAGGTTCAATTTTACTGCCAATTTTCTATTGCCTATCAACTGATCACCTGCTATTCTTGACAGGTGCACAATTTTAACACATATAATTTTAGTTTATTGTTTTCAGATAAGTGGATGACTCAGTGGACACTGCTAGTTTGAGTCATTTTATAGTGCCATATCATCAGATCAAATTTCTGAATTACATTTCTTCTAATTCATAGTTCTAATTATAGAGGGTCAAGATATTTGTCTTATTGAAATTAAAAACATATATTAAATTTATCATTTGATAGTATTTAATTTAAAATTTCGTATTTAATATTTGCCCCTGCAAATAGTTTTTGCCACTTTCCTAAAACCTTTGGAACCTTTAAAGTACATTATGCAGGGCACAGGGTGATTAATGATTAGTGGAATCATTTTATTGAAGATTGAAGCAACAGTCTATTAAAGAGTTTTTTCTTATACAGTCATCATATCCGCCAGAGTTTTCCCTCCCAAAATACATAATCAATAGGAAACACAACATACACTTTAAGCAACAAAGTCACAAAACTAAATTGTTTTTATATCTTAAAAGTATGCAAGCAAAGGGGGACAAATACAAAGAAATTAAAATTAACTCACATAGCACTGCACGGCATTGAAATAAAAAGTAATGATTTTTTGGAAAATCACTTATGAAAGGTCAAAACAGCCTTGTCTCTTACAAGCAATTTGAATGCATGTGCCACAAAAGGAGACAAGATTGTCTCAGCAAACAATGTGTACTTCTGTAAGTGATTTCAAAAATCATTTATATTTATTTCAACACAGTACTCAGTGTTATGTAAGTATACTGTTTTTATAGTTTTGTTGATTTGGGTATGACAGTATTCTAGTTGAAAGTGGCACAGGTTCATTTCACTAGGATGCTCTCAGCAGTGAATTTTTTTTTTTTTTTTTAATGAAGGTTATGTATAGTGTCATGATCAAGGATGTACTGCAGGATTATCTGGGCAGAAATCAAAAAATGTAAGAAACACAGCACGGGTTTAACTTTACGTCACTCACACCTTCAATTTTAACAAAGACATATAGAATTTGATCCCTTCTTTTGTTTTAATTATAAAAAATTAATTTTTAGCTTTTTTACTGAATTGAAAATGGTGATCAATTAATTATGATTTGATAAACCTAATTAAAAATATTTAATGAAAAAAAATGAGACACAAATAATATCGTATTTTTTAGAATTTAAGGCCACTGATTCCGCATCGGAGTGTTTGAAACACAAACACTCAAATGGCATCTGATAGATGCAATGCAAACATCCATATTTTTGTCGATTGTTCACATTTAGCCAGTGAAATCAATGCATTACTATGAGATTAGACACTTGTCATTGGCATTTCACAGGTGGCATGTGGAAATGGGTGTTACCTTGAAGAAATGTAGATGCTTTTGCTCATGTGGCATCTGTTAAATGCCAAACAAAAATTTAATAGTATATCAAAATTAAAACAGAAAGTAATGTTTGTTTGTTTGTTATTTGGTTTTTAGGAGCATTAGCAACTAAGGCCATATTGCTCCGGGAATATGCGGTGGCCATTCCCCGACCTTTCCGCATCCTCCGTATTTGGTGGTGACGGGCTCGAACCCCGGTCTAATCAAGAAGTATGTGCTACGCACTGCTACTCCTTCCCACCTGGCTACGGAGGCGCCTCAGAGAAAATAATGTGTAACTGGTTAGAGAATATTGGTGGGCAAAGGTACATGGGAGGATTTGATTTCATTTACAAATTAAGAAAAAAAAAAAATTTTTAATAAGTGGCATCATCAGAAACAATGTTGGCAACAGAAGGTTAAAAGGAAATTGTTTAATTACTCTTGTAAGCTGTTATGAGATTGTCACAAAGTAACTAAATGCAAAGGCACAAAATGATGATTATTTTTATGTAGTATATTTAGACTTCAGTAAGCGTTTTGATACATCTGCACAAATGCCTTTTGTATAAACTGGAATAATCTGCAATTGCTGGGACGATATACTATTAGCATTAGCATTAGTAGAGGCATATGATGCAAGAAAGCAAGCTTATTCAGCATCAGCCAAAAAAAAAAAAAAAAAAAACACAACCACTACTCCCATTTCACCCCTCCGTTCGTTCGAAATACCTGTCCAGTTGAGCCTTAAATTTATTTAGGCTATCAACTTTCATAACAAGGGATGGAAGTCTGTTCCACCAACCAACCACCCGCTGGCCAAAGGCAAATTTCCGCACATCTATCCGACATCCGTCCTTCCTCAATTTGAATTTATGCCCTCTGAGCTGATTATTCTAAGCAAGATGAAGAATCCCAATGGCATTGAGCATGCTCAAACCATTCAAAGCCTTATACACCTCTATAAGATCACCTCACCGGTGCCTAGTCTCCAGACTCTGTAATTTGCAAAACTTAAGCCTTTCTTCGTAAGAGCAACCCTTTGTTCCATTCACTAATCTTGTTGCCCTTCTCTGTACCCGTTCCAGCAGCTCTACATCCTTCTTGAAATGAGGCCTCCAGACCTGTATACAGTACTCAAGATGTGGCCTAACCATTGCCTTATACAAGGGAATAATCACCTCCTTATCCCTGCTAGAAAAATTCCTGTATATCATTGACAAGACACCATGAGCTACTCTTGCAGCTCGTCTGCACTGCTCAGAGAACTTCATATCTGCCTGCACAATTACCCCCAGGTCCTTTTCATTCTCCACCACTGTCAGTGTAGTACCGCAGAGTTGATACGTTGCTCTGGGGTTACTGTTTCCCATATGTAGTACTTTACATTTGTCAATGTTAAACTTCATTTGCCACCTCTCAGCCCATCTGTTCAACCTTTCCAGATCCTGTTGCAGCAGCATAGCGTCAGTGGTGTCCTTACCAACCCTGCCAACCTTTGTATCATCTGCAAACTTGGACATTAAACTTGATATCCCATCATCAATATCATTCATAAACACCGAAAACAACGGACCCAACACTGAACCCTGAGGAACTCCACTAATAACATTAGTCCACATTGAGCAGTGTCCATTGATTACCACTCTGTCTTCTGCCACTCAACCATCCGCTTATCCATAGCAGCAATTTGCCTCCAATGCCACACTGCTCCAATTTTTGCAGCAGTCTTCCATGTGCAACAGTATCAAAAGCCTTTCTAAGATCCAAATATATAATATCAAAGTTATTCCCTGCATCCAGTTCTTTTGTGACTACATCATAGTATCCAATCAAATTGGTCAGGCAAGACCTGCCCTTAACAAAACCATGCTGTGTCTGAGCATGGTTTTGTTAAGAACTGAATTCTTGTCTAGATGATCCTGCAGTGCCTTCTTTAACCAGTGCCTCCACTAATTTACCTGGAACAGAAGTTAAACTAATAGGTCTATAATTACTTGTGTCAGCCTTTGATCCTCCTTTGTGAATTGGGGTTACATTTGCACTTCTCCAGTCTATGGGTACCTCCCCTGAGTCCAAAGAAGCTCTCATAATTATGGCTAGGGGTTTCCTTACTTCCTTTGCTGCCTCCTTTAATATAACTGGATAGATCCCATCCACCCCAGGTGCCTTTTTTATGTTTATCCTCAACAATCTCTCCTCCACTCTCCTCTCAGTTATTACAAAATCATCCAGCTCACTGCCAATGTTTACTTTACCTACATCATTCTCCTTCCTGAATAACTCCTCATGCGTGAATGTAGATGCAAAATACTCGTTTAGATTGTTAGCCACCTGAGCAGGATCCTCAACTGTTGAACCATCAATATCCAGTGGACCAATCTGATTCATCCCTTTCCTTCTTGAGTTTAAATAGGTAAAGAACTCTTTTCTGTTTTTCTTTGCATCCTTTGCCAAGGATTTTTCGTAGTCTGCCTTTGCCTGCCTAATCTCCTTTGTGACTTGGTTACAGACCAACTTATATCTATCATAGGCTTCCATGTCACCCATTAATTTGTATGTATCCCATGCATTTTTCTTCTCTGCCATATGTCTCATTAGTTCATCTGACATCCATTTAGGCGTAAACTTTGAACAATATTTCTTAGTTGGTATGTAAAGCCTGGTAGCCTCCAAGATTAGTTCCTTGAATGCTTCCCATTTTGAGTTTGCTGTTGGTAACATCATCAGTTGGTCCCACTGTATAGAATTTAAATACTGTCTCAGACCAGCATAGTCGCCTTTACGAAAACAAAAACCCTTCCCTTTACCTCTGATGGTAGTTACCTCCTTGAGTAAATCCCACTTCAACACACTGTGATCACTGCCACCTAGTGGTTCATTTATCTGCAGATTCTTAATGCATGAAGAATCACTACTGATAATCAGATCAAGAGTATTGCTCCCTCTAGTTGCCTCCCGAACATGCTGATGTAGAAAACAATCATCCAATAAATCCACAAAAGCCTTGCTAGTGTGTGAGTGACCAACCAACAAATTCCAGTCAATATCTGGGAAATTAAAATCCCCCATTATAAGACTCTCTGATTTACTGGCCCACTCTATTTCCCCGTACAATATCTTATTATACTCATCAGAGTCATTAGGCCTATAGCACACTCCTACTCTCAATTTTGATTTCCCTATGCTTATGTCACACCAAACTGACTCGACACTGCCCTGTCCATCGATGTCGACTGGCTTCACTTCCTTGGACTTTATGTGTTTCTTAACTAATAGCATAACCCCTCCTCCCCTCCTGTCCTGTCTATCCTTTCTATACACATTGTATTCCCCAAATTCCAGTTCCGCATTCGTTATATCTGTGTGACACCACGTCTCTGATATCCCAACAATATCTGCCTTTGATGTTTTGAGCAATACCTCAAATTCATCAAATTTATTTACCAAACTCCTAGCATTGGTGTACACGCAGGTATACATGCACCTGTTTCTATTCTTGGCTACCCTAACACAACCCATGTGTTTACTTGTACCGTAATGACTCCCAGTAGTCTCTGAAATATCCCGCATCTTGTTTTTCAGGCTTCTGCTCATTTCAATAGAAGCAGTGCCTATGGTGCCTAAAAGGTTGGTTAAATGATAAAAGACAAAAAAGTGTGATTATAAATGCTCCAAATGTGCTGGGGTCACAAGTGTAGTTCTAAAGGATTCAGTACTGGGTACATTGTTGTTTCATATAATTGTTAATTATATTGAAGAAAGCATAAAGCTGATAATAGTGAAACAAACCAGGGATTATTATTGGAACAAGACTAATAAGTTATATAACTGATCTAAAATATGGAAGTTACCTTTAAATGCAGAGTTAATAATCTGGGACATAGTAATCTAAAGTTAAATTATCAGGTGGGATAGCACTGTTGAAGATGAAAAGATCTGTGGAGTTATAATACAGTCCAGTAGCAATGGAGTTTTTTTTTTTTTTTTTATGAAAACCCCGAACACGAGAGGTATTAGAGCCTATAGTACTTAGTACAAAGCTTGGGTTGGAGGTTGAGAAGGCAATGTTGTTGTTGTTTTTATTTGGTTTTTAGGAGCATTAGCAACTAAGGCCATATTGCTCCAAGGGTTTTTTGTGTTCCCTGACCTTTCCGTATCCTCTGTATTTGGTGGTTACAGGTTCGAACCAGGGTCTAATCAAGAAGCGTGTGTTACGCACTGCTGCTCCTGACCACCTGGCTATGGAGGAGCATGAGAAGACGAAAGAAGATATCTGTTGACATTAGACGAACTTCTGTGAATATAATTTTCAGGAAATACGTATGAAGGAAGGTTGTTCCAGAAAACAGCAGTTGAATGAATAAACAAGGACGAGGAAAAGTTGGTTCTGTGAGTTTGAAGTTGGACAGTAAATGGATGTTGGTGGCATGTGTTCGGACTGTTTTGAAAGAGAGAGTGGGAATTATAGAAGCCAATTCAGAAGAACAGTACCCATGGAAGTATCTGTAGAAAAGGCATGCAGCAGAAACAGTATGTCTATGAGACAGAGTGGAGAGACTCTGTTAGAGAGGTGTCATTAATTAACCTAACTGCTCTCTTCTAAATGGAATCAAGAAGCCTGAGAGAGGATTTGAGGGCACAGCCCCAGATGTGGGAACAATATTACATGGTAGGGTGGCTTTGTAAAGATTGAACAGCTGTTTGGAAGAAAACTAATGCCGAGAGCAAAAGAGAAAACCAAGTTTTTTTGATGTAGAAGAAGCAATATTTGTAATGTGCTTGTGCCAAGAGAAATTAGAAGTCAGGGTAACCCCAAAAGAGATATATCATTTTGCCTAGAAATTGGAGTGTCACCAAGTCTGATAAGCATAGGAGCAGAAGAATCCTTTTTGTGAGATATAAGACAAGACTGAGTTTTAGAAGGATTGAAATCGACTAAGTTGTCTTTGCCCCACTGGAGATCGGCATTTAAGGAATTGGTAGCAGATATTCAAGAAGTTGAAGCTCATTGAGCAGAGCAAGGTTTTTCAAAATGGAAAGTGGAATGCAATGTGCTTTCATCGGCAAAACTATGGATAGGATTTCCAGTCAATGAAAGAAAGTCATTAATATACAAGAGGAAAAGAGTGGGGGAAAGAACTGAACCTTGGGGGACACCAGCATTAGTGGAGAAGTTAGAAGACAGAGAGCCATCTACCATTATCCTCAGTGAGCGATCAGAGAAAACTGGATAACCAATTACAAAAAACAGTTGGCAAACCATAAGATGGAAGCTAGTTTAGAAGACCTTTATGCCAAACATGATCGAAAGCTTTTGAGATGTCAAGAGCAACTAATTGTGTTTCACCAAACTTTTATACTGAATTTGTCCATAAATTGATAATGTAAGTCAGAATATCACCAGTGGATCGATACTGACGGAATCCATACTGGCAATTGTTCATCAGATGGAAGGTTTCTAGGTAGTTTAAGAGTTGGTGGTTAATTGATATCTCCATTACTTTAGAAAGAGTAGAAGTAACTGCAATGGGATGATAATTGGATGGGAGGGACTTGTCACCCTTTTTAGGAACTGGCTGGATATGAGAAAATTTCCAAGCAGAAGGAAAAACACCTTTGGAATAAGAAAGTGAAAAACTAAGAACATGAGTAAGTTCAGGAGCACAGGTTTTGAGAACAAGTGGAGAAATACCATCAGGACATGCAGCTTTCTTACCATCGAGATTCGTCAAAACCCTTCTGCCAGAAGACCATAGGAGGCATTGAATGGAGCATGTTGGGAATGGTGGGAGGTGTTTTACCAAGATCATTAATACATCAGTTGGAAGAGAAATGGGATGCTAGCAGGTCAGCTTTATCCTTGTAACTTTATCAGCTTTATCAACAGAACCATCTGGTTTTGACAGAGGTGGGAGCAGAAATGGGCAAAAGTTACAGCCAATATCTTTGGCAAGAGACCAGAATGCTCGACTACCATTAAGGTAAGAAGCAAGTTTTTTACTCTTAGCCTGTTCAAAATCTAGTTTGGACTGATTAAATGACTGCTTTACAATTGTTGTTAGCTTTGGTGTAGGCAGAAAATGAAACTGAAGAATTGGAAACAAGCCAATTACGATATGCAACATTCTTTTCTTGAACAGCCTTAGCACATTTATTTGAAAACCAAGATTTAGATAAAGGACGAGATTTTAGAGTGGAGTGTAGAATAAAGGATTCCATTCCTACAAAAATAATTTCACTGACACGATCTGAGCAAACGTTGACATCAGAAGTTTTGAAACAGTAGTCCGACCCAGGAAAGAAATCTTGCAGGACATCCATTTTGCATCCTTGTAATGCTAAACAATATGAGGTTGGGAATAGCCATGAGATAAAGGCTCCATTAGAGAAGAGACAATCACCAAGTTGTGATCTGAGATACCTAAAGGACCACTCACCTTGACCGTGTACTTAGAAGGGTAGTTTGTGAGAAAAAGATGAAGAATGTTGGCTTTATGGTTAGTATTGTCCGATATTCTTGTAGGTAAATAAATAATCTATGCAAGGTCATTAGAAATTGCAAAAGCCTCAGCATCTCACCAGCTGGGTCGATGTGACTAGAAAACAGAAGTCAGCTGGAGTTGTGAACATTAAAATCAAAAAGAAAAATTACTTCACTGTTAGGAAAGTTGGACTGGAGAAAGTCAAGTTGCAAAGAGAGGAAGTCAAAGAGCTCCAAGTGATCAGTGGAGTTGGGAGAACGGTAGAGACAACAGATGAATTTGACACAATGAGGTAGAGATTTTAAACCAGAGATCGAAAAGAAGAGATTCCAAATTACCAATTCTCTGACAGGGAATATCGGAACAGACATATGCACAAGTACCACCTTTGAGGCGAAAGGAATCATACAGCAAATAATTTGGGCAACTGAGATGAGCAGTAGTTGAATCAAGTGATAACTGATATTCAGTCAGAAAAAGTACATGGGGTTTGGTAGACTGCAAGTGAGTGGAAATGGACGTCGTTGAGTTGAAATTAGAATTGAGACCACGTATATTTGTGAAATGAACTAGGAAGTGTTTGGGAGGTTTGGGAGAATATACCCAGATCCTTGACATAACGTGGCCTTGGCAATGCACCCCGCATACACACTACTCGGATTCCCTCCAGTCACTATCTGGCAGAGTAGAGGTAGCAAGATTATACACTAGCTGATCTGGAAGCCTCCTAAATAGTTACCAATAGGTTCGGTCCGGTGTACTAACTAGCGGCCGGCCTGCGAATACCGTTTTAGAGCTGTACCTTCAAAATGTAAGGAAGATTGGATCTCGCCATGATGTCCATCATGACCTCAAAAGTCATCAGTCATACTGTATGATGGAAGAGATGGGGAAGGGGTTGACTGGAATTTGGCTCTGGAGACAACATAGGTTCCACCACTTCAAGCCTCCAATAAGCAAAGTGGTGGTATTACACCGGTTGATGAGAGTCATCTACCACCTAGTATTGCCTGATAACACAGAAGGACAACATTCTTCCATGTGGTGTGGGCACCATACCTCAACACCTGCTTATATTGGTTCATACCTGGATGGTCACCCACAGTGTGCTTGTGCATGGAAGTTATACCCAGGATTACTAACAGTCCCACCATCGTGAAGGTGCAAACAGAGGATCTGGCTGTCACAGACCGTCCAGACTTTGCTGAAATTGGGTCTACTTGACTTGAATGTCACCCGAATATCAGTTCCATCAGCATTTTAGACTCCCAGGTAGCCAGTACAGATTGTGTCTGGCATATCTGAGAGAATGTCTGTGACATCCTCAAGGACCAATACAAGGCATACTGTTAATTAATAAAATACAAGAATATACAAAGGTCAGACTATATCTTGAATACTATGCGGAGTGTTTTTAAATTAAAACAACAAAATTATAGGGTAGTTCTACATACCATACAGTAAATAAGTTCATATAAACATTGTGGCTGCTTTGAATATGGCTATTTGAATCTTAAAAACTGTCAAAAATAAAGGAAAAAGAATATGCAGACACGTTCCTAGTAAGATGTATATTCATACTAGATGCATGTCTCCTTATTCTTATTTATTTTATTTTTTTACCATTCAAAACTTCATAGCCATTTTTTGAACTTCACATAATACATGACTTCATAACCATTCAGAATCAGCCATGTTTATATAAACTTTTCTAAAATTTATTTTGGATAAAGTTCTGATAATGTATACAAATGTCCCTTTTGTACATAACTTACAGCACAGGATGCCTTCTACAAGTATGCATCTATACAGCAATTACTCTTTGACCTTTATAATTTAAAATTAAAATAGTTATAATCGAAACACAACAATCAGAATAATTGAAATTAATAACAAAAATAGAACAAAGTTTCATATTTTAGGAATGAAAGTCAGTTCACATAACAAGCTGCAGTTATTTAACTGTGTTCTAGTGAAGGTGAAGAATATTTTGTATTACTATCAAAAATAAAAATTTCAAAACACTAATATTTTATTTACCAGCTATAAATATTTTTATTTTACACATGAACATTTAACAATGTTTATAATATATCACAGTTCAAGGTTAGTTCAGGCAGTAGAAAAGATTTACATTATTTCAGAAACTATTACTCAATATAGGCAGAAATATTGTTTTGAAACAATTTATGTTAACATTGGTTTGCATTATTACATGATACAAAGTTTGATAGTGTTATGGTGCAATGTAGAAACCAACAGAGAATATTTTGCTTAATAGTATCTAGAGTCAATAAATACTGTAAACATTTATATATAAATGTTTAAGCCAATGATTTATTTATAGACATTAGATATTTATAAATAAATGTACAGTGTCTAGACATACAGTAAACAAGTTAGATAGCATGAATCAGAGCTGTAATACTCAATATTAATATTTGTAAAATTTTACAAATAGTAAACAAGTTAATATTTTCCCTGAGCTGAGTCATTTGCCCGTGACTGTATACATACAAACTATGCTTCAAATTCTAATGGCAGTTATTATTAAAGGCAGGTATATGCCATACATTTTTAACTTACACACTATGGCTGTTATTTATTTATAATTAACATTACTTTGCTGGTTATATCAGATACTCATACCTTATTACTATTATGCATGACAAGAAATTGTTTAAAAAAAAACTTTTATTTCCTTTGAGCACTTTTGTATTATTTTTATATTCAAACACACAAAATAAATTTAATATAACAATACTTTATTATGTATTTATAAATTATGTTATGTATATATTTACTACCATAGTCATTAATTTTGAGCTTTCATCTCAGCCAATGGCACAGTTGTTGTTGTTGTTGTGATGAAATTTAACAACACATAGGCTGCTAGGGCCATATTGTGTCTTTCTAATGGTTAATAGGAATGGTTTATAGGAATAGTTTATGGTATATTCCTATGTTATTTAGGAAGGCAAACAGTTCTGTTTTATTAGGGTCATCTCCAAGAATCTGTAAAGATTTTTTAATCTGATTTAAAGCTGCTTGAGCAGATATTGAGAAGGTGAGGACAGTTCATTAATAAATGACGAATAGTCAGTTGCACATGACATGATGTGCATTGAGGAGCGCTGTCATTTGTTAATAGATAGAGGTGTGTGTGAGTCGAGTATGCCCAATTCTTAACCTTCCTAGAATTACTTCTTCTTGTCTGCTTTTTCGAACAATGGCAGAGAAATAGTGCCTAATGCTGCCTTCTTGCCAATGAATTGGGTTAGGTTGTTTAAAAAAGTGTTGAGGCAAGTAAGGCTGTGACATAAGCATCATAATTCATTTGTAAGTTATGTGCTTTCTAAGTTGGTTTGCATATATATGGGAATAAAAAACAGTTTCTGGTGAATTTGATAGCAGTATAGTTGGTGGGGGTGGGAACCATGCCCTGGTGATTAGAGCTGTTGTGGCCAATATGTTTAAGTCTATTTTTAATTTGAGATAAAACTATTTTTGGAAATATGAATAAGGCTGTTTTCAATTTGCATGCCTTTGTTGCAATTAATATTATCATCCATGGCCCAATTGAGAGAGCCACTTTATAAACGCTGAGGTTTTAATAGAGGACTATTTGTGGTCTTCACACAAAGTGTGGAAGGATGAGTGTGACTTAGATATGCACATTTTTATTTATTTTTTTCCTTTAACTAACAAAGAGTCTACTACAAGTCTTTGGACAATCTTTGGACATTGTAGAGAATATTTGGAACATATCACAAAATGTCTGATTATCTATTTGAGAGGTGCATATTATACTCAAGTTAAACAAAACAACTAGAACTTAAATTAAGTTTTTTCCTATTAACATATATATGTTAATAGGAACAAAATACTACTGAATCAGAACACTAAGTTTTGTTTTATTGAATATACTGTACTGTTATTTACAGAACTGTGATGTTTTATATAAATTAAAACTAACTAAAGTAATATTGTTTTATAATATAAATAAAAGAAATCAGGAAAATTTTCATAATGGGACAAATACTGTCTGACACAATAAATTATTCTATCTTGAGCATTACCATTCTACCAGAGTATAATTTTCTTACTAAATACTTTTTTCAATCACTATTCTAACAAAAATAGGATATAAACTTGTTTAATTTAAAGAAAATATACACATTTCCCCCCCCCTAGTTTTTCACATTGCACAATGTCACACAAGGTGCTGACATTTCTGAACAGCAGCACCTAGATAAGCAGACTTTCTGTTCTGCAGCAGTGTGAATAACCATTTTATGTTTTGGCAAAACATGAAAATGGTCCTTCAAACGAGAAGTGTCCTTTCCCACATGGTATCTGCTAAGGATGTCAGTACTTCATACATATCATGATGTATGATGTTTTATTACATAATAAACAAAAATACTTAATGAAGAATTATGAGTTTAAATAAGCTTCATCTGTATATTAAGGAAAAATTTTAAAACGACATTGTATACCCATTTAATACACAACAGGATATCAAGCCATAGAAAAGGCTTAAAAAGAGAAGTAAAAAAAAAAAAGAAAAAAGACAATAACTAACTGTTATATTGTAGTGTTGGATTAGGCTGGGCTGATTTGAGTTTTATTAGTGCATGGTCAACTTTTTAGCTTATGCTGTAGAGGTATCAGCAAAAGTTGCATTGGTGCTGCTACAAATAAACGATCACAGGATTGTCAAGTGCTATACTGATAAAGTTTTTTTTTTTATTTTTTATTTATAGTACATCTCCAAAGTAACTTAAGGTGACAGCTAATTTGAAAGATCAATTATCTAGTTGAAGTCTACTGTTTTTATAATAAATGGCTAAAAACTCTGCTATTTTTAATTAAAAAAAAATAACTTTTATTAAAATCAGAAATATATTATGTAAATAAGAACCGGTTATACAAGGATCATAAAGTCATGCAACCCATACAATTTAGGCAATTACCATATCATTCTAATGAGTAGTGTTCTGTGCATGTGGCCTTGAGGCACCACCAAGGTATCATTTGTATGTAAACTTACAGTAAAGATGAGTTAATCACAGGTGCAATATTTATTCACTGCTGAACTTTTACACATTGTCATACACAATATCCAGCATCAGATTCTCTGGTTGTAAATAAATCAACAGGATCCTGTTTTGTAGGTCATTTTTATGAAACAGGAAGCATCAAAAATAAGAAATGATCCAGTCAAGTTTCAGTGCTCGGTGATGAAACAATATATAATATTCATCAATATTTGCTGCAAATGCCATAAAAGTCAGATTTTACAAAAATCATGATTTATACCAATAAAACTATAAGAAATGATTCAAGACATCTGAAATGTGGTATATGATGGATTAAAAGAATGGATGATCTTACTGAGGCCTTCACATGATAACACAAAATGGAAAAAATATTTTAAGACTAAGGATGATGAGAGTAACAAGTTAACAGAAGAAATAAAGCACTGAAACCTATGTGTGAAATAAATATTTCTTTATTTACAACTGGAAATTATATTAAACTGGCTCAGCAAACAAGATTGTTCTATAGAAGTGTGAAGAAAGTTAGGCTACACATCTTATGAATTTTTATCCTTATATCCTGTATTTGTTTTTAGGAGTGTCAGTGACTTAGACCATATTGCTCCAATGTTGTGTATTATGTCTGTACAAGTGTGTGTTCATGGACTGATTTTCATGCTGTGAAGGCTGAAAAACCTGCAATAACTTGTGGGTAAAAATCCTACTCTCACTATCCAAGATTGGCTAACTACAGCTGCAATTCAAGAGGAATTTAGAAATTCTTCCAGTTACAGAGAGAAACTGAACACAGAACCCTCTAAACAAGTGGCAAAATCATTATACTGTTACAGTAAAATGCCATAAAAGTCAGATTTTATGGCATTTTACTGTATTCATCCTAACTGCATTCATGCTATGCATGGATTTGGGAAGCCAGATATAATGAAGAGTTTATATTACTGCCAGTTTCTTGACAGTTTAGTCTTAGGTAGAAGGCCCCCCCCCCCACAATACACACAAGGTTTAGTTGTATCTAAATAAATATGCTAACAGCCAAAACAGCAGAATACACAAGTAGTAAAAATCTCTATTTTTTTCATAAAGCACAGTATACTCTGAAAAATTTGTTGTGTGGTGTACTGTCTAAAACAGTGGGGTTAGATCTCTTTCCTTCACTGAGACCATAATCACTGAGTATTACCAGAACTTATCACAATCATTTTATTATAGAATGAGAAGTGATAATACTGAAAGTTACAGTAAAATGAATTTTTCTTTTAGAGCTATTTAAAAGCAATGTGTAACCAAATGAGTTTCACACATAAGAGAAACTTTAACAAATCATTGGGACAAAAGAAAATATTAAAAGTTACCAAAAACGATTATGGGTTGCATGACTCTTCGACCACTATATTTTATATATATATATAAATTTTAGTTTTTCTCTAATGAATATGCAATATATCTAATGTACAAAAACAGATAAATATAAAATTATTTTTAAACAAATGACTTATTATGAAATAAAATATTATTCTAATAAAAGGTATTTAGTATTTTGAATTTATGAATAAAGATGATCACTTTTTCAATATATATATACAATTTCTTTAAAATCTCACAAAGCTATGTACAAATTGTGCAAACTTCCTTGGGACATAAAAAGATCGATTCGGTGTCAAAAGGTGGTGCCAGATGGCAAATTTCACCTTAAAACAATGGCTAGAAGTATGCAATTTGTTTTGAGATATAGTTTCAGCAAAGTTTAATACCTGAGAGAGTTTATAAATTGTTTATATTATATAAATTTTTTCCAATTTTCTTTTTCTTTCAGTTTTATATTTCATAAATAACTGACAGAAGTAATTTCTCCCTAGTTCAAGGAGAATTTTTCTCTCTTTTTTCCCGTACTATTATTTAAATTCACAATACTGTTACTATAAGGAAATAAGCTAAAGTAAGAAAAGATGTAAAATATACTCTTTTTTTTTTTTTTTTATTTAAAAAAAAAAAGGCAATTTTAAGTACTGAACTTTTTATGGAAGTGTGATTTGGACGGTCAAATCCTTGGCAGTAGAAGACAGTGGATTACTACATTTAAAAAAAATTATAGTAAAAAGCTATTTTAAAATATCTGTATAGTCAATACAATTCAGCAGAGTACCTTTAACGATTAAAAATTTACCATTCATGGTTATCGCATGAAAATTAGGAGTAAAAATCCTTTCTTGTTGATACTATCTAAATTTCAATATCCTTTCTAAAACACACAGGTAATGCTTTTATGATGATAAAAAAAATGCTAACAAGTCAGATATTTATAGAGGTTGTAGGCCAATATTTACCTTTTAATGTAAATACACTGTCTTTAATCTTAATGCCCTTAACCTCTGTGTACTCTACTTCACTTTGAATCTTTTTATTGTATTCAATATCTACAGTATAATTACATTAACAAAATTAAATCCCAAAAATCTTAATATAGAAGCTAGCACTTCTTCACCAACCTTCTGTAAACCTCCAAGCCACTGTTCTAGCAATATAGTCTTCATTGGTCACTGTAAGCTATATTGCCTAGTTTGTATTTCCAAAATTTTCTTTATATTTCTTTACAAAAAGAAATAGTTTGTATTTATTTTTGTAAAGAAAAAGAAAGATTGTTATTATTATTAAAATGGTGAACAGTAATAGTTTTTTTTAAAAAGAAGACACATTTTAATGTGATGTCCCTATCTAATGAATGGGATGAGCATTAAAAGGAACACTGCTCTTGCATATTACTGCAAATCAAGTTGAGAAATGAAAATAATAAGCATTTAAAGACAAACATTAAACTTAATTGTAAAGTGTCGACTGCTTAAGTAGTCATATTATTTTATACTCATTATTTTCACTAACTAAACTTATTGAAGGACAACCTGCAAACCAAGCAGTGCATTTAGAATTTGAAACAAACTGATAACAAATCAACAACTATGAAAAAAAAAAAAAAAAAATTATATATTATGAACAACTATAATAAATTATTCAAGAACTGATCTGATCTTCCACTACAGAGATATAAAAAATAAGCAACAATCTTCACTGATCTAGAAATTTGTGCACAGTAATTTTTAACAGTCTGCAATACTTCAGTGCTTTATATTATATACAGAACTTAAAATGTGCTGTAGTTTACTGCAAATTAGCAATATGCCATAACAGTCAGTATGCAGAAACAAGCATTTCAAGTTTTACTGATAGTAGAGTAATCAAGTGTTTGAACTCTGGTTTTGCACTAATCCTGCATCTTTGGCCATTGAATGGAAAATACTTTTCTCATTTTGTAGAAGGTTCTCTGGAGAATCTAGCTCAGCAATCTGTCCTTTGTCTAGCACCATTACCCTGAAAAAGAAGCAAATCAAAGTAATCTCAATCTTCTTCACAGAAGTATAATTTTAAAATGCTGTTATCAAATGAACTTCTAAAATAAATATTTTGCAAGAAATTTTTTTGTTAATTATTAATTAATAATTTGCATTAGATAACAAAAAATGCATTTAAAACTTAAACATGACTAAATTAGTTGAAACTTATTTTAAAAGCATTTCAGTCACAAACTATCTAAATAAATTTTGCTATTCTAAATTTATTATTTAATTATAATTATTACTGTACAGAATTTATCATTGGTATGTCTACCAACAGCTAAAATTTTATCCCAAATACTCGACCATTCTTTAACATACTTAGTTATTCATTCTATTTGTACATTGTAAAATTCAATACAAGAATTATTAAAAATTCTAACAAACTGAAACTTCAAAAACTTTTAAATAAATGTTATGAAACAGTAAGCATGTATATTAAAAAAATTAATAAAACCCTATTCATCCACTTACTAACTAGTTAATGCAAGATCAGCTTACTCAAATCTACCTACCTATCATAATCAAGGACTGTATTCAATCTATGAGCAATAGTTAATACGGTACAGTCAGTAAATTCATTTCTTATAGTGTTCTGTATTAGTTCATCAGTTTCAACATCTACAGCAGCAGTTGCTTCATCCAAAATTAATACTTTGGTTTTTCTCAAAAGAGCTCTGGCAAGGCATATCAACTGACGTTGTCCAACACTGAGTTTTAAAAGAAATAAAATGTCAATCATTAATGTCAACGTTTTTAGTCACTGCAAATATCTGGAGGAACCAAAATAAATAAAATAGACATTATATACAGTGGTGGACAAAATAATTGCATTACTTGTGAATTTTACAAATAATGTGTTTTGCATTGCAGAAATGTTCGAAATGCATTTGTTAGATGGGATATATATCTCTGTGAATGAAATCCAATAAAAAGACTCCACCTGATATGCCTAATTGCCATAAATATCTTCTCAAAGGGTAAAATGCGTAATTAATGGAAATATGAGAAATCATGCAAATGGCAATCATGACAACCAAACATACATTTTATTGCATTTACATGTACTAACTGAAATGACAAGTTAACTTAATAGTATTATGCTGTAAATCAGCAAAATAAGTCCTCAATATTTTGTTGTTCCTCCTCGAGCTGCAATTATAGCCTTGCAACAATCTGGCATAGAGTTAATTTCTGGATATACAGCTGCCCAATTTTGTGGAACCACACCCTTACAATGCAGCTGAATCTTACTTGTTGGCTTCTTCTGAGCAATTTTTAGATAACAGTATGTACCAGAAATTTTCAATACAGTTTAAATCTGCAATTTTTACCAGGCCAGTCCAATGCTGTAATACCAGCATTTCTGAGCTATAACTGCACCTTAAGGGAGAAAAATGAGAGAAAACGTTGGTGTAAGTATGTTTTAAGATTTGCAAGACAAGAAGACAAAGTCATCATTAAATCTAAATAGCATAAAACTTACCAATTTTGCTGTGTGGCAAGGTGCTGAGTTCTGTTGAAAAAATGCAGTTTTGGACGTCTGTGTGATGATCCCTAATAACGGGTCTCAGGCACTCCTCCAAGATAGCAGTGTAGGTTTCTGCATTCACCGTTCTGTTAATAAACTTAATTCACCCCACCCCTTTGCTTTTTATGCATCCCCAGACCATCTGACCTGCGGGGAACTTTACAGTCAGTGTTATGCAGTCAGAATGGTATGCCTCCGATTTTCATCTTCTGACATATTGCTTCCCATCCGAGCCATGCAGGTTGAATTTCGATTTGTCAGAAAAGATGATGGTGTCCCATTGCTCTTTTGTCCATGAAATGTGTGTTTTAGCCCAATCAAGTCATTTCTTCCTCATTTGTTGGGTCAACAAAGACTTCTTCTTGGGCCAATAGGCATGGAGACCACATTCCAAAAGCAGTCTTTGGATAGCTCATGCACATGTTTCAACACCAGAGGTCATCTCAAAGTCCAGTTAAAATCAGAAGCACTAGCATGGCAATTACGAAGGCATAGCTGTTTCAAATATTGATCTTGGGAAGGTGTAGTCACTCTCTTACGGCCTGATCCAGGTTTTCTCTTCACATAACCAGTTTCATGCTTTAAATTCAGCACCCGAGATACTGTTGACTGGTGGCAGCCTATTTTATCAGTGATAGCATGCATAGAAAGCCCTTCCTGGGACAGAGCAACAGCTACACTTTTTTTTTCTTGGTGTCAACTGAACATATGGAGCCATGCTTATCCATCTGTAAAACAGGATTCTAATGAGCGTGTATACCCTTCCAATGCTGTATAGAAACAGCTGATGCAATACAACCGTTATCCTTTGCTTTGCAACAAACAAAATGACTGTAATCAAACAATATCTTATACATTTCACTACAAATGTTACTTTTTTTTAAGGTGATGCAGTTTTTTTTGTCTACCACTGTATATATAAAAATCCTAAAATAAAATAAAAGCGAGTAAGGTCATAAGGCAACAGTATAAATGACATATATTCTTAAATCATTTTGTATGTTCATGCGAGGAGGTGGACCCCCAAACTTCCAGGAGAAAATACCCTACACTTCTGCATGAGATTGGTCAGCTACACCCTGAAAATGGGAATAAAAAAATAACCTTTATAGAGAATTCTTCTGGTCTGCGATGGGAATCAACCCTCAAATTGCTTCTAAATGGATAAGTGGGGGAGCCATAATACCAAGGATGAGTAATTCATGGTAGCACACGCAGTGAATTTATGCAGTCCATTGACCTGCCAAATATGTGTTAAATTTTTATTTCTAAATAATTCTGAAAGAATATTTGAACCTTCTGTAACATCTGACATACTTGTGTCTTTTATTTCTTTCAATTTGAGAGTAGGCCTAAAACCTAACAGGTCATCTTCTGCACTAATTGGGAGTACCTACAAATGTGAGCAAGTATTTTACAAAATAGTTGCTCACTATTTTGAAATCAAAAATAATAAGAAGCCTGTTTTTTGGGCACATATTCTTTAGATCACTACATCAGACTGCTGGCAGTTGTTCTGTATTGGAAACTTTGAGAAATTCTGTCTCCATCAAGGTCAGTCTGGGAATGGTAAGTTTTCCAGTTTACAAAACACTGAAAGAAAAGTTTACCCAGTATTACCATCACTGGATTCATTAATGACAATGATGCCCACATAAAGATGGAGATTATAATGAAAAGTTAAGCTTATGTGCTCTTTTAAAGTTATAATTTCTTTATGAAAAAATGGAACTTTTGTATTGAACCTCACACAAAATCTGATGAGGCTGAAGCAAATTTTTTGCTATTTATATACTTCCATTGTCAAGTTGTTTGTTATTTGGTTTTTAGGAGCATTAGCAACTAAGGCCATATTGCTCGGGGATATGCGGTGGTCATTTCCTGACCTTTCCCTGGTCTAATCAAGAAGCGTGTGCAACGCACTGCTGCTCCTTCCCACCTGGCTACGGAGGCGCCTTGTCAAGTTATAACTTAGGGACTGCAAAACAAAAGTTTTTCCAGTTTTTATGCATGTATGAAGGTGACTTTTGGAGCTAACTCGAGCATTCTCTGTTCTAATTCTGAAATCATCATATTCGAATCCTAATTCTGAAAGGATCATACTGCCAAACATAAGGGCTTTGCAACAGTCAGCTGTTTTGCCATGCACCATAGCATGTAAGATTAGCATTAGCATTAGCATTAGTAGAGGCATATGATGCAAGAAAGCAAGCTTATTCAGAATCAGCCAAAAAAAAAAAAAAAAAAAACACACTCTCCCATTTCACCCCTCCGTTCATTCGAAATACCTGTCCAGTTGAGCTTTAAATTTGTTTAGGCTATCAACTTCAACAACAAGTGATGGAAGTCGGTTCCACCAACCAACCACCCGCTGGCCAAAGGCAAATTTCCGCACATCTATCCGACATCCGTCCTTCCTCAATTTGAATTTATGCCCTCTGAGGTGATTATTCTGAGCAAGATGAAGAATCCCATTGGCATTGAGCATGCTCAAACCATTCAAAGCCTTATACACCTCTATCAGATCACCTCGCCGGTGCCTAGTCTCCAGATTCTGTAATTTGCAAAACTTAAGCCTTTCTTCGTAAGAGCAACCCTTTGTTCCATTCGCTAATCTTGTTGCTCTTCTCTGTACCCGTTCCAGCAGCTCTACATCCTTCTTGAAATGAGGCCTCCAGACCTGTATACAGTACTCAAGATGTGGCCTAACCATTGCCTTATACAAGGGAATAATCACCTCCTTATCCCTGCTAGAAAAATTCCTGTATATCATTGACAAGACACCATGAGCTACTCTTGCAGCTCGTCTGCACTGCTCAGAGAACTTCATATCTGCCTGCACAATTACCCCCAGGTCCTTTTCATTCTCCACCACTGTCAGTGTAGTACCGCAGAGTTGATACATTGCTCTGGGGTTACTGTTACCCATATGTAGTACTTTACATTTGTCAATGTTAAACTTCATTTGCCACCTCTCAGCCCATCTGTTCAACCTTTCCAGATCCTGTTGCAGCAGCATAGCGTCAGTAGTGTCCTTAACGACCCTGCCAACCTTTGTATCATCTGCAAACTTAGACATTAAACTTGATATTCCATCATCAATATCATTCATAAACACCGAAAACAACAACGGACCCAACACTGAACCTTGAGGAACTCCACTAATAACATTAGTCCACGTTGAGCAGTGTCCATTGATTACCACTCTCTGTCTCCTGCCACTCAACCATCCCCTTATCCATAGCAGCAATTTGCCTCCAATGCCACACTGCTCCAATTTGTGCAGCAGTCTTCCATGTGCAACAGTATCAAAAGCCTTTCTAAGATCCAAATATATAATATCAAAGTTATTCCCTGCATCCAGTTCTTTTGTGACTACATCATAGTATCCAATCAAATTGGTCAGGCAAGACCTGCCCTTAACAAAACCATGCTGCGTCTGAGCTATAACTGAATTCTTGTCTAGATGATCCTGCAGTGCTTCTTTAACCAGTGCCTCCATTAATTTACCTGGAACAGAAGTTAAACTAACAGGTCTATAATTACTTGTGTCAGCCTTTGATCCTCCTTTGTGAATTGGGGTTACATTTGCACATCTCCAGTCTATGGGTACCTCCCCTGAGTCCAAAGAAGCTCTCATAATTATGGCTAGGGGTTTGCATACTTCCTTTGCTGCCTCCTTTAATATAACTGGATAGATCCCATCCACCCCAGGTGCCTTTTTTATGTTTATCCTCAACAATCTCTCCTCCACTTTCCTCTCAGTTATTACAAAATCATCCAGCTCACTGCCAATGTTTACTTTACCTACATCATTCTCCTTCCTGAATAACTCCTCATGCGTGAATGTAGATGCAAAATACTCGTTTAGATTGTTAGCCACCTGAGCAGGATCCTCAACTGTTGAACCATCAATATCCAGTGGACCAATCTGATTCATCCCTTTCCTTCTCGAGTTCAAGTATGTAAAGAACTCCTTTCTGTTTTTCTTTGCATCCTTTGCCAAGGATTTTTCATAGTCTGCCTTTGCCTGCCTAATCTCCTTTGTGACTTGGTTACAGACCAACTTATATCTATCATAGGCTTCCATGTCACCCATTAATTTGTATGTATCCCATGCATTTTTCTTCTCTGCCACATGTCTCATTAGTCCATCTGACAACCATTTAGGCCTAAACCTTGAACAATATTTCTTAGTTGGTATGTAAAGCCTGGTAGCCACCAAGATTAGTTCCTTGAATGCTTCCCATTTTGAGTTTGCTGTTGGTAACATCATCAGTTGGTCCCACTGTATAGAATTTAAATACTGTCTCAGACCATCATAGTCGCCTTTACGAAAACAAAAACCCTTCCCTTTACCTCTGATGGTAGTTACCTCCTTGAGTAAATCCCACTTCAACACACTGTGATCACTGCCACCTAGTGGTTCATTTATCTGCAGGTTCGTAATGCATGAAGAATCACTACTGATAATCAGATCAAGAGTATTGTTCCCTCTTGTTGCCTCACGAACATGCTGATGTAGAAAACAATCATCCAATAAATCCACAAAAGCCTTGCTAGTGTGCGAGTGACCAACCCACAAATTCCAGTCAATATCTGGGAAATTAAAGTCCCCCATTATAAGACTCTCTGATTTACTGGCCCACTCTATTTCCCTGTACAATATATTATTATACTCATCTGAGTCATTAGGCCTATAGCACACTCCTACTCTCAATTTTGATTTCCCTATGCTTATGTCACACCAAACTGACTCGACACTGCCCTGTCCATCGATGTCAACTGGCTTCACTTCCTTTGACTTTATGTGTTTCTTAATTAATAGCATAACCCCTCCTCCCCTCCTGTCCTGTCTATCCTTTCTATATACATTGTATTCCCCAAATTCCAGTTCCGCATTACTTATATCTGTGTGACACCACGTCTCTGATATCCCAACAATATCTGCCTTTGATGTTTTGAGCAATACCTCAAATTCATCAAATTTATTTACCAAACTCCTAGCATTGGTGTACACGCAGGTATACATGCACCTGTTTCTATTCTTAGCTACCCTAACACAACCCATGTGTTTACTTGTAACGCAATGACTACCAGCAGTCTCTGAAATATCCTGCATCTTGTTTTTCAGACTTCTGCTCATTTGAATAGAAGCAGTGCAAGAATCACTTCCACCTCTGCCAGTGGCTACTGTTAATCTATTAGTCCTTGTATCCTCCCCAACTAGCAGTTTTCCGACCCACCTAACACTGCCTCGACAGCATCAGCAAAAATTCTTGCACCCTTTCTATTGAAGTGTATCCCATCCCTGTAGAAGCAATCTCTCCTGTTAACAAGTACAGTCCAGGCTGAAAAAAATTCTACCCCTTGAGCCTTGCACAATCCCTCCAGGGCCGAATTGATCGACGATGATCGAAGATGATGATGTCATCAACCAAGAACGAAAGCTATATCCCAGTAAAGCCAACAGTATTCTCACTTTTTAAGGACAGATCACTGTACTCTACATTAAAACTTCTTTAATAGAGTACTTGGTTTCAATCTTTAAAAATGTTTATTGTATTGTTTAGTGTTTCATGTTTTTCCTTGCCTATTTCAAAGTTATTCAATAATATAACAAAAAAATACAGCATTTCTTTAGGAAGAATGTTTTCATGGAGATCTTTATTTTTCCAAGTATGAAAAACAATTTTTCATTCCATGAAGTAACCCAGATCGGTGCGGTGGTATCATACTGGACAAAGGATTTACTTGTATATAAATTATGTCTGTATCTATAATAAGTTCTTTGCAAACTACCAGATATAATTTTACTATCAAATAACTTGATGGCCTGTGTCTGCTATTCTCAACTGAATGATGTCTTCCAATAAATTACAGTTATTGCAAAACAGCCACCAGGAAACTGTAAAGTCTTCTTATTTGAATGAATATATTTATCACTGAGAATTACCATTTAAATGCAAAAGAACATGTGTAATAGGTGTTTTCTGCATCACAAAAGAGTACCTGAAGGTAGGAAGACTTACCTGAGATTTTCTCCTCCTTCTGCCACATTGTGTTGAAGCCCTTTTTCCAGAGCTGACACAAAACTTTTTAGATGAGAATGTGCTAAAGCTTTCCATACTTCTTCATCTGTGTAGTTGTCAAAGGGATCAAGATTCATTCTCAGAGTTCCAGAAAAAAGGACAGGATCCTGAAGTAAAATGCCATCAAATCAGTCTTTAAGAAAATATAGTTCTTATAAATTATTATACAAAACATTGAAGGGAATTATTGTAGACATGTCTCCACTCAATAAACCAACTCCTCCTTGTTGAATAAAATTATTACAATAAAAGTTCACAAACCTCTGAAATATTGCAAAAATTCATCTTTAAAACTATTAAACTTTGTCAGGTTTACACCCAACTTTTTGTGTGCTAAATTCCAATAACCAAAATTATCTAAAAATTATCTAAAAATTGCATTCTCTAACATTATATTTTTCAAATAGCAAAATCCTTGTCATTTATTCTTTGTCACATAGTCAGTTCCTCATTTAACACCAGCTTGAAAAGAGGATCTAGATTAAAATAAAATGTAAATGAAAAAAGCTTTTTTTTCAAGTTGGGTCAGTTAGGTGATCTCAAATAGAGATAAAAAATGTAATGTTAGGCTGGGCCCAAGAAGTTTAATATTGATTATCTCTAACGTTTTAGTGGGAGTTTGATTCAGAGATGAGTACATAGCTTCAGTGGTGAGCTGAGAATATTTTTTTTACAACTAGGGAAATATAATGAATACATTTTTTTCATGATAAAATTTTAATAGTGCGAATAAAAAATAACAAGAAATATTTCCCATATAACAAACAACAAAAAAAACTAACACAAAACATTCTAGAATATAAAAACAAATATTACATAAAAAAACAAACTATTCTAGAAAAGGTGCACAAAAATTACATTTTACATGAACAAAATTATTACACAAATATTCAAGAAAAATTTATTATAAAAATTACCATATAGAATTTACTTCTTTATTAATATCTGTTGTTGATCTGATTTGCTCAATAACTGAGCAATGATTATGGAGGAAAAATTTGACATAACGATCTGGATCAAACATGCAATGGTTTTCCACTTAGATTTATGGTCACCATATCTGCAACATGTTTAATTGTCAAAGATGTCCCTTTTATTGTTACAATAATATTCATTATGCTGAAAGCTAGCTCAGCTTCAGTACTGTTAATCACAATGGTTTCAAAAGATATTTCTGGCTTCAATATTTCAATCATTTCAATATATTTCAAAATATTTCAATCATTTCAAAGATATTTCAATCATTTAATTGAAAAGTTGTTAGGCTCCTTAGGAGCAGTGGCAACTAAGGCCATGTTGCTCCACGTATATTGTCTGTAAAAATTGCATGTGTTCTGAGGTCAATTTTCTGTTTGCTGAACGAAAAACCCAAGTTTCCGGGTGAAAAAAACCATGCTACCCTCACTTGAGACCAACTAACTCAGCCATGTTGTGAAAAAGACCCATAAAAATTCCTCCCATCATCAAATGGATTCAAACTCGGGTCTTTTCCACCCGGTGTGGGGAGGACCACAATCGTACCAACTGTGCTACCCATGAAGGCTTAATTGAAAATGGAATTTCTCTCAATTTTAAAGATAAACTGTCTTTGACAAAGTACCTATAATCATAAATCATTAATTTTAATTTAATTTTCATTTAGAAAACTTAAATTTCTTATTCGTTTTTCACTTTCTTGACATGGAGACGAAAGATATTCCACATTTCCAGATAACATATGTTTAAAATTTCTTTCAATTCGTCATCATCAATGATATCATTATTTTCTTTTTATTTAATTTAAAATTGCTCTGTTGCATTAAATCCCGAATATTGAACTTCTGATTCAAAATGTTTGCACAAAGCGAGACGCTTCCTCCAAACCATAACTACCATCCGCAAGCTACATCGCAAGCTGCCCATTATGGCCTGAACACACAATCAATCTTGATAGTTTCTACATCATTTTCTTTAGCAATCATTCTTAACTTGCACTGGTTTTTTGGAGATTGGTGATATAATGCATACAGTTTTCTTTTTATTGATTGTATGACATTATATTTTGGAACATTTTCTTCACAGTGAAGGCCCCGAAGCAGTTTCAAAACCTGTCACCATTTCATCCTCAGAAAGTTTATTTAATATCTTAGTTGCCCTAATTTCCCCTCATCATCATCAGCCATTTCAAATCCACTGCAGGATGAAGGCCTCTCCAGCAACTTTCCAGTTCTTTCTCTTTTGTGCAATGGCCATCCATTTACTACCCACAAACTCATGAATTTCATCTGTCCATCTCCGCCTTTGTCTTCCAGGTTTTCTCTTAGCTCCTCTTGGGTATCATTCTGTTATTTTCTTAGTCCATCTGTCATCATATCTTCAAGCTATGTGTCCTGCCCAAGACCATTTTAGTTCTTTAGTTTTGATAAGAATGTCCTTTACTTGAGTTTGCTGCCTAATCCATGTGTTTCTCTTCTTATCTAACAGTCTGATTCCCAATATAATTCGTTCCATTCTTCGCTGTGTAGTTCTCAGCTTCTCTTTTGGTGAGTGCCCAAGTTTCACTTCCATAAATCATGGTGGGGAGTATACAATGGTTCATTATTTTACATTTCAGACAAATTGGGATATTGCTCCTCGGTAAGTGACTATATTTCCTGAATGCTACCCATCCAAAATTTATTCTTCTCATCACTTCCATCCATTTATCATTATTACAGCTAATGACTTGTCCCAGATAAGTATATGACTCCACCTTTTCAATTACTGCTCCTTCAATCATTATATCCCTTTCTGTGGCATACTTGTTCATCATTACTTTTGTTTTAGCCATATTCATCTTTATCCAAAATCCTTACTAACTCTGCATAACTGATTAAGATTTTCCTCTAATTCTTTGGGATCGTGGTTTATGACCACAATGTCATCTGCAAATCATAAATGGTTTAGATACTCTCTATTCACATTGACTCCTTTCTGCGACCAGTCTAATCTTCTGAAAGCTTCCTCAAGGGCAGCAGTAAACAACTTCGGAGATATGGTCGAACTCCTTTGTCGATTTTAAATTTATTATTGTCTTTGTCTAGTCTAATAAAGGAGGTAGCATTCTCATATATTTTCTTCAAAATCATAATATATGGGGTATCTAGGCCTTGTCTTTCCAGTGCCCGAAACATTGACTTATGCTGTATGGAGTCAAATGTCTTTTCATAATCCACAAATGCCAGGCATAATGGTGTTTTATATTCATTTGCCTTCTCCGTTAGCTGTGACATTACATGAAGGTGATTCACAGTTGAGCCTGATATTTAAGGTTGTGTAGCTTGAACTTCATTATTGTTGAGAAAGGAGGCGGATGCCTCCCGAAAGTTTTTATTGTATCATTTCAGTATGCTTTCCAGTATTATTTTATCATTAAATCAGTTTATTTAAATGGTTGGTGTATTTGTCTAAACTTGTGGTAGGTATAACCCCAACCTTACAGGCCTTTTTGGTTGATTCTCATCAAGTATTCTTTCTAATCTGTTAGTAATGACCCTTGTGAACAACTTGTAGATATGGGATAAAAAGCTAATTGGTCTATAATTTCCAATTTCGGATTTATCTCCTTTCTTACGCAGTAAAACTATGATTGCATTATACCACTCCTTAGGTGCCACACCTTTTCTAATGTATTTTGTGAAGAGTCTTGCCAGTTTTTGTGTCATGTCTCTTCCTCCCAATTTTAACAACTCTACAGTAACTTCATCTTCCCCCGGAGCTTTCTGATTCCTCATTTTCTTCAATGCATGTTTTACCTCATCAGAAAGGATATCAGGTATGTCGTATGTTTTGCTACTTTGCAATCCATCTTCCTCACTGCTGGCATCATTCCCCTGCTCCTTGTATAATTCTCTATAGTAGTCTTCTGCTATTTGAATTATGCCTTCTCTGCTATTCATAAGTACACCATTGCTATTTTTCAGTTTCAGTATCATTTGTCTTTCTGTATTACTGCTCATGACTGCTGATTTAAATTCTTTGTTTTCCCTTAATGCTTGTTCTACTTTTCTTGTGTTAAATCTTCTTATGTCCTCTCTGAGTCTCTCTTTAATGGCTTTGCATAACTCAGTATACTCAATTTTCTTCCTGTCAGTGCTTTTCTTGCTCTTCATTTGTCGTCTTCGGTTCATTACAACAAGTGTTCCTTGACTGAATTTTTCTTTTTTTGGATTTCTTTTTACCTATAGGTTTCTTAAGCTTTATCACTTTCAGATAGTTGTAATATTCCTCGTCGATATCTTGGTCCTGAACAGTCTGCAAAAGATCAAACTTGTTCGTAAGTTCCAGCACATACTGCTTTTTCTCCTCTTCTGTTATCTCAGAGACCTTTGTATTATTTACTCGAGTCAGTTTCTTCCTTTCTTTTCTTACATCTATATCAACCGTGCAGCTTACCATTTACCTTGTTCGGGACATTAACATCATTCACGATATATCTTCTCTTAGTGAGGATGAAGTCAATTTCATTAGTTGTTAATCCATTTCGGCTCTTTCATGTCCGCTTTCTGTTCACCCTTTTCTTGAAAAAAGTGTTCATTACTGACAATTCTTGAGATTCTGCAAATTCCACAAGTCTTATTTAACGAAAAAAAATGCAAAACGATTTTCCTTCCTTTGACAACACTTTTCGACCATATGACATGATCACAGGAATGAAAATTACCGAATAGGGGTGAGCACGGAACTTAAATAGGGATTATTTGTCTTTGCACATGCGCGTAAAGGACAATGAGTTGGAGATTAGATATGGCCAGCGAACATTAACAGAATTCTCATGTAATTTAATTTCGACGGTTTCTGCAATTAATAGTCTCATATAATTATGTTGGACCCTAAGTATTTTGGACTGGTTAAACGAAAAAGTACGTTTTTCGTTAACAGCATGAAAGGCTAATTCTGATGCTGCTGAATGAGAAGCACGAACTGAGGCCGCGTGTTCATTAACACGAAAAATCTTTTTGCATTTTTTTCTTTAAATTAATTTTTTACTTAATTTTTAATCGTGTTCATTTGATTTTTAATTATTGTTAATTATTTCTTACTGTAATTCAGATTTTCGATTTTTTTAAAAACTGTTTTGGTTTTAATTTCTGGAGAGTATCATACAGAAGTGTTTTTTTTTTTTTTTTTTATGAAAACCCCAAACACCAGAGGTATTAGAACCTATAGTACTTAGTACCATGCTTGAGTTGGAGGTTGAGAAGACGAAAGAAGATATTTTCTGACAATAGACTTGAACTTCAGTAGACTGTAATTTTCAGGAAATATGTGTGTTTGTTTGTTGTTTGTTATTTGGTTTTTAGGAGCATTAGCAACTAAGGCCATATTGCTCCGGGATATGCGGTGGTCATTCCCTGACCTTTCCGCATTCTCCGTATTTGGTGGTGACAGGCTCGAACCCCGGTCTAATCAAGAAGCGTGTGCTATGCACTGCTGCTCCTTCCCACCTGGCTACGGTGGCGCCCGAAATATGTGTGAAGGAAGGTTGTTCCAGAAAACGGCAGTTGAATGAATAAATGAGGAAGATGAAAAGTTGGTTCTGTGAGTTTGAAGTTGGACAGTAATTGGATGTTAGCTGGTGGCAGCATGTGTTCGGACTGTTTTGAAACAGAGAGCGGGAATTATAGAAGCCAATTCAGAAGAACAGTGCCTATGAAAGTATCTTTAAAAAAGGCATGCAGCAGAAACAGTACATCTATGAAACAGAGAGTGGAGAGACTCTGTTACAGAGGAGTCATTAATTAACCTAACTGCCCTCTTCTGAATGGAATCTAGAAGCCTGAGAGAGGTTTTGGGGGCACTGCCCCAGATGTGGGAACAATATTCCGTGGTAGGGCGGATTTACAATTTGTACAGAGTGAACAGCTGTTTGGAAGAAAAGTAATGCCAAGAGTGAAAGAGAAAACCAAGTTTTTAGATGCAGAGGAAGAAATATTTGTAATGTGCTTGTGCCATGAGAGATTAGAAGTCAGATAATCCCCAAAAGAGATATATCACTATGCCTAGACATCAGAGTGTCACCAAAGATAAGCATAGAAGCAGAAGAATCCTTTTGGCGAGATATGACAAGACTGCATTTTAGAAGGATCGAAATGAACTAAGTTGTCTTTGCCCCACTGGAGAATTACCTAAAGATCGGCATTTAAGGAATTGGTAGCAGATATTCGAGAAGTTGAAGCTGATTGAGCAGGGCAAGGTTTCTCAAAATGGAAAGTGGAATGCACCGTGCTATCATCGGCAAAACTATGGATAGGATTTCCAGTCAATGGAAGCAGGTCATTAATATACAAGAGGAAAAGAGTGGGGGAAAGAACTAAACCTTGGGGGACAACAGCATTAGTGGAGAAGTTAGAAGACAGAGAGCCATCTACCATCACCCTCAGTGAGCGATCAAAGAGAAAACTGGAAAACCAATTATAAAAGACAGTTGGCAAACCATAAGATGGAAGCTTGTTTAGAAGACCTTTATGCCAAACATGATTGAAAGCCATTGAGATGTCAAGAGCAACTAATTGTGTTTCACCGAACCTTTCCATTGCATTTGTCCATATATGGGTAACATAAGCCAGAATATCACCAGTTGATTGACACCGACGGAATCCATACTGGCGATCGTTGATCAGATGGAAGTTTTTTTTTTTTTTTTTTATGTGAACCCCAAACACGAGAGGTATTAGAACCTATAGTACTTAGTACCGTGCTTGGGTTGGAGGTTGAGAAGACGAAAGAAAATATTTGTTGACATTGGACTTGAACTTCTGTAGATTGTAATTTTCAGGAAATACGTATGAAGGAAGGTTGTTCCAGAAAACGGCAGTTGAATGAATAAATGAGGAAGATGAAAAGTTCGTTCTGTGGGTTTGAAGTTGGACAGTAAATGGATGTTGGCTGGTGGCGGCACATGTTCGGACTGTTTTGAAAGAGAGAGCGGGAATTATAGAAGCCAGTTCAGAAGAACAGTGCCCATGGAAGTATCTGTAGAAGAGGCATGCAGCAGAAACAGTACGTCTATGAGAAAGCGAGTGGAGAGACTCTGTTAGAGATGAATCATTTATTAACCTAACTGCCCTCTTCTGAATGGAATCAAGAAGCCTGAGAGAGGTTTTGGGGGCACCAGTCCAGATGTGGGAACAATATTCCATGGCAGGGTGGATTTGCGATTTATACAGAGTGAGCAGTTGTTTGGCGAGAGCGAAAGAGAAAACCAAGTTTTTTGGATGAAGAGGAAGCAATATTTGTAATGTGCTTGTGCCAAGAGAGATTAGAAGTCAGGGTAATCCCCAAAAGAGATATATAGTTTTGCCTAGAAATCGGAGTGTCACTAAAGATAAATATAGGAACAGAAGAATTCTTTTTGCAAGATATAAGACAAGACTGAGTTTTAGAAGGGTTGAAATCAACTAATTTGTCTTTGCCTCACTGGAGAATAACTTAAAGATCGGCATTTAAGGAATTGGTAGCAGATTTTCGAGAAGTTGAAGCTGATTGAGGAGAACAAGGTTTCTCAAAATGGAAAGTGGAATGCAATGTACTATCATCGGCAAAACTATGGATAGGATTTCCAGTCACAGGAAGAAGGTCATTAATATACAAGAGGAAAAGAGTGGGGGAAAGAACTGAACCTTGGGGGACACTGGCATTAGTGGAGAAGTTAGAAGACAGAGAGCCATCTACCATCACCCTCAGTGAGTGATCAGAGAGAAAACTGGATAACTAATTACTAAAAACAGTTGGCAAACCATAAGATGGAAGCTTGTTTAGAAGACCTTTATGACAAACATGATCAAAAGTCATGACAAGCACGATCAATAGGACCTTGGGGTTGTCACAGACATTCTCTCAGATATGCCAGTCAAGCTGTACTTGCTACCTGGGATTCTAAAACACTGATATTCGGGTGACACTCAAGTCAAGTGGACCCCATTTCGGCGAAGTCTGGACGGTCTGTGACAGCCAAATCCTCTGCTTGCACCTTCCGGATGGTGAGACTGTTAGTAATCCTGGGTATAACCTCCATGCACAAGTACATGGTGGGTGACCACCCAGGTGTGAACTAACGTAAGCAGGTGTCGAGGTGTGGCACCCACACCATATGGAGGAATGTCGCCCCCTCTATGTTACCAGGCAGTACTAGGTGGTAGATGACTCTCATCAACAGGTGAAATACCACCACTTTGCTTATTGGTGGCTTGAAGTGGTGGAACCCATGTTTAGTCTCTAGAGCTAAGTTCTGGTCAACCCTTCCCTATCTCTTCCATCATGCAGTATGATTGATGACTTTTGAGTTTATGATAAACGTCGTGGCGAGATCCAATATTCCTTACATTTCGAGGGTACAGCTCTAAAACGGTGTTCGCAGGCCGGCCACTAGTTAGTACACCAGACCGAACCTATTGGTAACTCTCTAGGAGGCTTCTGGATCAGCTAGTGTATAATCTTGCTACTTCTACTCTGCCAGATAGTGACTGGAGGGAGTCCGAGTAGTGTGTATGCGGGGAGCATTGTCGAGGCCACGTTATGTCAAGGATCTGGGTATATTCTTACCACGTGTATGACATATCTAAAATTTTTCATTACTTCATACAGCATGTCCCACCCACTTTTTTCTTACTATTCAATACACCATGAATTGTCAAACTAATAGAGCAAGCTTATCTGCGAAAAGATCTAAAACTCCCAAGCACTTCCTAATTCATTTCACAAATATACGTGGTCTCAATTCTAATCTCAACAATGTCCATTTCCACTTGCAGTTTGCCAAACCCGATGTACTTTTTCTGACAGAATCTCAGTTATCGGTTGATTCAAGTACTGCTCATCTCAGATACCCAATTATTCTCTGTATGATTCCTTTCGCCTCAAAGGTGGTACTTGTGCATATGTCCGTTCTGATATTCCCTGTCAGAGACTTGGCAATTTGGAATCTCCTCTCTTTGATCTCCTCTGGCTTAAAATCTCTCTACCTCATTGTGTCAAATTCATCTGTTGTCTCTACCATTCTCCCAACACCACTAATCACTTGGAGCTCTTTGACTTCCTATCTTTGCAACTTGACTTTTTCCAGTCCAACTTTCCTAACAGTGAGGTAATTTTCCTTGGCGATTTTAATGTTCACAACTCTAGCAGGCTTCCGTTTTCTAGTCACACCGACCCAGCAGGTTAAGATGCTGAGGCTTTTGCAATTACTAATGATCTAGCACAGATTGTTCATTTACCTACAAGAATACTGGACAATCCTAATCATATAGCCAATACGCTTGATCTTTTTCTCACAAACAACCCTTCTAAGTAAACTGTCGAAGTGAGAGGGCCTTTAGGCACTTCAGATCACAACTTGGTGATTGTCTCTTCTCCAATGGAACATTTATCTCATTGCTATTCCCAACCTCATGTTGTTTGGCATTACAAGAATGCAAAATGGGATGACCTGCAAGACTTCTGATGTCAACGTTTGCTCAGATCATGTCAGTGAAATTATTCTTGCAAGAATGGAATCCTTTATCCCACACTCCAATTTAAAATCTCGTCCTTTATCTAAACCTTGGTTTTCCAATAAATGTGCTAAGGCTGTTCAAGAGAAGAATGTTGCATATCGTAATTGGCTTGTTTCTAATTCTTCAGTTTCATTTTCTGCCTACACCAAAGCTCGCAACAATTGTAAAGCAGTTATTAATCAGTCCAAACTAGAGTTTGAACAGGCTAAGAGTAGAAAACTTGCTTCTTGCCCTAATGTTAGCCGAGCATTCTGGTCTCTTGCCAAAGCTATTGGCCGCAACTTTTGCCCATCTCTGCTCCCACCTCTGTCCTAATCAGATGGTTCTGTTGTCACTTCAGCCAAGGATAAAGCTGACCTGCTAGCATCCCATTTTTCTTCCAACTCATGTATTAATGATCTTGGTAAAACACCTCCCACCATTCCCAACACGCTCCATTCAATGCCTCCTGTGGTCTTCCGTCAAAAGGATATCAGAAGGATTTTGATGAATCTTGATGCTAAGAAAGCTCCAGATCCTGATGGTATTTCTCCACTTGTTCTCAAAACCTATGCTCATGAACTTACTTATGTTCTTTGCCACCTTTTTTCACTTTCTTTTTCCAAAGGTGTTTTTCCTTCTGCTTGGAAATTTGCTCATATCCAGCCAGTTCTTAAAAAGGGTGACAAATCGCTCTCATCCAATTATCGTCCCATTGCAATTACTTCTACTCTTTCTAAAGTAATGGAGAAATCAATTAACCGCAACTCTTAAACTACCTTGAAACCTTCCGCCTGGTCAATGATTGCCAGTATGGATTCCGTCAGTGTCAATACACTGGTGATATTCTGGCTTATGTTACCCATTTATGGACTAATTCAATGGAAAGGTTCGGTGAAACACAAGTAGTTGCTCTCGACATCTCAAAGGCTTTTGATCATGTTCGGCATAAAGGTCTTCTAAACAAGCTTCCATCTTATGGTTTGTCAACTGTTTTTAGTAATTGGTTATCCAGTTTTCTCTCTCATCGCTCACTGAGGGTGATGGTAGATGGCTCTCTGTCTTCTAACTTCTCCACTAATGCTGGTGTCCCCCAAGGTTAAGTTCTTTCCCCCACTCTTTTCCTCTTGTATATTAATGACCTTCTTCTATTGACTGGAAATCCTATCCATAGTTTTGCCGATGATAGCACATTGCATTCCACTTTCCATTTTGAGAAACCTTGTCCTGCTCAATCAGCTTCAATTTTTCGAAAATTTGCTACCAATTCCTTAAATGCCGATCTTCAGGTAATTCTCCAGTGGGGCAAAGACAACTTAGTTGATTTCAACCCTTCTAAAACCAAGTCTTGTCTTATATCTCGCAAAAAGGATTCTTCTGCCCCTATGCTTATCTTTAGTGACACTCCGATTTCTAGACAAAATGATATATCTCTTTTGAGGATTACCCTGACTTCTAATCTCTCTTGGCACAAGCACATTACAAATATTCTTTCCTCTGCATCTAAAAAACTTGGTTTTCTCTTTCGCTCTCGGTGTTACTTTTCTTCCAAACAGCTGCTCACTCTGTATAATCACAAATCCACCCTGCCATGGAATATTGTTCCCACATCTGGGGTAGTGCACCCAAAATCTCTCTCAGGCTTCTTGATTCCATTCAGAAGAGGGCAGTTAGGTTAATTAATGATTCATCTCTAACAGAGTCTCTCCACTCGCTTTCTCATAGACGTACTGTTTCTGCTGCATGCCTCTTCTACAGATACTTCCATGGGCACTGTTCTTCTGAACTGGCTTCTATAATTTCCACTCTCTCTTTCAAAACAGTCCGAACACGTGCTGCCACCAGCCAACATCCATTTACTGTCCAACTTCAAACCCACAGAACGAAGTTTTCATCTTCCTCATTTATTCATTCAACTGCCGTTTTCTGGAACAACCTTCCTTCATATTTCTTGAAAATTACAATCTACAGAAGTTCAAGTCCAATGTCAACAAATATCTTCTTTCGTCTTCTCAACCTCCAACCCCAGCACGGTACTAAGTACTATAGGTTCTAATACCTCTCGTGTTCGAGGTTCACATAAAAAAAAAAAAAAAAAGCCTTTGAGATGTTAAGAGCAACTACTTGTCTTTCACCTAACCTTTATATTGAATTAGTCCATAAATGGGTAACATAAGCCAGAATATCATCAGTGAATCGACACTGACGGAATCCATACTGGCGATCGTTGATCAGACAGAAGGTTTCTAGGTAGTTTAAGAGTTGGCGGTTAATTGATTTCTCCATTACTTTAGAAAGAGTAGAAGTAATTGCAATGGGACGATAATTGGATGGGAGGGATTTGTCACCCTTTTTAGGAACTGGCTGGATATGAGCAAATTTCCAAGCAGAGGAAAAAACACCTTTGGAATAAGAAAGTGAAAAAAGGTGGCAAAGAACATAAGTAAGTTCAGGAGCACAGGTTTTGAGAACAAGTGGAGAAATACCATCGGGACCTGGAGCTTTCTTAGCATCAAGATTCATCAAAATCCTTCTGATATCCTTTTTGACGGAAGACCACAGGAGGCATTGAATGGAGCGTGTTGGGAATGGTGGGAGGTGTTTTACCAAGATCATTAATACATGAGCTGGAAGAAAAATGGGATGCTAGTAGGTCAGCTTTATCCTTTGCTGAAGTGACAACAGAACCATCTAGTTTGGACAGAGGTGGAAGCAGAGATGGGCAAAAGTTGCGGCAAATAGCTTTTGCAAGAGACCAGAATGCTCGGCTACCATTAGGGCAAGAAGCAAGTTTTCTACTCTAGCCTTTTCAAACTCTAGTTTGGACCGATTAATAACTGCTTTACAATTGTTGCGAGCTTTGGTGTAGGCAGAAAATGAAACTGAAGAATTAGAAACAAGCCAATTACGATATACAACATTCTTCTCTTGAACAGCCTTAGCACATTTATTGGAAAACCAAGGTTTAGATAAAGGACAGGATTTTAAAGTGGAATGTGGGATAAAGGATTCCATTCCTGCAAGAATAATTTCACTGACACGATCTGAGCAAACGTTGACATCAGAACTTTTGAAACAGTAATGCGACCAAGGAAAAGAAGAAAAGAAGTCTTGCAGGTCATCCCATTTTGCATTCTTGTAATGCTAAACAATACGTGGTTGGGAATAGCCATGAGATAAAGGCTTCATTGGAGAAGAGACAATCACCAAGTTGTGATCTGAGATACCTAAAAGACCACTCACTTCGACCGTGTATTAAGAAGGGTTGTTTGTGAGAAAAAAGATCAAGTGTGTTTGCTTTATGATTGGAACTGTCCGGTACTCTTGTAGGTAAATGAACAATTTGTGCAAGGTCATTAGAAATTGCAAAAGCCTCAGCATCTTGACCAGCTGGGTCGGTGTGACTAGAAAATGGAAGCCAGCTGGAGTTGTGAACATTAAAATCACTAAGGAAAATTACCTCACTGTTAGGAAAGTTGAACTCAAGAAAGTCAAGTTGCAAAGAGAGAAAGTCAAAGAGCTCCAAGTGATTAGTGGAGCTGGGAGAACAGTAGAGACAACAGATGAATTTGACACAATGAGGTAGAGAGATTTTAAGCCAGAGAAGAACGAAAAGAGGAGATTCCAAATTACCAAGTCTCTGACAGGGAATATCGGAACGGACATATGCACAAGTACCACCTTTGAGGCAAAAGGAATCATACAGCGAATAATTTGGGCAACTGATATGAGCAGTAGTTGAATCAACTGATAACCGAGATTCTTTCAGAAAAAGTAGATGGGGTTTGGCAGACTGCAAGTGGAAATGGACATCGTTGAGATTAGAATTGAGACCACATATATTTGTTAAATGAACTAGGAAGTGTATGGGAGGTTTAGATCTTTTTCAGATGAGCTTACTCCATTAGTTTGACAATTCATGGTGTAATCAATAGTAAGGAAAAGTGGTGAGGGACGTGCTGTATGAAGTAATGAAAATTTTGGGACATGGTAAGAATATACCCAGATCCTTGACATAACGTGGCCTCGACAATGCCACCCGCATACACACTACTCGGACTCCCTCCAGTCACTATCTGGCAGAGCAGAGGTAGCAAGATACACTAGCTGATCGAGAAGCCTCCTAATGAGTTACCAATAGGTTCGGTCCGGTGTACTAACTAGTGGCTGGCCTGTGAACACCGTTTTAGAGCTGTACCCTCGAAATGTAAGGAAGATTGGATCTCTCCACGAAGTTCATCATAACCTCAAAAGTCGTTAGTCATACTGCATTAATGAGGAGTTGGGGAAGCATTGACCGGAACTTAGCTCTGGAGACTAAACATGGGTTTCACCACTTGAAGCCTCCAATAAGCAATGTGGTGGTATTGCACCAGTTGATGAGAGTCATCTATCACCTAGTATTGCCTGGTAACACAGAGGGGCGGAATTCCTCCATGTGGTGTGGGTGCCACACCTCGACCCCTGCTTACGTTGGTTCACACCTGGGTGGTCACCCACCATGTACTTGTGCATGGAGGTTATACCCAGGATTACTAACAGTCTCACCACCGTGAAGGTGCAAGCAGAGGATTTGGCTGTCAGAGACCATCCGGACTTTACCAAAATTGGGTCTACTTGACTTGAATGTCACCTGAATATCAGTTCCATCAGCGTTTTAGACTCCCAGGTAGCAAGTACAGCTTGTCTGGCATATCTGAGAGAATGTCTGTGACAACCTCAAGGACCAATCTACATATCATAGTGAGGTAAACTTCTCTTATTCTTTTATAAATATTGATATCAATGTTTAACGTATTGAGCATTATAGCTCTGGTTCGTACTAACAATATATTAGTACACATTTAATTTAAGAATTATGTCTTAAAATATTTGGTTATTTTTTGTTGTATGCTGCATTCTACTGTACATCGTTCATAAAAATGTTTGCATTTGTTTAAGCACTGAAATTCTAGCACATACTCTCCAAAATGTTGGAATCACTTTGATATTCAGCTACTATGACATCATTATCAACTCCTAAAGATTCTTCAAGAACAATTTCTCCACTGACCAAACCTCTTGCTTGGAGTTCTTCCCACGATTGCTCAATGTCTTGTGACAGTTCATCCCTTTCATCGCTGTTAATTGGCGTTTTAGTAAAACCTGCTTTTGTGAAAAAATTCGTAATCATTGTTTCCATCACATCTTGACTCCAAACTTTTGCCAACTTTGATATGCACATCCGCAAATCTATAACAGAATCTATAGGTTGGTTGGTTTCTATTCTCAGTATAATTTTTTTCAGTATGTGCATTTTCAAATTCTTGATAATGCCATGGTCCATTGGCTGCAGTTTAGACGAGGTATTCGGAGGGAAGAAAACAAGCTTCACACTTGTTAGTTTTGAAATTACCAACTGAAGGTGGGCATTTGTCAACAATCAAATCGATTTTTATGTTTTCTTTCATCATCTTTCTATCGAAATTTAAAATCCTCTGTTCAAAAATTTCACTTGTCATTTAAGCTTTTTTGTTAGTTGTAGTCCAACTCTAACGACTTTACTCATTTGAAACATCGGGGTTGTTTACTTTTGCCTATTACCAAAAGCTTCAATTTTTCATTACCAGCCATATTTGCACCATCTTCTCTCCTTGCTATTTTTATCACCTAGACATTTATCGCCTTTAAAAGTCTGTCTTGTTCGGCTAACATTTAAAACATAGACCTGAACAATAGATTTCATCAATGTTGAATATGCCTTTGTGCTCGTTAAAGGGAAAAAAAAAAAAAAAAAGACTGCTCCTGCAGCCGAATGGGATTTTTTGTTTGTTTGTTTGTTTGTTTCGGGATTTATTAGGCGCATCAGCAACTATGGCCATAGTGCACCAAACGAGTGGGAGTGCTGTAGAACATGCTCTTTGAGTAGACCGGGATTCAAGCCCTGACTGCTAAATACGGTCGATCTGCCAACCCGCACTGGACCAGCGTGGCAGATTATGGTCCATTTCCCTCAAACACGAATTGTTGAGGAGGCTTCCATCCTGCAGTGGGTTGATAATGGCTGCAGTTTGGGCTCATAGACCATAATTTTTTTTCAAAACTGTGTCTTTTCAATGGGTACAGTCTTCTTCAATTACAACCCCACTTTCACCAGAAATAACTTTTTCGAGTAAGAGATGGCGTTTTTTAAATTTGACCAGCCAACCAGAGCTGGCTTGGAATGTTTTATGCCCCAGTAAAGTTGTGCACTCCATAGCATTTTCTTTTATTAATAGCCCTGATATCAGCATGTTTTGATCTCGAATCAACTTCACCCACTTAAAAATGGCTTCATCTACATCTTCAAACAAGCATAATTTTGCACGCTTCCAACTGAGTCTTCCTTCCTCAAACAGTTTGAGAATTAAAACATGGTTTTTCAGAATGGTTCATATTCTGAAAAACCGTGTCACTAATAGTAGTAGTAATAGTAGCAGCAGTGGCATTTGATGCAAGAAAGCAAGTGTATGAGCTTATGCAGCATCAGCCAAAAAAAAAAAAAAAAAAAAAAAATCACACCATTCCCTCCAAATGCCTGTCCAGTTCCTCCTTAAATTTATTCAACCTATCAACTTCCACAACGACAGATGGAAGTTTGTTCCAGCAATTAACCACCCACTGGCTAAAGGCAAATTTCCGCACATCTAATCTACATCTGTCTTTTCTTAATTTGAATTTATGCCCCCTTAGGTTCGTAATCTGAACAAGTGGAAGGATCCCATCAGAACTCAGCGTGCTCAACCCATTCAAGGCCTTATACACCTCAATCAGATCACCGCGCAGGTGCCTAGTCTCCAGCCACTGCAATTTGCAGAACTTAAGATTCTCTTGGTAAGAGGATCCCTTCATTCCCCTCACCAATCTTGTTGCCCTTCTCTGTACACGCTCAAGTAAATCTACATCCTTCCTAAAATGAGGCCTCCAGACCTGTACGCAGTACTCAAGACGTGGCCTGACCATTGCCTTATACAGAGGGATAATCACCTCCTTTTCCCTGCTAGCAAAATTCCTATATATCATTGACAAAACCCCATGACCTGCCCTGGCAGCCTGTCTGCATTGCTCAGAGAACTTCATATCTGACTGCACAATTACTCCCAGGTCTTTTTCATTTTCTACCACCTTAAGTGTAGTACCACACAGTTGGTACGTTTCTCTGGGGTTACTTCTACCCATATGCAGTACTTTGCATTTGTCAAGATTAAACTTCAGTTGCCACTTCTTAGCCCATCTGCCCAAATTATCTAGATCCTGTTGCAGTAGCACACTGCCATTACTGTCATTAACAACCCTGCCAACCTTTGTATCTTCTGCAAACTTCGACATTAAGCCTGATATACCTTCATCAATATCATTGATAAATATACAAAACAACAGTGGACCTAACACCGAACCCTGTGGGACTCCACTAATAACATTAGTCCAAGAAGAGCAGTACCCACTGATTACCACCCTCTGTCTTCTCCCACTTAACCATCCTTTTATCCATTGTAGCAACTTACCCTTAATACCATTCTGCTCCAATTTGTACAATAGTCTTCCATGCACAACAGTGTCAAAAGCTTTCCTGAAATCCAAATATATGATATCAAAATTATTTTTTGCATCCAGTTCCTTTGTAACCACATCATAATATCCTATCAAATTTGTCAGACAAGACTTTCCCTTAACAAACCCATGCTGTGTCTGAATTATTGCTGCAGTCTTGTCTAGATGATCCTGCAATGCATCTTTAACCATGACTCCATTATTTTACCCGGAACAGTAGTTAAACTAACTGGTCTGTAATTACTCGTGTCACCCTTCGATCCCCCTTTGTGAATTTGTTAATGACAGAGATACCAAATTTTAAAGCAATTTCTTTTATTTCTAATGCCCTGATCTACACTATTAACCACTTCTACTCTTTTCACTAGACTCAAAGACTTCCTCTTAGACATTGTACGGTTACTTGCACAGAAGCTAAAACAAAACTGATTTAGTGACCACTTGCATCTACCATATAGAGACAGGTGAAATTTAGTGAAAGTGTGGATGACTCATTTCTGCAAAACAACAGATGAATTTCCGGGATAAAGGAAAATCACTCTCTCCTAATTCTCTAATAGGGTGCTTACAATAGAAAACAGGTTGACCAGAGCCAATATCCCTGTTGGGAATATGTCTTAATCTTTGCCAATAACTGTGGTCAACACATGCATAGCAATTGACCAGTGCAACTTCTTGGTACAGTAATGGCTTTACGGGCAACACTAAATTGCGGAATGCTCTTAAGAATTAAACCCTTTAGCTATTAAAAGCTATATTGATTAATTCTTAATCCTTTTAGCTCTTAATTTGTGCTTTCTACAGTCAGTGCTATTTCCTAAAGGCCAGAGGTGCGAACAATGCGTACCCAGGTCTCTCGTAATCAGTTCGTTATATGGAAATTTTTTTCGTTATACAGAAACTATTTTCAATGTAAAAATCAAAAATGTTTGCTACATAGAAAAATTCACTATATGGAAGTTAAAGAGAGGTCCGACTGTATTTAATATTTTTACATAACCACAATCTTATAAGGAGCTTTTCAGCCTTGTTTTTTTTTTTTTTTTTTTTTTTTTGGTAGTTGTTGGCGCATCGGCTTCTGTGGCCATATTGCACCTCCCAAGGTTTTTGCAGTACTTTGATCCAAGCCCGAGGCGGGAATCGAACCCGCGACCTTTGGGTTGCCGGGCAGGTACTTTACCCACTCGTTCAGCCTTGTGTTTTATCCATCTAATTAGCTATGATGCAATGGACAGAAATTTAATTATACAAGCTATCAAAGTCCAAATGGGGGGGGGGATACAATGACAACATTATTTTAAAATAAAATCAACATATTGAGTACGGTTTTTTCCTCAAAATAAATCATTCAGCATCATCCTGAACATCAAACTTCAGTGTTTCACTTAAAGAATTGCTTCAACTGTCAAACACATCAAAATCAATCACTATCATTTTAAATAAACTGTACTAACCTGAGGAATGATAGTGAGTTTAGAACGTAGATCATGTAGCCCAATTTTTGAGATATCAATACCATCAATGCTGATTTTTCCTCCAACAGCCTCAATGATTCGGAATAGGGCAAGTGTTAATGAAGATTTACCTGCTCCTGTTCTACCTACTATTCCAACCTGGAATTATTACATGAAAATATTTTTATTTATTTGTATTCAACTACCACAGAGACTTTCATTTCTGAAGGCAGAAAGGTGTTTAAAATTCAGAGCTAATGCAGTTTTGTATAATGAATTTTTTATAAATTTTTTTTCAAATATTTTAACAATATACATATTATTAATACACATTTTAGATTAAGAAAATTTTTAAAGTTGCAAAATAAATACACTGTTAAACTAAGTGAGTAAATTTTAAGATTGGGGTCTTATCACATCAATCTGTACTTAATGCAGTTGGATGTATTTCAAGGTTCTACCGAACACAGTCTTCAGGTTCCTAAACATAGTCTGTTCCTGTACAAACAACCCACTGTTTAGAGGGCTGAAGATGAGGTTCCACAAAATCTCAAAATGTAGCCAACTGTATTAAGTTTAGCTTGATGTGATAACATATCTATCATTACTTATTAAAGACCATACTATCCCTCCTGTGCCAGTGACAGAGTTTGAGGTTAGGCTCTTTAAAAACAACCATGTTTATTCATGAATTTACATAAAATAAATAATATTATTTTAATAAAATAACCTGTAGGTGAATCTATTATTCATTAAAAACTAGAAGGTACTGTTTTGACCAAGTTTGGAGTTATCTGGTTCCATCTTCAAACAACAGGTAATCTCAATTATCAACCCTATGTTGAGCAGTGAATAATTGCTTCAAATCTATACAAGCAACCAAATGGTGTTTAGAGGAGAAACTTCAATTAAAAACATAACTTGCATTACATGTAATAATAAAACTTCTATTAGTAAGCTGTGTTGGCCTGATGCAGAAATCAAGTGAAGAAGCAGGGTACTATTTCAATACCTGCATTAAAATAGTACTTCTTCTTTACTTAATGCTTTTTTTTTTTTTTTTTAGTAGAATTATTATTTTTTCTTTTATTTTCATTATACCTTTAAAGTGGTTTTAAAAACATATAAATAGATGTAACAATTATGAACAAATGTAGAAAATAAGTATAAGCTTGGGCTTCTTCCCTTTCTTTCTTTCTTTTTTTTTTTTTTAAATCTTTAGAATTCAACTGTCTTGACATTTATCCATTCTTAGGCTTATATTTCCAAGACTGTAGCCAGTGTCTGCTCAAATAACAATTTGTTAATGCACTTACTCATATTATGTGGGGATGGGGGGAGAGAGATAAAACAATTATTTGATCTGTACAGAGCATTCAGCACACTAAGTGTGCTACGAAATGCATCAGTCAAAATTTTTAACCAAATAACAGAATTACAATATTGTGGAAGCCCCGACACAAACTGTCTTAGAATTTCTACAATTATGAAGATATGAATTTAACAAAATGTGGAGAACAGGAACAAATTAAAATTTAAAATAACACACCCTACATTGTATACACATAAGATTTAAATAAATTGATGTTTCAAGATTGTTATTCCAGAATTTTTCTTCTGAATTAATAATGATGATGCCATACAATGAAAAATTACATTTCATTACGAAATACAATAAATATATGTCATCATGAACTGTATTTTAAAGTTACTTGCTTCATTTCTTCTTCTGTGCATATGCTGATGATGTCGCTATTATCAGTAGGGCTAAAGGAGCACTGGAAGAAACAGCGGCTAGGCTGGATAGTGAAGCACAAAGAAGAGGACTTAGGATAAATGAAGTAAAAACAAAATATATGAAAGTCCAGAGAACAGCAGATAACATAGAAAATTGAAGAACATGGCTTCTCATTTGAGCATGTGCAGAATTTTACCTACCTAGGTTCGCAGATAAACCAGTTCAACTCTATTACTAATGAAATTACGTCCTGTATTCTGAGTGGAAACAGATGTTTCTATGCACATGGAAAACTAATGAAGTCCAGAGTATTGAACAGACATTTAAAATGAAGAATATACAAAAGCCTTATTAGACCAGTTGTGACATATGGTTGTGATGCTTGGACATTAATGAGTAAAGATGAGCAGTCATTGAGAGTGCGTAAGCACAGAATTTTATGAAAAGTGTTTGGGCCCATACAAGACGTTGATGGATCCTGGTGGATCAGGATGAATCATGAACTTGACCAACTTAGTCAGGGTGTGGACATTGTCAGATTTGTGAAAAGCCAGAGACTTGCCTGGTTGGGACATGTTATGAGAATGGATGACAGCAGAACAACTAAGAGTATAATGAAATGGTAACCTACCGGGAGGAGGGTAAGAGGAAGATTGCAAAAAAGATGGATGGATGAGATAGAAGAGGACTTAAAGATCATCAGAATAAGAAGTTGGAGAAGTTTGACTTCTGGGAGGGCTTATTGGTGGAATTTGCTTCATTTGTTCTAAAAGTATGCATGCATTCCAAATTAAAAGATATTACAAAAACATTCTTTAGTAAAATTCCTCAAAGTATTAAAATACACATACCCTCAAAATTTATGCAAAACAATGAGTTTTTTCATTTACTAACTTGATGTAAAATACAACAGTAACCTTCTTCACTCTCCTCAGGAAGTCTGCACAAATGTCCATTCATAGTAAAGATAATTTTCTGCATTTTAAACCAAAATGGACTCTGTTTTATCTGATATTATTAGTATTAGTAGTGGCAAATGATGTAAGAAGGTGAATGATACAACACTGGTCACAAAAAAAAAAAACCCCAAAAAACTATCCACCTCATCTGTATACCCCCTCTAGCAATTTTTCTAATTGTTCGTTAAATTTATTTAAATTATCCACTTCCACAAAGCCAGGTAGACATTTGCTCCCAAAATCAATCAGTCTCTGGCTAAAAGTAAATTTCCACACATTCTGCAGCCATCCTATTTTAATTTGTCTCCTTAAGTGTGTTGCTAAAGAAAGAGTAAGGAAACCATCAGCATTTAGTTTATTCACAGATGAACTGTACTCTGTTCTGTTCTTTTTGAGAAAAAAAAAAAAAAAAAAGCTGACCTCAATCAAACATAAAAGAAATTAAAATACAATCCTTCGCCAAAGTCAAGATGAATTATTCGTGAAGCAGGAAAGTAAATCAAAACCAATTGGGCAGGAAATCATGTGTGCTTACGTATTTAGCAAATGTAATTTTAGTTTTGATTTTTTTCTGGTTTACTTCAACCAGACTCGAATATGTGGGTTGCAGAGCTTGGAGACTAGGCACCTTAGAGGAGACTTGACAGGTGCTTAAGGCTCTGAGAGGCATAAGTAAAATTAATGAGGATGAAATTTTCATGGTTATAAATGATTCTAGAACTAGGGACTATAATTTCAAGTTACGGGGAAGATGTTTAGACTCGATTGCAGGAAGTTTTATTTTAGCCAGCGATTACTGGAATAAGTTACCTACATGGGTGATTGAAGCTGACAGTTTTGGGAAATTCAAAGGTCAGCTGGATAATTACCTATGGGAGGAGGGAAACACATAGGTTGTCTATTTATTTTTCTGTTATTAATTATTTTTTTAAAATTTTTTTCTTATTATTATTATTTTATTTTGTTTTATTTATTTATTTATTTTTTTTTTTGGCTGGTGCAGCATAAGTCACAGGCTTCCTTGCACCATGTGGCCATTGCTAATACAAATACTGATACTAAAAGTTTCCAGGTATGCATAAATATAACTGTGTACATCTGCACAGGTAGATATGCACTTTTAGCAACATGGTGTTTGAATCTTCCATCTAGAATTCTTTATAATCAAAATTATAGATGCCTTAATGCTTATAATTTAAATAATTTGGGTCAAGGGACAAAATATCATCTAAAGGAAAGTTAAAGATGTCAAATTCATAAGAAAATTTAATGGCAAAACAATAAAAAGAGATATGGAGAAAGATATAAAAGTATTATGGATAAATTATTTGGTAACCAAATTTAACATTACAGTTACAAGGATAAAGGCATAAAAAAAAATGTATTATGTTTATTTATTTATTCATTCATTTAATTTTGGGGGGGGGGAGATGGATTCATTTAATTTTTTTGGGGGAGAGGAGATGGATTCCAAACTGAGGTTTATTCTGTAAATAATGTTAACACAATTTAAATATAATATAACCAATTTTTAGATGTTAGGGTTGAATGCACATCTGGTCTGTCTGTTTAGCCACTGCTCAGTTTAGTCAATTGCTCCCTAACGACATCATCTACCTCCCCTTACAATACCTTGGTTAGTTGTGCACATGATCAAGAAACCAGCAGAGGTTTCATAATGTGATACTAGATAACTAAGGTAAATATTGTGGTGTACTGTGTTTTATTAACAGTTCATTTAGAGTCATAAAAGTTATAATGAAATATTAAAATTACAATACTTACTGAAAGTTGATGGAAGTAATAAAAAATTTACAAAAACAATGTTGAAAGCATAGGTCAAATCATAATTACATAAAGTATAAAATACCCTTTGTTTGGGCTCAACATTACAGGTGATATCATTAAGCACCAGCTCCAAGCCTTCTCTGTATCTAGTAGAGTACTTCTTGAATTCAATAGTACCATTATCAGGCCAAGTATCCTTTGGTCTTGTTTCTTCAATGTGCCATGGGGCCTATAAGATGAAATGAAGCACTGATAAAATTTCCTATTTACATATTCACATTAAATTATTTTAAATCATCTAAATGTTGATATAAGTCTTGATATACCACCTTTCCTATTATAAAACGGGACATTAGATAACCAGTTTTGGGAACAAACAAATGTCTGGAAACAATACTATCTGTGACAGTCGCTAGTCTTGTGAGCTTGTAAAATGTTGGCATTTTTTTGTAGTAAGTTTTATGTTTTTTTTACTTAACTTGCATCACAATTAAGGTTTATAGCCAGGGAGGATGGATGGATGGATATTTGCTGTTTTATGGTGCACTGGCAACTAAGGCTATATTGCACCAAGTCAAGAGATAAGAAATGCACTTAAAAATATATATATATATTTGGTAACCTAAACAGGTTACCACATCAGAAGAAGGAAATGTATATCAAAAGTATAAAAAGATAAATTCAAATAAGAGTGCATAAATTAACAGATTGTAAAAAGTTAAGAATGTCAGACATAGTGTCTCTGTAACCTAAAATCTGTCTGAGTATAAACAGGACATTCCATAAAAATATGAATAATCACTAAGAGTTTTAGGTGGATTATCCACCCTCAGCAGAAACAAGTATGTCAGATGTGACCTATGTGGTGCCAAGCAAGAACAACTTCCTCACTTCAGATCCTGCGTACAACTGCCATTGCTCGATTACAGGTTTAATCCGGTATAGTTTATTTGTAAACTAAACCAGATATAATTTGGTGTAATATTATGAATATATTACTGATTCACAATAAGATTTGTATATTATCTGCCTATAGTCTGTATAGAGGATAGGACAGGTGAAAGTAATCAAGGGGAATGGCTGATTTTGCAGTGGTATCAGGTAATTCATATTACCTAATCCCAACATGGCTTGGGATTCAGCAGAAGTGATGTCAAATTCTGATACAACAAGAGAAAAAAAAGCATATGCCGAATCAGGGACAGGATTGAATGATAGTTATACCTCACCGATAACAGAGCTTGTAACATGCTTGCCAAATTAATATATATGATATACCTTTGGTAATCACTATCTTTAATGTGATCAAGGCTAGCTGGGGATGATATGACTACAAACTTCTCTCTCTGGCATTATTATACTTCAAGTTTGTAAAATTATATGCAAATATATTTGAAGGAAAGCAAACTAAACATTGCTAATTTTTGAAATGTGATTATTGCTGTTATAACAAAAAAAGTTGATTTTAATAATAATATAATAATTATTGAATAAGGAAAGAAAACTTTATTTTTCATGACACATTTATTTCCATCAACAGCCATGAAATTGTAGATTACAACACATCATCTGAGAGAGCAGTATTTCTGTATGATGATTTACTGTGAATGGATAATAATGATACAGTTCAAATATGTATTGTTGCTGGGTTTGATGGTGCATTGGCAACTGAGGCTATAATGCACTGATTTCTATCTTCCTCATATGCTTTTCTTGTTCAGATAGCATGATATTTTTCAATTGATTTTAGGAAAACAAAAAAGTCATTCATATTCTGATGATCTCCTATAACACTCACTCTGTGGTGTTAATTGATTGTAATTATGGAAATGTGAGGAGTTGACAGTTTTCCATTCTCTTGGATATAGCAGGCATTGAATGATGATATGCTTTACTGTGAATGAGAATAAACAGTAACTGCATTGTGAGACATTATCGTTTGTGAGTACTTAACTGTGAGTGAGGTATGTATGACCAATATGTAATCTGGCTAGTATAGTTTTTTCCTTTCTATTTCCTATCAGGCTGGATTGCCACTGTTTGGGTTCTCTCTTCATTTTAAAAGTTTACTATTTGTTTGTTCTTCCCACATGTGTAGCCACTGTTCTTTAAGGATCCATTTGATGATGAATTTATGGTCAATATAAGGAATCCTGAAATTAGTTGAGATTACATTTGAAGCACTTTTGGTAGCTAAATCTATCTGTTTGTTTCCTGGAATTCCAACATATCTGGGGGTCCAACAAAAAAATTATGAGCTGACAATGTGCATGAAATTCTATTAACTGTTTCCCAAATTTTCTGTAGCAGAGGATGACTGGAGGAGTGTATACTGTAAAGCATTCACAGCACTTAACGAATTGGTATATATGAGGGATTGAGAATATGAGATTTCTTTTATATTTCCTAGAGCTAGTAGGATACCATATAACTCTGAGGTATAACTACTGCATTCTGAGGGGAGTTGTTTGGAGATGATGGCATTCAGCAGGATTACAGCTGAACAAAACTTCTAAAATGATTGGAGTGGGCCAGATGTAATTGCCTAATGTTGATATCTGAAAGGTTATTCTTTACCCATTTCTCAAAATGTTTATCGATATTTATTGGGGCATTTGCCATGGCTGGGTTTTCATGCTAGCATCCTAAAGCGTGTTATTCATGTTCATGCCCCAGCATGTGTTTAAAGCTTGAAGCCTAATGACAGATGGTTTGTTGAGCCATGGTTTAGTTTGACAGAGGTTCACCCATTTTGGTGTGAAGAGATATTGCCACATGGATGATGTGGAAGGCTGCATAATTTAGTAGCAGAACTTGTCGTTGAAGGTATAGAGGTAGTTCATAGGTTTCCGTATAGAAACTTAAAATTGGTGATGTGTGAAAGGCCTCCAGTGCAATGCACAGTGCACTGGGGGCCTTTCGCACAGGTACAGGATCAAGCGATTCCGGTAGCTGGCTGAGGTATATGCAGGAAACCCATAGTCTAATGGGGTTCTGATTAACGAGCAGTAGAGATGTAGCAACACATAACGATCTGTGCCATTTCTTCTGTGCATGGCAGAAGAAATTACTCTGAGAAGATTTAGTTTCCTATGACAAATTGTACAAATATGTTTTATATGTTCTAGAAAGTTTAATTTTTTATCAAGTATTAAATCAAGAAATCTAGTACAAGGCTGGAAAGCAACATGAGAATTCGAATGAAGCTCTGGATTAGGATGTAAAGTACATTTACGACAAAAATTTACAGCAGTTGTTTTCGGTTTAGGAAGGTGATATCCATTGTTTTTGGCCAAAGAGACTATCTGTTAATGGTGTCTTGTAGTTCGTCTTTCAATTAGTCACACATTTTGAGAATGACACAAGGTGGCAAGATATACAGGTATGCATCAACAGTCTCAGATATAATTGATGCATAGTCTGGTTACAGAGTCGATCCTGATGGCAGTGTGGTGCTCGACACAGTGGAGAATGGAATCAGACTTGAAAGGATCTGTTACCTAGAAAGCTCCGAATAAATTTTGGGTGATGATCCCCAAAGGCCAGATTTATGTAAGTCGGGAAGAATCTCATATCACCAAGTTGGATCAAAGGCTTTCCCGATATCAACATATATCATGACGAAGTGCTAATTTCTGAGGAAAGTATCCCAGATGTTTGTTTTGGCTTTGATAATGAGATAAAGCGTAGATTTACTTCTTCAAAAACCATACCGACTTGGCTTCAGAATGTTTTGAGTCTCTAGAAACCATGTCAGACTAACATTAATTATATTTTCTGTTTTTCTCCAGACAACTGGTTAGAGAAACTGGGTGGCAAATTGTTGGATTGTGTTGTCTTTTCCTAGTTTCGGGAAGGCTAGCAGGGTACAGCTAGTAGGGTAATATTCCTCTAAGAAAATTCTGTTATACAGTTGTAAAAGAGCAGTTAACCATTCCTCATTAAATGATAAATCATGGTGTAATAAATTCTATCAGGGCCTGGAGAACTGTTCTTCATTTTGTGCAAGTGCACTGTGCAATTCAATCATGGTCAGTGGTAGATTATATGAATGCTGGAGAGCACTCATACAATCTGTTATTAGTGGAGTCCCCCAGGGTTTGGTGCTTGGCCCATTGTTGTTTTGTCTATTTATTAATGATATTGATGAAGGTATATCAGGCTTAATGTCCAAGTTTGCAGATGATACAAAGGTTGGCAGGGTTGTTAATGATAGTAAAGACAGTATGCTACTGCAACAGGATCTAGAAAAGTTAGGTAGATGATCTGAGAAGTGGCAACTGAAGTTTAATATTGACAAATGTAAAGTACTGCATATGGGTAGCAGTAACCCAAGAGAAATGTACCAACTGAGTGGTACTACACTCGGGAGGTGGAGAATGAAAAAGAGCTCGGGGTAATTGTGCAGTCGGATATGAAGTTCTCTGAGCAGTACAGATGGGCAGCCAGAGCAGATCATGGAGTTTTGTCAATGATATATAGGAATTTTGCTAGCAGAGACAAGGAGGTGATTATACCTTTGTATAAGGCAATGGTTAGGCCACACCTTGAGTATTGTGTACAGGTCCGGAGGCCTCATTTTAGGAAGGATGTAGAGTTCCTAGAATGAGTACAGAGAAGGGGAACAAGATTGGTGAGAGGAACAAAGGGTTCCCCCTAACCAGGAGAGGCTTAATTTCTGCAAGTTGCAGCATCCGGCCTGTGAACACCATTTTAGAGCTGTACCCTTGAAATGTAAGGAATATTGGATCTCGCCACGATGTTCATCATAACCTCAAAATTCATCGATCATACTGCATGATGGAAGAGATAGGGAAGGGTTGACCGGAACTTAGTTCTAGAGACTAAACATGGGTTCCACCACTTCAATCCTCCAATAAGGAAAGTGGTGGTATTGCACTGGTTGATGAGAGTCATCTACCACCTAGTACTGCCTGGTAACATAGAGGGGTGGCATTCCTCCATGTGGTGTGGGTGCCACACCTCGACCCCTGCTTACGTTGGTTCACACCTGGGTGGTCACCCACCATGTACTTGTGCATGGAGGTTACACTCAGGATTACTAACAGTCCCACCATCGTGAAAGCACAGCAGAGGATTTGGCTGTCACAGACCATCTAGACTTCACCGAAATTGGGTCCACTTGACTTGAGTGTCACCCGAATATCAGTTCCATCAGCGTTTAAGACTCCCAGGTAGCAAGTACAGCTTGTCTGGCATATCTGAGAGAATGTCTGTGACAACCTCAAGGACCAGTTGAAGCATATTATACAGCATTAGCTAAAAAAAAAAAAAAACCGTTCCCATCTGGTCACTCCAAATGTTTGTCTAGTTTAGCCTTAAATTTATTTAAGCTATCAACTTCCACAAGAACAGATGGAATCTGTTCCAGCAATGAACTACCCACTGGCTAAAGCAAACTTTTGAATCTATGCCCGCTCAGGATCTTAGTCTGAGCAAATGGAAGTATCCAGTCAGCATTGCGCCTGCTCAAACTATTCAAGGCTTTATTCACTTCAATTGGATCACCTTGCAGGTGCATAGTCTCCAGATGCTGCAACTCACAGAACTTAAGCCTTTCTTTGTAAGTGCACCCCTTCGTACCTCGCACCAATCTTGTTGCCCTTCTCTGTACTCGTTCTAGCAACTCTACATCCTATATTGTGCCCATGCTTCTTTTTTACTTGCTCTAGCTCTCTTAAAATGTTGGTGGTTAGCTGTGGTTGTATGTTTAATAAACAGATTCCAATATTCCTTTCTTTTTTAGCATTGTTGCATGCTTCGTTTCAACACATTTTTGGATGATGATTTTGGGATAGCAAATTCAGCTGCTGTCATTATTTGTTGTGTATTGTAGCTTGCTGCAGAATCAATTGTGTGGGTTGCAATGATGGAGCTATCTAACCGAGCTATTTCTTGGTATTTAGTCCAGTTAACCGTGTCAGATTTCCAGATCGATCTAACGTTACTCTGGAGAGGAGAACTTGTGTAGAAAGTACATAAGTTCAGAAAGTGATCACTACCACGAGGGTTGTCGGTAACTGTCCAGTCTATGAGAGGAAATATTACTGGAAAACATACTGAAAGGTCAACAGCAGAGTTTGAGCCAGATGATAGATGCAAATATGTGTGATCATCATTGTTTAAAATAGTTAGGTTATGTTTATCTAAAAATTTTTTGATTATTACCCTTGCTGATTTAGATTAGTTTTGGGACAGATATAATGAAACTAATGTTATTGTTATCGCAATGGTAACATGGACTGAAATTGCCTCTAAAGATGTTTGCAGGGGGACATGTCTAGAGGGGAATTAAAAAAGTGCACTAAGAGTGCTACTCCTCTATGTATTAGAGGAGTTTCTAACTTTTCTATACATGGTGTAGTGCAGTGTTTCTCAAAGGGTGTGCCGCGAAATTTAGAAATTTCTTCTTCTATGACTACGTAGGTGTGCCGCAAAATTTTTCTTCTTTGGAAAATGTGCCACGAGAGTAAAAAGATTGAGAAACACTGGTGTAGTGTTTTATTGTTATAGATATTGCATTTGTTAGGTTTGTTTCTTGTATGCACACTGTAACAGGCTTATATTAACTTAGTAGATGGTATAAAAAAGGCTTCAGTTCTGCAAATCGCAGCATCTGGAGACTGGGCATTTGTGAGTTGATCTGATTGAGGTTTTGAAGGCTTTGAATGGATTGAGCAAGTTTAATGCTGATGGGATTCTTCCTCTTGCTCAGCCAGCAAACAAGTGGACACAAATTCAAATTGAGGAAGGATGGTTGCAGAATAAATGTACAGAAGTTTTCCTTTAGCCAACAAGTGATTGATTGCTGGAATAAACTTCCAGCTGTTGTTGTGTTAGTTGATAGCTTAAATAAATTCGAGGAAGAACTAGACACATTACTGGAGGGAATGAATAAGTGAAACATCTTTTTATTTGGCTGATGCTGTATAAGCTTGCTTTTTTGCATCATTTGCCACCGCTAATGCTAATAATTCATCTAAATTAGCACGAAGTCCATGACAGTTCCACTGAATCACTGTATGCATTGTTTGGTTTTAGTTGGGTATCCAGTATTCTCTCTGACTGCTCACTGCAGGCGATGGTAGATGGCTCTCTGTCTTCTAACTTCCCCACTAATGCTGGTGTTCACTAAGGATCAGTTCTTTCTCCCACTCTTTTCCTCTTGTACATCAATGACCTTCTTCCATTGACTGGAAATCCTATTCATAGTTTTGTGGATGACAGTACATTGCATTCCACCTTCCAGTTTGTGAAACCTTATCCTGTTCAAACAGCTTCAACTTTTCAAATATCCACAATCAGTTCCTTAAATGTTGATCTCCAGGTAATTCTCCAGTGGGGCAAAGATAACTTAGTCGATTTCAATCCTTCTAAAACCCAGTCCTGTCTTATATCTTGCAAAAAGGATTCTTCTGCTCCTATGCTTATCTTTGATGCCACTCTGATTTCTAGGCAAGTTGATATATCTTTATTAGGGATTACCCTGACTTCTATAATCTCTCTTGGCATAAGCACCTTACAAATATTGCTTCCTCTGCATCAAAAAAACTGGGGAGGAGAACTCTTTCACTCTAAGCATTACTTTTATTCCAAGCAGCTGTTTACTCTGTACAATTGCAAATCCGCCCTACCATGGAATATTGTTCCCACATCTGGGGCAGTGCCCCCAAAATCTCTCTCAGGCTTCTAGATTCCATTCAGAAGAGGGCAGTTAGGTTAATTAATGACACATCTCTAACAGAGTCTCTCCACTCTGTCTCACAGACATTGTTTCTGCTGCATGCCTTTTCTACAGATACTTAGATACTCTTCAGAATTGGCTTCTATAATTCCTGCTCTCTCTTTCAAAGCAGTCCGAACCCGTGCTATTACCACCCAACATCCTTTCACTGTCCAACTTCAAACTCATAGAACCAAGCTTCTTCCTCATTTATTCATTCAACTTCTGTTTTCTGGCACAACCTTCCCTCATACTTATTTCCTGGTAATTACAATCTATAGAAGTTCAAGTCTAATGTCAACAAATATCTTCTTTGATCTCCACAACCTCCAACCCATGCACGGTACTAAGTACTATAGGTTCTAATATCTCTAGTGTTTGGGGTTTTCATATAAAAAAAAAAAAAAATTGGCGTATCTACTCACTTACATGAGATACTTTGTTTGCACTTGTCTATTTTTGCTTTTTAGCTTTTTTGGGAAGACTGGCCTGCCCATGTCAATGTCATCTTGTGGATGAATTTCAAAAACTCAAAAACTGTATTATCTTCATCTAGTTTTTCATCAATGTCTGTGGTATCAGATATAAATTTGTGCACGTTGTTGCTTTCAGTGTTTTTGATTCATTCTGTTGGTTTCTCATTGGGTTGCTTATCTGGAGGTATTGTTACCGCGTGTTTACTTCTTGAATAGTATACTTGCAGATAGATCATTCCTTTGATGAGGAAAGGAGTGATTTCACCCCAACCAGATATCAATATATTTGGAGGGAAATTCTCAGCAGTCAAGTTTGGGTTGCCACTGAGCATGTTGAGTAATTGATGAATATGTAGATGACTTGGTAGGTACTGTAAAATGTTTCTTTGCCTCTTGATATCACACTTTGTGCCCTACCTTATTTTTTGAATATTCTTTTTCCATTTCCATTGGGTGCATTCTTTAGAGAAGGCAGTATAATTGCCATGATAGTTAGAACAGCTCTGCATTTCAGCGTTACAACTTTGTGTGTGTTTTTTTTTTTTTTTTTTTGATTTGGTAGTTGTTGGCGCATTGGCTTCTGTGGCCATATTGCACCTCCCAAGGTTTTTGCAGTACTTTGATCCAAGCCCGAGGCGGGAATCGAACCCGCGACCTTTGAGTTACCGGGCAGGTACTTTACCCACTCGGCTAGCCCGGTCGGCCTTTGTGTGTGTGTGTGTGTTCTTTTGATATGCAAGAAGTACAAGTGGCTACACTTCTGCAAACTATTTGCAAATGACCAAATTTTGGACACCTAAAGCACCGGACCAGATTGGGAATGTATGGTCTTACATGGCATCTTAGGTAACTAGCTGTGTGTAGATCAGGTGTATTAAATGTGAGTATCACTGTTTTAAGTAGGGACAAGCTCCCCATATTATTTTTATGACAATTCTTTTCATGTGTACAACATGAAACTTAATTTAATCACTTAATTTGCAGACAAGTTTGTCCTCTGATACATTTCCCAGGTCCCATTCTGATATTACCCCTTTAGAGAAGTTCAAGGTGGTATGTGGGGTAACCTCTGTGGAAATTACACCAAAAGTAGATATTTTTAACAGTCTTTCAGCATTATGGAAATATTCAGTCATTTCCACTAATAATTTTCTATAACTTTGTCACTGAACCATTTTTGGATGGCCATTTCTATTTGAGATATTTCTGAATTAGAAATGGAGAGCTTACTCAATGGTTGGTCTGTGGTGGAATGTAATATTAAAAAAAGAGACAGAGGAGCATTATCTGTTCCTTCTTTTTTTTTTTTTTTTTTTTTTTTTGTCTCTTGGCATGGGATGTATTAAGGTCATCATGTCTGTCTGAATCAAAAGATCCATAAGCAGACTATTTTCTGTTGTCCACTGTTGCTCCTTTTAGCCTTGGGAGGGCGATTTTCTTCTACCAGGTTTCCAGCCCCCACCTCATGGAGGCAGGTGTGGTGTCACCCGTGACCAAGCAATAAGGGAAGGTTAGTTGTTAGTGCATTAGTCCTATATACAAGAAAAGTGTTTTTCCTTTCTGTTATGTAAGCTAACTTCTTTACTTTAGAAGAGCAAAATTAAATAACTCTGGAAATTAGAAGAATAACACTATACTGCAATCAGCTGCTCTTTCAAAAAAAAATCATTCTGAAATCGTTATAGTCACTCGCTTGGCACTCAGTGCCAGTTTGAACATATAGGTGGCTGACCTTCACCATATATTGTTGAAAAATTTATAAAAATACTAAGTAAAATTACAAAGTTAATGCCATGTGAATTGCCGAGATACTTAGTTTATTGGGTATTGAGCTATGCCCCCATACACTTGAAGCAGCTGACTACTTAAAATTAGCTCCTTACTCAACTCAACCACTTGATAATCCTGATCAATTCTGACAAAGTTTTGACTATGATTGATCATTAAAAGTTTTGATTATAACTTTTAGATTTGATCATTATCAAATCTAAAAGAAATTAATGAAAGCAGATTAAATAAAATGAACTGTTTCTCAAATAGAATAGTGAATTAGAAAATTCATTAGCTGAAAGATTAACTATTTTACTAGTGATTAATTTTAATGGCTATGTTTTTATTTACCAGATTTTTGTTTTTACTTACCTATACAGGGTGATTCACTACCAGTGCAACAAACTTGCAGAAGGTGTAGGGGGCACAAAGACGAATCGGAATCACATAGCATTGCAGGGTCCAAAATGCCTTCGTCATGCGGTAGAGGACGTTGAACGGGAGGTTGCATGAACAGCGATCCCGCTGGAAGTCAGCATTTGCGAACCAGTTCCCGAGGCAGTAGGATGGACGAGTATTCAAACATTGAACTGGCCGACATGCACCTCGCGTATGGAGCTGCGGACTGTAACGGGTGCGCCGCTCTGCGCTTGTACCAGGAACGATTCCCGCACAGGCATGCTCCTCATCATATGATTTTCGCACGTGTGCATAGAAGGTTACGTGAGACTGGTTGTTTCACGAGAGGTACCATGAATCGAGAGCGAACGACAAGGACGCCAGACAATGAGGAGAATTTCCTACATCTTGCAGAAGGCAATCCGAGTACGAGTACTCGAGCGATAGGCAACGATTGGGTATTTCCCAATCCACTGTATGGAGGATACTGTCGACAAACCAAATGAGTTCATACCATCTGCAACGCGTCCAATCATTGGAGCCTGCGGATTATCCACTCCGGAGGACTTTTGCTACTTGGTTTCTTCAACGAAAACGGTTCGCAAATGCTGACTTCCAGCGGGATTGCTGTTCACGCGACCTCCCGTTCAACGTCCTCTACCGCATGACGAAGACATTTCGGACCCTGCAATGCTATGTGATTCCGATTCGTCTTTGTGTCCCCTACACTTCCTGCAAGTTTGTCGCGCTGGTAGTGAATTACCCTGTATATGTGTATTTGAACATTATTTATTTACATTTGTGCATACCTATTATATCACAGATCTGCAACTGTCAGACAGACCCCATTTAATCCAGTTACTATTAATCCAAGTTACAAATGGCTATGAAATATCATCCTGGGTTGGGATTAACAATGACTATGCACAAATCCCCAGAATATAACAGCATGGTGGCTACTCAAAACATTCATTGGTTTGGTTTGGTTTTGGGTTTACTGGTGCAACAGCAAGCTAGGCTATAATGAGTCAACCACAACATTCATTGGTATAATTTGGACATAAGAGAGACAGCTGCTTCGCAGGATATGCCAGTTCACTTAACTCAATTTGTCATATACAGATTGAGCTAAACTGTAAATGCAATTATTAAAGTTAATTACTAACAAAACAGTTCACATTTTTGGCTAATAATTTTGCTTTTTCACTATTACTATTTCAGAAACTGTTTATTTTATTTATCTTTCTCTCTTTCATTTCTTTTAGACTTCATAGAAGATACAAATCCCCAAAGATAGAACGAAGTTTTCTCAGCAGTGCAATGCAATCAGGCAATTTTTAAAATTTTGTTGGAATGGCCAAGAAAGCACACGGTGTCCTATCGATGATTTATCGAATATCATCTTATAGAGATATGGAGGTTATAGTCCCACTGTATAAATCATGTAAGACAACATTTGGAATACAGAGAGTGGTAATCAATGGACACTGCTCATCGTGGACTAATGTTATTAGTGGAGTCCCTCAGGGCTCAGTGTTGGGTCCATTATTGTTTTCTGTATTTATAAATGATATTGATGATGGTATATCAAGCTTAATGTCCAAGTTTGCAGATGATACAAAGGTTGGCAGGGTTGTCAAGGACACTACTGACACTATGCTGCTGCAACAGGATCTGGAAAGGTTGAGCAGATGGGCTGAGAGGTGGCAAATGAAGTTTAACATTGACAAATGTAAAGTACTACACATGGGAAACAGCAACCCCAGAGCAACGTATCAACTCTGTGGTACTATACTGACAGTGGTAGAGAATGAAAGGGACTTGGGGGTGATTGTGCAGGCAGATATGAAGTTCTCTGAGCAGTGCAGACGGGCTGCAAGAGTAGCTCATGGAGTATTGTCAATGATATACAGGAATTTTTCCAGCAGGGATAAGGAGGTGATTATTCCCTTGTATAAGGCAATGGTCAGGCCACACCTAGAGTACTGTATACAGGTCTGGAGGCCTCATTTCAAGAAGGATGTAGAGCTGCTGGAACGAGTACAGAGAAGGGCAACAAGATTAGTGAATGGAACAAAGGGGTGCTCTTACGAAGAAAGGCTTAAGTTTTGCAAATTACAGTGTCTGGAGACTAGGCACCAGCGAGGTGATCTGATAGAGGTGTATAAAGCCTTGAATGGTTTAAGCATGCTCAATGTTGATGGCATTCTTCCTCTAGCTCAGAAAAATCACCTGAGAGGGCATAAATTCAAATTGAGGAAAGACAGATGTAGGATAGACGTGCGGAAATTTGCCTTTAGCCAGCGGGTGGTTGGTTGGTGGAACAGACTGCCATCCCTTGTGGTGGAGGTTGATAGCCTAAATAAGTTTAAGGCTCAGCTGGACAGGTATTTTGAACAAACAGAGTGGTGAAGTGGAAGTGGGGGTTTTTTTTTTTTTTTTTTTTTGGCTGATGCTGCATAAGCTTGCTTTCTTGCATCAAATGCCACTACTAATGCTAATGCTAATACTGTGTTCAAGTAAGATCTCATCTGAAAAAAGACAATGAGCTTCTTGAAAGGATCCAAAGATGGGCAACTTGCATGGTGAGATCAGCAAAAGGGCAACCATACAAGGAAAGACTTGTGTAATGTGGGATACAGAGCTTGGCAACCAGGCACCTCAGAGGTGACCTGATTGAGGTTCATAAGGCTCTGAGAGGGGTTAGTAAAATGAACAAAGACAGAATTTTCACTGTTATAGAGAATTCCAGAACTCAGAGCACAGGGGAAGAGGTTTAGACTGGATTGTAGGAAGTTTTCTTTTAGGCAGCAAGTCTGATTGCTGGAACAGATTGCCTTTATATTTACAGGTAGTTGAGGCTGACAGTTTGCATAAATTCAAAGGTCAACTGGAAAGTTGACCTTTCCAGTTGACCTTTGAAAGTGGGAAACGTTTTAATGCTGTTTTGCTATCCATTTTCAAGCTATCGACTCCATCAAATGAAACGATTTCGTTAAATATGCAATCTGTAAAAGAGCGTTATAGTGATCTGTGAAAGCGTTATAATCAGATATGGGTTATGATATAAGAACAGCGTTATAGCGAATCAGCGTAAAGTGAACCACGTTATAACGGGGGCCTGCTGTAATATCGGTGTAAATACACCATAGAAAACTCTTAAACGAAAAAAAACTACGTTTGTAGTTTGAAGGGGTATCATTTTATCTGTAGTTTTTTTTTTTTTTTTCGTTTAAGAGTTTTCTATGGTGTATTTATACCAATATTATATAGAATACTTTATTGCATCAATCTTCATTTATACATTATTATGTACACCTTCTGGCATCTCTCATATTGTGTGATTATCTTCACAACTGGATTGTTATGTCTGCAATACCATGGTGACTGCCCATCCACCGACGAAGGGCTAACAAGCCTTGAAATGGTGCCATCTGGGTGGTGGTGCCCATCGAGAATAAGCAACAATAGTCTTCTCTTTTAGTGAAGCTCTGGGTGGTGGTGCCCACCGAGAATAAGTAACAATAATCTTCTCTTTTAGTGAAGTGTTACTTATTCGAGGTAGTGCAATACATGGCAACTCATTGTGAAGGAGGAGCACAATATGAGATACAGATAAAATGATGCTCCTTCAAACTACAAACATAGTTTTTTCGTTTAAGAGTTTTCTATGGTGTATTTACACCAATATTATATAGTGAATTTGATGTATGATTTCCACTTCACTGACTTACTACCATCCTTACAATTAGCAACATAGAAGGAAGTTCATTGGAGATAAGGCCAGGTGGTTGTACGATTCTGTAATGTTGTTGTTGTTCGGTTTAACGACACAAGGGCTACTAAGGCCAATTGTGTCTGTTCATCATTAATGCACAAGAAGCATATCGTTAGAGAAGTTAAATTACATGCTTCTGTACAAGCCAATATGTTTTAGATACAATAAAAGTTCTTCAATATTTGCTTCATTTCCTAAGAAATGAGATAAATCAGGTGATATATTCAATGTAGAGAGTGACTGAAAAGTGTTCGACTGGATGGTTGAATGTAAGGGACAATCAACGAGAAAATGATGGACCGTAAGTTGCGTCTGGCAGACAGGATGAGCACTGGGGTGAGTTTTCTCCCAATAACAGGAAGAGATGAGTATGATGAGTGTGTCCAATTCTGAGTCTTGCCAGTACCACTTCCTCTTGTCTGTTTCGTCGGAAGCCAGAGAGCCACAGCTTTGGATTTTCTTTTATCTGGTAAAGTTTATTGTTGGTGTCACTTTTCCAAGTCTGTGACCATTTATCGTTTGTTTGGGGATTTTTTTGGCGCATGGGCATCTATGGCCATAATGCGCCATACATAGGTTAGTATTTATGCTATTTCTTTATGGATCGAGAGTCAGGAAACTGATTGTTGACTAGCTAAAGGAGGTGGTATACATTGATTGCTTTGAGAAAGTTAAAAATCTTTGAGACATCTGTTTTATTGCCCAAAAGTGAACTAAGCGTTAGTGGTTCTTCAGTTGAGGCTGGATTGAAGTGATTCTGGCGTTCTCTTGCAAATTTTGTGCATTCCACAAGGATATGTTTCACTGAAAGCACTGTTTTACAGTGATCACACTGGGGGTGAATCTCCCCTCTTAAAAGGTAACCATGAGTAATATTAGTGTGACCTATACGGAGACGAGCTAGTATTACCTCCTGTTGTCGAATTGCACTGATATTTGAAGGCCACTGCTCAAGATTTGGCTTGATACTTCGAAGTTTATTTTCAAGTTGGTTTTGCCACGTTGATTGCCACTGGTACATGCATTTTTCCTGTATTATTCGTCTATAATCTTGATGTGGAACTCTCCGCTGTACATCAGGTGGTAAGTCGGCCGCTTTTGAGGCATTGTCCGCTAATTCATTTCCTGGAATTCCCATATGTCCTGGGACCCAACAGAAATGTATGGTTCTTCCAAGCTCAGATAAGGTATATAAAGAGTTTGTTATTTCTTTTACGACTGGGTGGGTGATGTTCATGGTGTTTTCCAGGGCTTGAAGTGCACTTAGAGAATCAGAGAAAATTATACTGTTTTCAATATTGGAGGTCTCGATATGCTTCGGTGCAACCTGAATTGCCAATAGTTCGGCAGAAAATATACTGAACTCATGTGGAAGTTGGTAGGCTAATGTTATGTTCGGGAAAACTGCGGTGATTCCAACGTGGGTGTCATTCTTTGACCCATCTGTATGAACTACAACAAAGTTTGGAAACTGCTCCACCACTGCAAGGTACAATTGCAAGAAATTTTCTTTATGTAATGCAGATTTATCCCATTTATGAAGGTATTTATCACATAAAGGTGGAGTAATGCTCCACGGAGCAAGGAATAGTGGAGGGGTATTTGAGATATTATCAAAACTCAGATTAAGTTCTTCTAGAAGATGTCTTATTCTTATACCTAAGGGTCGGTTAGCTGTTATTGTTATTGTTATTTGGTTTTTTTTAGGAGCATTAGCAACTAAGGCCATATTGCTCCGGGATATGCGGTGGTCATTCCTGACCTTTCCGCATCCTCTGTATTTGGTGGTGACGGGCTCGAACCCCGGTCTAATCAAGAAGCGTGTGCTACGCACTGCTGCTCCTTCCCACCTGGCTACGGAGGCGCCGGTCGGTTAGCAGTAGGGCAGTTATGGTATAACCTGCTGTGTTGGGGGGTGAAAAGTAATTCCCAATTTGGGTGTTCAGGCATAGATCTTATTTTATATGCATAGCGTAATATAAGTTGTTGCCTTCTGATAGAGAGAGGAGGGGTTCGTGAGCTTCGGCATATAGACTATGTATTGGAGACGTGCGATATGCTCCTAGAGCAATGCGTATTGCACTATGATGGAGAGGATCAAGCCAACGAAGGACACTAGGCCTTGCTGAGCTATACACTGGTGCCCCATAGTCAAGTTTTGATCTTATTAAAGATCTGTATAGTCGTAATAAGGTAAGGCGATCAGCTCCCCACTTTGTTGCTGAGAGAACCCGGATAATATTTAATTTTTGTTGACAGGATGTTCTTAGTCTTTTAATATGTTCCAGGAATGTAAGCTTATGATCTAAGGTGATTCCTAAGAATCGTATGCTGGGTTGAACTGCTATTGGTTGTCCCTTCAGTTGTAGTTCCGGGTGTGGGTGCAATTTACGTTGTCGGCAAAAATGGATGCACAAGGTTTTTTGAGAACAAAGCTGAAAACCATTGGTTTGTGCCCATGTACTGATCTTATTTATTGCCCCTTGTAACTGTCTCTCGATCGTATTCATGTTTTTCGCATGGCAAGAAATACTAAGGTCATCCACGAACAGTGCCTTATCGATAGTGTTTGGAAGTTGTTCAGCAATGGTGTTTATTGCAATTATAAAGAGTGTAGCACTAAGTACAGAGCCCTGGGGAACTCCTTCTTCTTGAAAAAATAGTTCCGACAGTGAAGTTTTAAATCGAACCTGGAAAGTTCGCTTGTCTAGGAAGTTGCGTATGAAAATCGGGAGATGGCCCCGAAGTCCATGGCGGTGTAATTCGCAGAGTATTCCATACTTCCACGTGGAATCATAGGCCTTGCTGATGTCAAAGCAAACCATTATATGGTGTTCCGATCTAAGGAATGCATTCCGAATGGAATTCTCTAGTTTTACTAGTATATCTAGTGTTGATCTGTTCTGTCGAATGCCGAATTGTGCAGAATGTAAGAGATTGAAATTTTCCAGGTACCATATCAGTCGACGGTTCACCATCTTTTCCAGAATTTTGCAAAGGCAACTGGTCAAGGCAATGGGTCTATAACTAGTAGGGTTTGTCGGGTCTTTTCCTGGTTTAAGGAATGCAAGGACTGTAGCGTGGTGCCATTGTTCAGGGAATGTGTCTTCCCGGTAGAGCCTATTGAACAGATCAAGAAGTGACTGCAGTGATTCAGCACTTAGTTCCTGTATCATCGAATAATGGATATTATCTGGTCCTACAGCGCTACGCCTAGATGTTGACAAGGCTCTATGTAGTTCGTGGATAGTGAATGGTAAGTTATATTGTTCTTCTGCTTTTGAAGAAAAGTTTAACTTTTGTTTTTCTGAATTTGCTTTGAATCTTCTGAAGGCTGGTATGTAACTTTCTGTTGCTGATGTTTTGGCAAAAGTTTCTCCTAGTATATTGGCAATTTGGATAGGGTCAGAAATGTTCTGCCCTCGCCATTCCATGATAGGCTGAGGTGTCGTTTGATATTTACCACTCATTTTCCTGATTGTTTTCCAAATTTTATGTGTGGGAGTTGCTTGATTGATGGTTGAAGTGAAGCGAATCCAAGCGGCCTTTTTATTACTGCGTCTAACATACCTGGCTCTTGCTCTAACGCGTTTAAACTGAATGAGATTAGCTGTGGTTGGATAGCGCCTAAAAGTATTCCAAGCTTTATTTTGGTCTCTTTTTGCTGCACGGCATTCGTCATTCCACCATATTTTTGGTTGTACAGGTAATTTTGAGGAGGACTTTGCTGCGTGTAGTATAGTTTCTGTGACATACTCAACCGCTTCCCTGGTTGGGGATTTTTGTATAATTTCAGGGTCCAGTTTAGCTAATTTTTTATACGTCTCCCAGTCTGCTTTATCAATTAGCCACCGAGGAATTCTAGTAAGATGATATGAGGGTTTATTTAGTAATTCAATTGTAATGGGAAAGTGATCACTATGCAGTGGATCATTGTTTGCCGTCCACTTTAGAGTAGGATACAAAGTTGCAGAACAGACAGACAGGTCTATTGCAGTATATGTTCCAGAAGGACGGTGAACATAAGTAGGTGACCCGTCATTTAGAAGGAGAAGGTTGTTATCATCTAAACATTTTTCAATTAGTTTTCCTCTTTGGTCAATATTGTTGTTATCCCATAGTGTGTGATGACCATTTAAGTCTCCCAGTATGAGGAAAGGTGTGGGGAGTTGAGCTAAGAGGTTGTTTAGATCATTTTGTTGGATGGAAAAGCTTAGTGGAATATATAAGGAGCAGATTGTAATATGGATGTCAGCAGCTACACGGACCGCTATTGCCTCGAGGGGAGAGTTCAGTAAGACCTATTTGACAGGAACATGTGGGTTTGTTATAACAGCTACACCACCATGTGCAGTATTTTGATCGGTTCTATCGTTTCTAAAGATATTATAATAAGACAGTTTTGGTGTGTCTTGAGGTTTGAAATACGTCTCTTGGAGGCAGAGACATATTGGTGTGTATTTAGAGATAAGGTCGTATAGATCATTAATATTGGCACGGAAACCACGACAATTCCATTGAATTATTGTGTTCATTGTTTATCTCTAGTTAGACTTTCCGAGCGTTTTCTTGGTGCTGAGGTTCTCTGTTTTTCACTCTTGTTTTTGTCTTTCTTTCGAAAGTAGGGCCTTTCTGTTTCTATGTCTTCTTCTACAAAAATGTGTAGGACCGGGTCATCTGGGAGTATTTCCTTAGTATCCATTTCCTGTTGGTGACCAGAAGTAACGATTTGTTTTTCTTTGCGTCCTTCGTCCGGGGAGTGGAGATTTTCGATTGGTATAGAAACTGGCGTATTGACTGCCTGAGTTTGAGTTGCATTGCACAGTGTTTTTACGTAGTTCGAGAAAGACTCTTTTGGGGGTACTGTTAGTTCAGTTTGCGATGCGGTTGATTGGAATTTTTTGGTGATTTGAGCATACGTAGATCTATTTGCAAGGGTTGGTGGTGAGACGTTTCGCTTTGCTTCTTGATAGGACACATTATGATTCGTTTTATAAATCTGAATAAGTTTCTCAGTTTTCCAGCGATCGCATGTTCTGGCGTAAGCGGGATGATCTTTTTTGCAGTTTGGGCATATCGGTTGGGGAGCAGTACAGGCTTCGCAGTTGTGTTCAACTGACCCGCACTTTGCACAAGCAGGAGTTCCCCGGCAAGCTGTCTGGGAATGTCCGTACTTCTGACATCGGAAACACCGTAGTGGGTTTGGAATATAAGGTCTGACATTACAGACCAGATATCCAGCCTTAATGGATGCTGGGCGATGTGGTGTATTAAAGGTCAGAATGAGATTGCGTGTAGGAGTCAGAACTTCTTTTCTGGTGGAAATTCTCTTGACCTGTATAACGCCTTCTTCTTTAAGTTCTTCAAGCATCTCCTCTTCGGACACATCTATTAAATCCCAATCAGAGATCACTCCTTTAGATGTGTTCAGTGATCTATAGGGTGTCACAGTAACTGGTATTCCAGCAAAGAGATTAATATTCAAGAGTCGCTCTGAGTGTTTACTATTAGAGGTCTCGATCAGAATATCTCCTGACCTAAGTCTTTTTACAGACTAAGGAGCTCCAGCTCTGCTTTCTAATTCCTTTTGTATTCTAAATGGCGAGATTTTGCCAATTGCATTTTCACCAGTTGAGTGCATGATCAGAAAAGCTGGAGAAGGATAGATGTCAGAGTCAGTTTTCTGCCATTTTGAAGTTCCTGTAATAGAACTATCTTTCTTTTTTGATGTTTGGGGTGCATCTGGCAGCCCAGATAAGTCTGAGTTTGATTTACTCGTGACGTGCTCTTTTTGGCCCCGGGAGATTATCTTTTTCTCCCAGGTTACCAGCACCGCCACGTGGAGGCAAGAGCGGTGCCACCTAGTGACCCAAGCGAAGTGAAGGTTAGTATTAACGAAAAATAAAAAGGGGGTTAAAGAAAGGTACTTTCCTTTCTGGGTTATATAATTTGAAAGATCTATTCAATTATAATGCTCAAGAGTTAACGGACTTGCGAAACTCAGGAGAAACGTATATACAGTAAAGCGTATCAGATAATCACTATGAAAAGGCGCTGTGGTCACTAATATCGCTTGGCAGTCGGGGCCGACTATTTATCATAGCACGCTTTGCATATGACAGACTTATAGTCAGAGTAAGGAACCAGAGGATGTTGTGAAAGAGTAGGCTGAGGATGTTTAGCGGCAAAGTCAGCACTTTCATTTCCCGAAATGCCTGAATGGCCAGGGATCTAGAAAAAACTGATTGACTGATTGGACATACTGCAAGAGAATAGCTGGAAATTAATGTTTCAATATAGGATGAGAAGAGAAGAAATTCTTCCTTATGGCAGAGACAGCACTCAGGGAGTCTGTGTAAATTATGGCAGATGAGATGGAAAGCCCAATAATCTTACTAAGCACTAACTTAATGGCATACAATTCAGCTGTGAGGACGCTGCAAGATAGTGGTAGTAGTGTGAATGAAATTGTACATAAAGGAAAAACTTCCGCAGCACCTACCATACTGTCAGTTTTGGAACGATCTGTATAAATTTTACGGGCATGGCTGTTCATAGTAGCATGAGCTGAATGTAACTGTCTGATATTGCAGGGAGGTATAATATATTTCTCCCACTGGAGGAAGTGTATATCTTGAGAGACAGACACGTATGTCCAAGGTGGAACAGGTGCAGTTTTGTCTTGAAAAATTTCATTTAATCTGACATTCCAACTGTGAACAAGCTCTCTGATCCTGAGCAAGGCAGGTCTATTTTCATTTGGCTTGCTTTCATAGAAGGCTTCCCACTGAGTATTATAAAGAAACTCCCAACTGGGGTGCAATGGTAGACTCTGGATCTTAGCAGCGAAGTGGAGCAGTAGTGTTTTTCTATGAAGGTGTAATGGGGGATCATGCGCTTCAATATAAAGACTTTGAATCGGAGAAGTCCTGAAAGCTCCTAGCACAGTCCTCAGAGCACTGTGATGGATCACATTTAGCCATTTTAAAGTAGTGTTCCAGGCAGAGTCATACACTGGACAACCATAATCTAGCCGTGAATGGATTAAACCTCTGTAAAGATGCAGTAAAGTATATCGATCAGCTCCCCATGACGTCGATGAGCCCAATTGAAGTATATTCAAATGCTTTCTATAAGAAGTTCTCAAATAAGTGATGTGGGCTAGGAAATTTAGTTTGCTGTCTAATATTAGTCCAAGAAAAATGCGGGGAAACAAGTGGGATTGGAGTATTGTTTATTTGTAGTTCAGGTTTGGGATGGAGAGCTCGCTTCTTGCAAAAGTAGGTGACAGTGCATTTCTTTTCCGATAGTTTGTAACCATTCCCGTGAAGTCCAGGATTCTATTTTGGTTATGGCTAGTTGTAGCTGCCGTTCAATGGTACTCATACTTTGAGATTGACATGAAATGGTAAGATCATCTGCATACATATAAGTTTGAACAGTTTTTGGGCTATCTCATGTCATGCTGCTAACTTGGATTGAAAACAGTGTTGGACTAAGTATTGATCCCTGTGGGACTCCCTCTTCCTGAATGTGAGATGTAGAGAGTACGTTTTTATATCGGACCTGAAAAGAATGCAATTGCAGGAAATTTTGAATTATTTCCAACAGATGGCCCCAAAGTCCCAGATGGTAAAGATCCCTAATAATACCATGATGCCATGTAGTATCAAATGCCTTTTCAAGATCTAAATTGACCATGAATAGATGTAGTTTCATGACAAAGGCATTGCAGATATGAGATTCAGCTTTGATAAGCACGTCCAGCATTGATCTATTCTTCCGAAAGCCATACTGTTGTTCAGGAAGGAGATTCTCTGACTCCAGGATGTGAGTCTAGTATGAACCCATGAAATTTTTCCCATGCAGCTCATAAGGCGACAATGAACGAATGGAACCAGGAAGAAAGAAAAGCATTTTCAGAGAAGATCCGATTATAAAAAAATAATGTTCTCGAGTCTTCTTCAAGTAAATGCTTTAGCATAATGTAATGAACTTCATCTGGACCTGCAGCACTATTGGAAGATCTGTTTAATGATTCTTGAAGTTCTATTAACGTAAATTGTTGGTTGTACGGGAATGAGCGGCGCATGAAGAACTTGATTTTATACTGTTCTGCACTTGCTTTGATGTTCTGGAAGGTGGATGCATAGGAGGCAGAAGATGAGATTTTTGCAAATGATTCTGCTAGTGCGTTAGCAACTTCTTCAGGAGTAGAAATGTCCTTCCCTTTCCAATGAAGTATCGGAGAGGGAAGCCGAACAAATTTGCCATTTAACACCTGTATTATTTTCCATATGACCCATGTATCTGCATCTTTGGTGATGGCTGAGGCAAAAGCAATCCATGAATCCCGTTTCACTTTCCGCCTAACTTGTCTTGCTTTTGCTTTGAGTCTTTTATGAGCAATTAGGTTATTAGTGGTGGGATACTTGCGGAAATTGTTCCAAGCACAGTTTTTTCCCTGTTTGGTAATTAAACAATCTGTATTCTACCAGTGATTTCTGTATTTGCGGTATGGCTTCGATTTTAGAATGGCGTCATTAGCTGCTGTCAGGATCTGATTGGTTATGTAAGTGTTTACATCATCAATATGTTGCTTTGAACATACAATCTGTCTAAGGGTATTTGGGCAGAATAGCCACCCCAGTTTGCCTTTTTAAACTGCCAAGTGGATCGTTGATCAGAATTTGGAGTTACTTTACATTGTAGCAGACCCCCACAATGGATGATGTCCATTAAAGTCACCAAAAAGACAAATTGGAGTTGGGAGTTGTGAAATCAGGTTGTCAAGTTCTGAAAACAGAAGTGGAGCAGATGGCAGAATATAAATGGAAACAATGGTAAATGATGTATCAATAGCAATGCGAGCAGCCACAGCTTCTAGGGTAGTTCTCAATTGGATTGGCTTGGATGGAATGTTAACAAGAATAGCTACTCCTCCACGTGCAGGTGATTCTGAGTTCCTATCTCGTCTGTACAAATTTGAAATTTTTGGTAAAATTTGAAATTTTTGGTGAAACTTGAAGTGACAAGAATGTTTCCTGTAAGCATATGCCTATGGGATTGAATTGAGCAATTAAATCTCTTAAATCATCAGAATGACTGCTTAGTCCTCTGCAATTCCACTGTATGATGTTATGCATTATTTAGGTTTACCTGAGGATGATTCATCTGACTGTTTTTTGTACGTGGGACATTTTTTCTGGTCTTTTTTTGGGAATGTGGGGCATCCAATATCCATGGTGTCATCTGCATGGAGTTCTAGAATGGGCTCCTCATTATCTAGCAGCTTATCTACATCTATACCGTTGGTGGGAGATTCCATATTTTTTGAGCCTGAATAAGATTTTAATTGTTCTTTTTCAACTGGGACCGATGGGATATGAGTAGGGACACTGACTGAAGTATTTGTAGCTTCATTAGTTTTTTTTGGAGGATTATCTTTCTTAGAGGTTGAAAGTGTAGATTTAAGTCAGTTTGCTAGAGAGGTATTAGGCGGAACTGATACATCTGTTTGAGCTGCAGTAGAAACAAAGTTTCGAGTGTGAGCTGCATAGGAAAGACTAATAGGCATGGTCAACATAACTTGCCTACGTGCCTCAGAAAATGTCACTTTATTTTCTATTTTGTATTTTTGAATGTTCTTTCCTGTAATCCATAGCTCACAAGTTTTGGAAAAGGCTGAGTGGCTTCCTTTGCAGTTTGGACAAACAGGGGTTTTGACAGAGAAATCTGCTTGAGTGTGATCTTTAGAGCTACAGATGGGACATATGGCCTCACCTCTACATGCCTGCTGCGAATGCCCGTATTTCTGGCATTTGAAGCAGCGAACGGGATTTGGTATATATGTTCTAATATGACAATTCAAATAGCCAGCTTTAATTGAGTATGGTAAGTCTGGCATACTGAATGTTAAAATGATGGATCTTGTTGGAGTGAGATTTCCATCGTTTTCAGTCATAATCCATTTCACATTTGTAACTTTTTGACTACTGAGTTCTTGGAGTAGCTCTTCTTCGAAGACTGTAATTAGGTCCCACTAACTGATCACATCACCCTTTGATGAATTTAAGGTTCTGTGGGGAGTAACTGATACTGCGAGCCCATAAAATGATGTTGCGTTTAAGAGCCGCTCAAAATGTTTTGCTGTGGCTGTTTCAATGAGGAGATCTCCAGATTGTAGTCTTTTCATCATTTTTGGTGATCCAGTAATTGATTCCAAATATTTTTGAATCAAGAATGGTGATAATTTGCCCACAGGTTAGGAGGATAGAGAATGAATCACCAAGAAATTTGGTAATTCATCATGGCACTGTGCTTCCCTTCAAAGCCTTTTGAGTTGGTTGGTGTCATGGTCATTTTCAGGAATTTCTAACCTTGAGCTCAATGGCTCTAAAGGTGGATAACTGCTTGTATCCACGTTAGCTCCTTTTGGCCCAGGGGGTTTATTTTTGCTGCCCAGGTTACTGGCCCCGCCACAGGGAGGCAGGAGTAGTGTCACTTGTGGCCAAGCGTATAGGTTAGTTTTCTTTCCTTCTTCTGGGCTCTCTTCTTAGTGCTTTTAAGAAAGTAAAGCTACTTAACGGAAAAGTTTAATAAGCAAGGGAGAAAACGAAAGAGAACCTAGTCGCTTAGAGAAAATGCTCTTCAATCACACGAGATTCGCTTGGCCACGGGGGTTGATTCTGTAATACTGAGTCCACTAGAGTTATAACAAAAAGCATAGTTATTTTTTGACTTTGTTATTTATAGTTAAGCCTTTCTATGTTTCAGCTTACATACTATTTCAAGGTACATCATAACTAAAAAATTTTTATTTACAAAATAAAAACTCTACACAATGTTAATAGTTTATAGGATCTATTCCAGCATAACTATAAAATACATACATTTTATACATAATTATATTAATATTATATTGATTGTATGATATTATATTTATTGGAAAAAAAAGTAAGATTCAAGTTGTATAGAAATGGGAATTAAAGAAATATTGTTTCCTATTAATCACTAGCTTAATATATAACCCTAAAATTAATAATGCATATTACCTCTGTAGGTGTAGTAGTATATTCTACACATCTCTCTACAGATACAATATTAGTTTCAACGTCAGCTGTTGCTCTCACAAGCATGTTTATTGTTGATGTAATCTATAGTCAAAGAGGAACAAATTTAAGTTACTTCACTTCATAAAATTCAGATGAATTTAAATTCATTTAATTTACTGTCACCTAAGTTAGTGCATTAGCATCATTTATTAGCATCATCAACTTCATCATTTATGAAGTTGTGCAGTAGCATTATTACATAACATCTCTTATTGTGAATTCCTTCACAAGTTGCCTATCTCACCATACCTCAAATAAGTAAAACTTTCCTAGTAGAGAAGACTATTGTTACTTATTCTCAGTGGGAACATCACCTGGAGAGCCATAAAAATAGTGATGCTAATGCACAAACTTATGTGACAACTCTTCTCATAGTCTGAGGCTTTTTAGTCCTAAATCCTATATATATTCATTTTAATTTATAAATTTTTAAAAAAGATTAAAACAAATAATATAAATTTTATTTTATTTTATTTGGAGCATGCTAGCACATTTAAAAATGGTGATAAACAGTCTGATGGGCAGTGACACAGAGACAGCCTTATCTTACTTCAAGGTTGAAGGTTTAAATATGTAACTATTATTAGTGATGAATAAAAACAAGGGAATCATACTGATATCATTCTTTTAATACTTTATATGCCACATGCTTAGTTACACAAATAATGTTCACAATTTTTTTTATGAATATAAAATTAACACTGTTTGCTCATTATATATGCTCAAATAAAAATTCTTATATTAATTATATAGAGCAAATAGCCATTATTCTGAATCCTAAACATCAAAAGATATTAGATTGCTTTTAAATTTGCAAAATTAGAGTGCAATTTGTTAAATTTGCAAAATTAGAGCAAAATTATCTTAAAGTGCACTTTAAGTTACAGATTACTTACCTGCTAAAAAAAAATAAAAGCTTGAGGGATTACGAAATCTATTTGATTTTCTATAGTATGCCAATTTTTTACAATTTGTGCATAGGAAGGTCTGTTTACAGTAGCCAGGAGTACAGTTCTCTCAGGTTCTTGGTATGTGACATACACCGATGAGTCAAAACATTATGACCAGCAAGTTCTTATGCAAATCGAAGCAACTGCAGGTGAACTGCGGTGTGTGCGCGGGTTGGGACACGGTATAAAAAACACCCGATACTGAGCTCCGTTAATCAGTGTTAGTTACTCTTGTTCTTCAGATGGAAAAGGCAGCGGACTTAAGCGAGTTTGAAAATGGCCAAATTGTAATGGCCAGACGACTTGGTCAGAGAATATCCGAAATGGCACGGCTGGTGGGATGCTCATGGTCAGCCGTGGTTAGTACCTACTGAAAGTGGTCCAAGGAGGGGGAACCCATGAACCACTGGCGAGGTGTTGGACGAACACGGCTCATTGATGCTCGAGGTGAGCAAAGGCTCTCCTGGATGATACATGGCAACAAAAGGGTGACTGTGGCACAACTCACCGGTAATTGGAATGCTGGTGACGGGAGTAATGTCACAACACACAGTACATTGAACCCTGCTGAAAATGGGGCCGGGTAGCCGCAGGCTGCTCCAAGTGCCCATGCTAACCACAATACACCGGCGACAGTGCCTACAATAGGCACAAGAGCATCGAAACTGTACTGTACCTTGAGTGATTGAAAGAAGATCGTGTAGTCCGATGAATCACATTTCCTGTTGCACCATATAGACAGCCGGGTATGTGTGCATCATTTACCTGGGAAGTGATGGCACCTTGATGCACTGTGGGACAAAAACAAGCCAGTGGCGGCGGTATCATGCTTTGGGTGATGTTCTGCTGGGATACCCTGGGTCCAGTCATCCATGTGCCAGGCACTCTAATGTCTACCACCTACCTAAACATCACTGCTGACCAGGTACACCCTTTCATGGCAATGGTCTTCCCTTCTGGTGGTGCCATCTTTCAGCAGGATAATGCACCATGCCACACCACCCGGATTGTTCGAGACTGGTTCGTGGAACATGAGAATGACTTCCAGGTATTGCCCTGGCCTCCAAATTCCCCAGACATCAATCCCATTGAGCATCTGTGGTTTGTGTTGGAACAGCAACTCCGATCTGTGGCATCTCAACCATGGACCTTACAGGAATTAAAAGATCTGCTGGTTACGTGTTGATATCAGATACCACAAGACACATTTAGAAATCTTGTAGCGATCATGCCTCGCCGGGTACGAGCTGTTTTGGCTGCACGTGAAGGACCAACATCATATTAGGTAGGTGGTCATAATGTTTTGGCTCATCGGTGTAATGTTCTGCTTTAAATCATTGGATCTGCTTTTCACTTTTCAAATATTCATAGTTTTTTGATTAAGTGGAATGGTTCCTCTTACAATTTGGACATTTTGGTTTCTTGGCTGAGGAAGTTTTGATCGATTGGTGTGTTCTTGAGATCCACAGTAGCAGCTGTCTGCTGCTACTGTGGATCAATAAATAGTCAGAAATTAGTGCCTGCTATTGGAGAGACCAAGGCATCTCCACAGTGGAAACTTGCAGAAATTTTTGCAGCTTTAAAATTATACAACACAAACCATAAATTATGAAGCTAAAGAAACATTTATTTCCTAGTTAAAAAAAAAAAAAAAAAAAATGTATATCTACTATCCTATGCACATTAGATTAAGTAAATATATAGTTAAAAAAAAACTTACTGTAAGGGCATAGCTGATAGACAAACCAGCAGTACCAGGACTAAGAGAATCTTTTGCAAGTACGGCAAATAAGGCAGAAAAGAAGACTGTGCTATAACCTATAAATTCTAACCAGATGGCTAACCACCTGGAAAAAAAATTGTTTTTGAACTTGTTTGATTTCAGGACTAAAATACTGACATAACTCATATTTTACAATGTATTTATTCTTTTCATTGTTTTTTAAATGTATAACAATTTGCATAAATATACTGTATACATAGGGTGTCCTTCAAATCAATGCCAGAATTTATTGAGGGAATGGTTTGTTAAAATACAAAAAGTCTATTCAGTTTGAAGAGGAGCAACAGATTTCGAGTTAAGAGTGTTAAACATACTAGCAACATCATTTCGGCTTCTAGCATTCTGTGCATAATAGTAAATTTATGAAAAGCAATCATTATGAAAAAGCTCATTTTAGTTAGAAACATTTTATTAACATAAAAATGCTTTTATTTTAATTTTTACTAAGTCTCTGAATAATGTTAATTGTATACTGTACATGGTTATCAATAAATCCAGAACAATAAATATTTGTTGATAAAAATTTAGTTATGAAATGAAGAGCAATAAAACTCAATAATGATGTATAGCAGGAGTAAATGAATTTTTAGTACTGCAATCAAACTGAATCAAGGTCAAAAGACATATCATGAAAGATGTTTGAAATGAGTGCTGTGTGACAGGAGATGGGCTTCAACACAGCATGAAAATGAATCCCATACACATGCAAGTAGCACTGTGTTGTTTTTAATAGCAGTGGCAGCTTAGTGAATGTGATTCAATGAGTCATCTCAGTTGTTAATCCCTGTGGTGAAAACAATTTGTTTCAAGTGATCCCAGACATAAAAGCCAATTAAAGTGTTGCCTTGTTGGAAAACAATGATGGTATTTGGTGACTGCAGCTTTAGCATTTCCTTCACATACAATATGCACCAAGTGAACATTTCATATTCAACACTAATGCTCTTCTACTCGTCATATACATAATGAAGCTACTGTACCATAGCAACAATCTGTTTGTTGCAGCCTCACATTTTCATCATACATTTTATATAAAAAGTACAGTACAACAATTAACATGACACTTTGTGCAACAATCTGACTTGTATACCACACTTCATGATGTTCGCAAAATGCTAGAAGAGAAAATGACATCACTAATCTCTTTAATGCAGTAACTCAAAACCTGTTGCTCCTACTTCAAATTGAGCGTAGACTTTTCTTCTTGCATTTTAATGAACTATTTTCTCAATAAATATGAACATTGATTTCAAGGACACTCTATATATATAAAATCATTTATTGTCATCCAATAAAGTAAGGGCAATAACTTGGTATGGCCAAGCTAGAGGGGGAGTTTACATAATTTGAGTGATAATGAAATATAAAATAGGTGAATGTGGCTTTAGCAAAGGAATAAAATAAAAATGTGACATACTCAATGTCATGAAACTGGAGATAAGTCTGTAAAACTAAGTTTGATATGAATGAAGCTAAAATACACCTTGTCTTTAATCCAGACATCAGGGTGATGATCAAAAATGTCACATTCTCCAGGAGAATGTAATTTTTTCTAACATTAGAATTATATACACTGAGTGATCACTGAATTATGACCACCTGCCTAATAATTCATAGGTCCTCCTTTTGTCCTCAGTACAGCAGCTATCCGTGGCATTGATTCAACAAGATGTTGGAAGCATTCTGGGGGTATGGCCAACCAAGCTGTGTGTAATGAGGTCAACAATGCAGGTATGGAGGTATGCTGTATTGGAGGTATACGGTCAACAATGCAGGTATTGCTGTATCCAGATGCCTGATATACCTTTCCATAGTGTCCCACAGGTGCTCTATGGGATTGATATTGGGGGAGTTCGGAGGCCAATCGATATGCTGGAAGTCAGAACTGTGTCCTCAAACCATTCCTGCACAACAAGTGCCCAATGGTTCAGTGCATTGTCATCTTGGAAGACACCATCGCCATTCGGAGAAAAGTGTAACATAGCGGGGTGTACACAGTCAGCAAGCAGTTGACAATAGCGGAGACCACTGATACATTGTTCCACATGCACTAGGGATACAAGTTCCTGCCAGTGGAACCTGTCCCACACCATATAACTGCCTCCACCAGCCTGCACTTTTGATACCATGTTGTATGATGGATGAAGAGCCTCATGCTGTTAATGCCAAATCCATACATGACCATCCACGGTGTGGAGTAAATAACATGACTCATCCGAACAGGATACCTTCTTCCAGTGTCCTAAAATCCAACTTGCATGCCCTTTTGCACCAGGCGAGTCTTTTATGCCAATGAACCTTGGTTAGGAGAGGATGCCGTAGGGGTCGTCTGCTGGTATAGCCCATATGTGCGATGCATGGTCATTCCAGATATTGTTCCGGGTTGGCCCATGTTGTATTGGGTGGAAAACTCTTCAACAGTGCTGCGCCTGTTCACCTGTACAAGTTGTCGGACCTGACACTCACCTCTAACATCAACCTTTCGCTGACCTTTGCAGTTTTGCCATTGGTCGTTGTTTGACCATTTTGACACCAGTCCTGGTACACTTTAACTAAGGCTGCTCTCGAAACCTCACCAGTTCAGCTGTTTGGCAAATCAAGGCACCAGCTCGTCGAGCACCCACAATCTGTCCTTTATCAAAGTCCGATAAATCCTTCCTTTTACCCATCACACTCAGAATTTTACTATCTATTGAACCACCGACACACCTTATCTATGCTACATAGGTCGACTAACTCCGCACTCTCATACCTCACAGGGTCAACAGGTCGCATTCACTTTTCATAAGGGTGGTCATAATTCAGTGATCACTCAGTGTATATTATCTAAGAGAATTTTTGAATGGAATTTAATTAAATATTTTGTAATCCACATTTACATAATAATATCAGTTTATTTAGTTGAAACTTACACCTCTCCACAACTAAGTAATTTACTGTTAGTTTATTGTGACAAAAACTGCATTACAAACAGGCCTAATACATAACACAAACCACCAAGAACACATTCATTGTTTTATATTATCTATATTCTCAAAAATACAGCAACATAATATTATTTAGGCAAGGTATTAAATTAGTTACATTTAACGTTGCTGAGCAAATTAAAAGGTCAAAAATGCAGTTGTAATAATCACTAAATACTATTGCAGTAAAATCCCACTAAAACAAATTTATCTGCGAAACATGAATCATTTCATTCTTCTGAATATTTCCAAAATGATTTTTAAAAAATCGTTAATTGTTTAAATAAATTGTGCTGAGTTTTAAGATATTCTATCAAAACATAACTAGTAATTTCCACTTTATTTTACTTAAATATTGACATTAAAATTAATAATAAACAATAACATACACACTGACAGATACTACTACAGTAAATATATTTATACAGAGGTTATTTGGCTAAAGGCAAATTTCCGTACATCGATTCTCATTCTAGCAACTCTATATCCTTCTTAAAATGAGGCCTCCAGACCTGTACACAGTACTCTAGGCATGGCCAAAATATTGCCTTGTATAAGAATAATCACCCCCCTGTTCTTGCTAGCAAAATTCATATATATCATTAACAAGACTCCATGACCTGCCCTGGCAGCCTGTCTATATTGCTCAGCCAACTTCATATTTGACTGCCCAATTACCCCACGGTCTTTTTCACTTTCCACTTCCCTGAGTGTAGTACCACACATTTGGTACGTTTCTCTTTGGTTATTCCTACCCATATGCAGTACTACGCATCTGTCAATGTTAAACTTCAGTGGCCACTTCTCAGCCCATTTGTCCAACTTATCTAGATCCAGTCGGAGTAGCACACTGTCTTTACTGTCGTTAAAAACCCTGCCAACTTTTGTATTATCTGCAAACTTGGACATTAAACCTGATATACCTTCATCAATATTATTGATAAATATTAAATATATAAATAACAATGGACCCAACACCTAATCCTGGGGAACTCCGCTAATAACATTTGTCCATGAAGAGCAGTGTCCATTGATTACCACTCTGTCATCTATCACTCCACCATCCCTTTATCCATTGTAGCAACTTACCCTTAATGCCATACCTCTCCAATTTGTACAGCAGTCTTCCATGTGCAACAGTATCAAAAGCTTTCCTGAAATCCAAGTATCTGGTATCAAAATTATTTTTGGCATTCAGTTCCTTTATGACCACATCATACAATCCAATCAATCTGGTCAGAGAAGACCTCCCTTTAACAAACCCATGCTGTGTCTTAACTACTACTGCAGTCTTGTCTAGATAATCCTGCAATGCTTCCCCTTTGTGAAATGATGATACATTTGCACACCTCCTTGAGTAGACCGGGGTTCAAGCCCCTGAATGCTAAAAACGGTCGATCTGCCAACCCACACTGGACCAGCATGGCAGGTTATGGTTCATTTCCCTCAACATGAATTGCTGAGGAGGCTTCCATACCGCAGTGAGTTGATAATGGCTACAGTTTAGTCTTTTTTTTTTTTTTTTTGCAAACCTCCAGTCCATGGGGGACCTCTCCTGAGTCCAAAGAAGCTCTCATAATTATGGCTAAGGATTTGCTTACTTCCTTTGCTGCCTCCTTTAATATAACTGGATAGATCCCGTCCACTCCAGGTGCCTTTTTTATGTTTAACTTCAACAATTTCCCCGCGACTTTGCTTTGCTCTCAGTTATTACAAAATCACTTAGCTCCCTGTTAGAGTTTGAAAAGCTTCTAGCACTCCCCCCATCGAATAACTCCTCATGTGTGAATGTAGATGCAAAATACTCATTCAGTTTATCAGCTACCCTAGCATGATCGTCAATAGTCAATACATCTATGTTAAGTGGTCCAATCTGGTTCATCCCTTTCCTTCTAGAGTTTACGTAGGTAAAGAACTTTGTTTTTTTTTTCTTTGCATCCTTTGCCAAGGATTTCTCGTAACCTGCCTTCGCCTGCCTAACCTATTTTGTGACTTGATTACAGGCTAGTTTATATCTGCCATAGGCTTCTGTGTCACCTGATATTTTATATGTTGTTCTATCACAAGAGGGTTGTGATAAATGGCTATTCCTCAGATTGGGTTGATGTAAAAAGTGGGGTTCCTCAAGGATCAGTATTAAGACCACTGTTGTTTTTAATTTTCATAAACGACATCGATGAAGGTATAGAGGGTGTGATGTCTAAATTTGCAGACGATGTTAAAATTGGTAGAGTAGTTAATGATCACTGTCAAGCTGAACTTCTTTAGAGAGACCTAGATAGACGTCAGGAATGATCAGAAAAATGGCAGCTATGCTTTAATCCAACAAAGTGTAAAGTATTACACCTGGGAAACAGTAATCCCAAAATAACTTATTCACTTGGTGGAGTTCAACTAAACCCAGTACTAGAGGAAAGGGACTTGGGTGTTACGATATCATCAGACATGAAATTCTCTGAGCATTATAAACAGGTTGCAAGGAAGGCCCACGGTGTCCTATCGATGATCTATCGAACTTTTGCAAGTAGAGATAGGATGTGATAATCCCATTATATGAGGCTTTTGTTAGACCACACTTGGAATACTGTGTTCAAGTATGGAGACTGCACCTAAAGAAAGACATCGAGCTTCTTGAAAGGGTGCAAAGACATGTAACTTGCCTGGTGAGATCAGCAAAAGGGCATCCTTATGAAGAAAGACTTCGAATATGTGGGTTGCAGAGTTTGGAAACTAGACACCTTAGAGGAGATTTGACTGAGGTGTTTAAGGCTCTGAGAGGCATCAGTAAAATGAATGATGACGAAATTTTCAAGATTCAATGATGCTAGAACTAGGGGACATAAATTCAAGTTAGGGGGGGATTGTTTAGATTGGACTGCAGGAAGTTTTATTTTAGCCAGCGAGTTATAAATTACTGGAATAAGTTGCCTACAAGGGTGGTAGAGGTTGACAGTTTGCGGAAAAGGTCATCTGGATAGTACCTTCGGGTGAGGAAAGCGCATAGGATGATAGGTTTAATTTCCTTTTCTTTTATTAATTATTATTATATATATATTTTTTTTTTTTCGGTTTTTATCATTTTATTCAGGGTTTTTTTTTTGGCTGGTGCCATAGGCTTTCTTGCACCATGCGGCCAATACTAATACTAATGTATCTCATACATTTTTCTTCTCTGCCGCGAGCCTCATTAGTTCATCTGACATCCATTTAGGCCTAAACCTTGAACAGTATTTCTTAGTTGGAATGAAAAGCCTAGTAGCCTCCAGAATTAACTCCCTGTAGGCTTTCCATTTAGAATTCACAGTTGGTAACATCTTCAATTGATCCCACTGAACAGAATTTAAAAACTGACTGAGATCCCTGTAGTCACCTTTACGAAAGCAAAAGCCCTTCCCTTTAGCTTTGATGGTAGTTACATCTTTAAATGCCAGGTGGGAAGGAGTAACAGTGCGTAGCACATGCTTCTTGATTAGACTGGGGTTCGAGCCCGCCACCACCAAATACGGAGGATGCGGAAAGGTCAGGGAATGACCACCGCATTTCCCGGTGGTCATTCCCACATAAGTACATTGTGATCACTGTCACCCAGTGGTTCCTTTATCTGCAAATTCTTAATTCATGAATAATCATTGCAGATAATCAGATCAAGAGTATTACTTCCTTTGGTTGCCTCTCGAATATGTTTCTATAGAAAACAGTCATCCAATAAATCCAAAAAAGTCTTACTAGTGTGTGTGTGACCAACCCACAAGTTCCAGTCAATATCTGGAAAGTTAAAATCCCACATTATAAGACAATCTGATTTACTGGCACACTATTTCTCTGCACAACTTCTCATTATACTCATCAGATTCATTAGGCCTATAACACACACCTACTCTCATTTTCTCTTCCCCAGTGCTTATGTCACACCAAACAGACAACATTATGCTGTCCACCAACATCAATCGTGCAGACAAATAGAGTGGGCCAGTAAATCAGAGTGTCTTACAATGGGGAATTTTAATTTCCCAGAAATTGGCTGGAATTAGTGGGTTGGTCACACACACACACACACACTAACTAAACAAGGCTTTTGTTGATTTATGGGATGATTGTTTTCTACAAGAGTATGTTCGGAATGCAACTAGAGGGAGTAATACTCTTGATCTGATTATCAGTAGTGATTCTTCATGCATCAAGAATCTACAGATAAAGGAACCACTAGGTGGCAGTGATCACAGTGTGCTGAAGTGGGATTTACTCAAAGAGGTAACTACCATCAAAGGTAAAGGTAAGGGTTTTTGCTTTCGTAAAAGGTGACTACGGTGGTCTGAGACTATTTAAATTCTACATGGTGGGACCAACTGATGATGTTACAAACAGAAAATTCAAAATGGGAAGCATTCAAAGAATTAATCTTGGAAGCTACTAGGCTTTTCATACCAACAAAGAAATATTGTTCAAGATTTAGGCCTAAATGGATGTCAGATGAACTAATTAGACATGTGACAGAGAAGAAAAATGCTTGGGATACATATAAATTAACACGTGACACAGAAGCCTATGATAGATATAAGCTGGTCTGTAACCAAGTTACAAAGGAGGTTAGGCAGGCGAAGGCAGATTGCTAGAAATCTTTGGCAAAGGATACAAAGAAAAACAGCAAAGAGTTCTTTACTTATGTAAACTCTAGAAGAAGGAGATGAATCAGATTGGTTCACTTGATATCAATGGTTCAACTGTTGATGACCCTGCTTAGGTAGCTAACAAACTAAATGAATATTTTGCATCTACATTCACACATGAGGAGTTATTCAGGTATGGGAATGCAAGAGGTGTATTCAACTCTGGCAGTAAGCTAGATAATCTTGTAATAACTGAGAGTAAAGTGGAGGAGAAATTGTGGTGGATGGAATCTATCCAGTTATATTAAAGGAGGCAGCAAAGGAAGCAAGCAAAACCCTTACCCATAATTATGACAGCTTCCCTGGACTCAGGGGAGGTACCCATGGACTGTAGATGTGCAAATGTGACCCCAATCCACAAAGGAGGATCAAAGGGAGACACAGACCTGTTAGTTTAACTTCTGTTCCTGGGAAATTAATCGAGGCACTGGTTTAAGAAGCATTGCAGGAACATCGAGACAAGACTTCAGTTATAGCACGGACACAGCATGGGTTTGTTAAGGAGAAGCCTTGTCTGACTAATTTGATTGGATACTATGATGTAGTCACAAAGGAACTGGCTGCAAAGAATAACTTTTATATCATATATTTGGATCTTAGAAAGGCCTTTGATACTGATGCACAAATTGGAGCATTTTAGCACTGGAGGCAAATTGCTGTTATGGATAAAGGGATGGTTGAGTGGGAGAGACAGAGAGTGGTAATCAATGGACACTGCTCTTCGTGGACTAATGTTATTAGTGGAGTCCCGCAGGGTTCAATGTCGAAGTCTGCAGACGATACAAATGTTGGCAGAGTTGTTAATGACACTAATGACAGTACACTGCTGCAACAGGATCTAGAAAAGTTGAGTAGACGGGCTGAGAGGTACCAAATGAAGTTTAACATTGACAAATGTAAAGTACTACATATGAGAAGCAGTAATCCCAGAGTAACGTATCAACTCTGTGTTAACGCACTGACAGTGGTAGAGAATGAAAAGGACCTTGGGGTAATTGTGCAGACAGATATGAAGTTGTCTGAGTAGTGCAGACAGTCTGCAAGAGTATATCATGGTGTCATGTCAATGATATACAGGAATTTTTCTAGCAGGGATAAGGAGGTGATTATCCCCTTGTATAAGGCAATGGTCAGGCCACACCTTGAGTACTGTATACAGGTCTGGAGGCCTCATTTTAAGAAGGATGTAGAGCTGTTGGAACAAGTAAAGAGAAGGGCAACAAGATTAGTGAAGAGAACAAAGGGTTGCTCTTACGAATAAAGGTTTGGTAAGTTTTGCAAATTACAGTGTCTGGAGACTAGGCACCTGTGACATGATCTGATTGAGGTGTATAAAGCCATGAATGGTTTGAGCATGCTCAATGCTAATGGGATTCTTCCTCTTGCTCAGAATAATCACCTGAGAGGGCATAAATTCAAATTGAGGAAAGACGGTTGTCGGATAGATGTGCGGAACTCTGCCTTTAGCCAGTGGGTGGTTGATTGCTGGTACAAACTTCCATCTGTCGTTGAAGTTGATAGCTTAAATAGATTCAAGGCAGAACTTGACAAACATTTGAGCCAGGGAATGGGTGGAATAAGAGTATTTTTTTTTTTTTTTTTTTTTTTGGCTGATGCTACATAAGCTTGCTTTCTTGCATCATGTGCTCTTGCTAATGCTAACACAGCCCATGTATTTATTTGTTCCACTATGACTCCCAGCAGTCCTGAAATCTCCATTGCCTTGCTTTCCAGGCTGCTGCTCATTCTAATAGAAGCAGTGCAAGAATCACTTTACCCTCTGCCTGTGGCCACTGTTAACCTTTTAGTCTGTATATTCCCCCAAGCTTCCAGTTTTCCGACCCACCTAACACTGCCTCTGTAGCATCAGCAAATATTATTGCACCCTTTCTATTAAAGTGTACTTAAATAGAAAGGAGAGACTGTTTCTACATTTCTGTAGAAGCAGTCTCTCCTGTCAATAAGCATAGACCAGGCTGAAAAAAATTCTATCCTTTATTGTTTTGAAAATACATTTTATTTATAATATAACAATATCGTGCAAAATTTAATAAACTACATATTCAGAAATGGAATATAGATATACTTTATTGTTTATTTTCATGTATTACTACTTAGTTTTGGTTTTTAATGGTTAGCTTTATTTTTTTTTTAAATTAAACAAAAAATTCTGTTTTCGGGCAATATAATGTTGTGATTTTAGATTTCACTGAAGTTGAATAAGGTTATTCTAATATTCCCACCTTCCCCAAATGAGTGGACCATTTACACAAATGTTTCTGAAGTCATCTTCACTACAGAAATATTTCTGAAGTGAAAGATTTGGAATCATGAAAACATGAAGACAGGTTTTTATTATGGTCTCATCTTATATTTGCTTTTCTTATTAGCATTAGCATTAGTGGAGACATATGATGCAAGAAAGCAAGCTTACACAGCATCAGCCAAAAAAAATAATCCCATTTCACCCATCCATTCACTAGAAAAGTTTGTCCATTTCTTCCTTGAATTTATTTAAGCTATCAACATCCATAACAACAAATGGAAGTTTGTTCCAGCAATCAACTAACCACTGGCTAAATGCAAATTTCCACACATCTATTCAACTGTTTTTCTTCAATTTCAGTGTATGCCCACTCAGGTTTTTAATCTGAGCAACAGGAAGAATCTCATCAGTAGTGATGCCTGCTCAATCCATTCAAGGCCTTATACATCTCAATCAGATCACTTCGCACGTGCCTAGTCTCTAAAAGCTGTAATTTGGAGAACTAAAGCCTTTCTTCATAAGAGCACCCCTTTGTTCCCCTCACCAGTCTTGTTGCTCTTCTCTGTACTCGTTCTGGCAACTCTACATCCTTCCTAAAATGAGACTTCCAGACCTGTACTGAAGGCGTGGCCTGACAATTGCCTTATGCAAGGGGATAATCAGCTCCTTATTGCTGCTCGCAAAATTCCTGTATATCATTGACCAACTCTGGCACCAGTCTGTGCTGCTCAGAAAACTTCATAACTGACTGCACAATTATCCTCAGGTCTCTTTCATTCTCCACTACCCTGAGTGTAACACCACCCAGCTGGTACATTTCTCTAGATTTACTGCTACCCATATGCAGTACTTTGCATTTGTCAATGTTAAACTTCAGTTGCCACTTCTCAGCCCATCTATCCAACTTTTCCAGATCCTGTTGCAGCAGCATAATGTCATTACTGTTATTAACAACCTACCCAGCCTTTCTATCATTGGCAAACTTTGACATTAAGCTTGATATACCTTCATCAATATCATTGATAAATATACAAAACAACAATGGGCCCCAGGGAACAGCACTAATAAAATTAGTCCATGAAGAGCAGTGTCCATTGATAATAACTCTCTGTCTTCTCCCGCTCAACCATTGCTTTATTCATTGTAGCAACTTGCCCTTAACGTCATACTGTTCCACTTTGTACAGTAGTCTTCCATGTGCAATAGTATCAAAAGCTTTCCTGAAATCCAAGTACATGATATCAAAATGATTTTTTGCATCCAGTTCCTTTGTGACTATGTCATAGTATCCAATTAAACTGGTCAGACAAGATTGCCCTTTAACAAACCCATGCTGTGTCTAAATTATTACTGCTAAGTGCATCCAATTGATATTGGTGGACAATGCAATGTTGAGTCTGTTTGGTGTGACATAAGCAACGGGAAAGGATAAATTTCAAGCTGTATTTATATCAGAATACTTTTAAGATTTCCTCATGGGTAATAAAACCCTTAAAAGACAATATCTGCTCTACAACATCATAAACTTTTGCTCATGGCATATATACCACGGTCCTATTTGACCTATCCTTTTTGGCACAATACATACATTTCTCGTTTCCCTGACAATTGAGTCACCGACAATAACTAGCACATGTGGGACCAGCATATTCTGCACTGAAGATTGCCGCTGTGTTGCCTGTTACACAAGAGTGAGCTCTGGCATTGAGTTGGGTAGCTGAGAGCTTGATGGGCCCCCATTTTAATTCCTTCGAGGGCATCTACTGGACTCTTCAAACTCTCATAGTGCCCATCAGAATGCTGAGTTGGTGCCTAATTTCTTCACATTCTCTGCACCAAGCATACATGAACACATCCTTGATGGCTAGATCACATCCTGTTCGAGAGACGTCTGCAAACATGTCACAATTTGAACATTTTTTTAGACTGTGATGTGTTAGAGAATCGCCCCTTTGGATCTCCCCCGAACCACAGCACTTTCACTACTTTGTGCACATTACTTTGCTGCTCTAGTCTGGGATATGATTTCTGTTTAAATACAATTTAATTAACAATAAAAATTAATAAGATTTATAAATTTAATTGATTAATTATCAAATAATTGATGGAAGTTTGTTCCTATACTAAGCTAACAGATTACTAATACAGTGCTATGTACTACACGATCTAGTTTTACATTATACCTTATGCTATCAAGTTCAGAATATATGTTACGCTATTCGGTATCGATCTACAACAATGGCGGCAAGTTTCAAACGGTACAAGTTTTACTGATACTAAGTAATAACCCACAAAACTCTATCTAAATTCAAAATAAACTAAGTATCGTAAGTAGAAATATAAAGATACTTCTAGAAATAAATTAATATGCCAATTAAAGTCAATAAAATGGCAAAAATTTAAAAAAAAACTTCTCTATTAGCTGGAGCTGTAGAAACTTCGCCTGCAGAGAGATACTCTCATTCTCAATCCAAATATGTTTCTTTGATTTGAGTAGCATTCCATCCATCCCCTCAAAACAGCAAATGAAAAGGAAAAAAAACTACTGGTATGCAAATTTGTCATCTCACACTATGTGATTTTTTTCTTATTTTTATTTATTTATCTTAATGATAAAATAAATGATAATGTGGGAGAACATTGGATTTGAGCATGATCATTGAAAAAGCTAAAGGATATGATATAATTCTTTTAACTCACCTTCCAAAATTTATTATTACTTTTTTTTTTTTTTTTAAACACAAATGTTGCTGACATTTCTTTATGTCTTCCTTGACTATTTTTACAATATGGGGTGGGCACCATTCATGGTTTTCACATACAGCTTTGCTTTCTTTGTAAACTAATGGGAAATCTATCAGTTATTAAATATTTTCATTACATAGAATTTTTTTTATAAAGATATTTGTTGCGATGGGATTTTAGTGTATATTATTTATATAAAAATTAAAATATTGCTTCACATCAACATCTTAGAAATTCAATGCCAAGATATACATTAACTACTTTAATGGTTCCCAACCTATAGGTTGCCATTAGATTTGCTAAGGGTTACAGAAATACATCTCTTATATTTATGTTGTATTTAATTAAATACTGAAAAATAATATTTAATAAAATAATGTATAAGTTAGTGCTAGAGCATCATGTCTATACATAGCCAACTACTAAGTAGTTAAGTAGTTGGCTACGGCATGCAAAAAGGTCATCTCGGTCAGCCAAGCTGGACTGGAGGCAGCTAATGAACACTGCCAACAAAGGGGCATATCAGATCGCCCTATCCAACCACTTCGAGACGCTAGCCGTGCCCGAGGATATAAATGAAGAAGAAAAGCAGATCTCTGATGCCATCCTGGAATGTAACAAGCCCCTATGTCCACCTGCCCGACGTCGAACACAACCATGGATATCAGATGAGTGCCTCGACCTCGTGGACAAACGGAAGCAGGCAAAGTTGGTCGACTTTGAATCGTACCGGTAGCTAAATCGAGAAGTCCAACAGGATGACAGCGGAAAGAGAAGCATACCGGAACCAAGTGGCAGACGATCTTGAAGTGGCGGCATCCAAGAACGAGTACCGCACTCTCTACTGCACCCTCAGATGTCTGAGTGGAAAGACCAAATTGACTAGTGATAACATCAAGAATGCTGATGGGACCTTCGTGCGATCACCGTCCGAACACCTGCAACGGTGGAGTGAATTCTTCAAAGCGTTGTATAATCACGACCCACCTCAGGGACCGCCAGAAGCCGCACTATCGATTGATCCCCCCTGAAGTCTCCATGGTCAATGTTGAGCCTACAGTAGAAGAAGTGAAAGCAGCCATACAATCCCTAAAGAATGGCAGGGCACCAGGAGTGGACCAAGTCACCACAGAAGCGATCAAAGCCGGGGGAGATGTACTGCTTCGCCGACTACACTCACTCCTCAAAACCATCTGGTGCACTGAACAAATTCCGCTAACATGGAGGAAAGCCATTATCGTATCGATCCACAAGAAAGGTGATAACCGGGATTGCAAGAACTACCGTGGCATCAGCCTCCTTTCCATCATCGGAAATTTCTTTATGAAGATCATCCAGTCAAGGCCGCAAAAACATCGCGAGCAAACCAGTCGAGAAGAACAGGCGGGATTTAGACCCGGGCGAGGATGCTCTAATCAAATCTTTGCCATCCGTCAGCTGATGGAGGAGAGGATCCGGTGTGGACAGCGAACCGTCATTGTTTTCATTGACTTTAAGTCTGCTTTCGACTGTGTCCATCGGCCTGCCTTATGGAAACTACTAGAGGTCGAACATGTACCTCGAAAAGTCATCACACTCCTCCAAACTGCATACAACAGTTTAACCAGCCAGGTGCGCATCCAGAACGATTTATCTGAGGAATTTACCATCCAAACTGGAGTCCGCCAAGGGGATGTAGCCTCCCCGTTGCTTTTCAACATCGTGGTCGACGCCATTATGAGGCAAGCATTCAGAAACAGACGGGGCATACAATATGACAAGGATCACTATGTGACTGACCTGATGTTTGCCGATGATAGTGCTATCTTTGCTGGTAACGACTCTGAAGCCATGGATATCCTCTACGACATTGCCCGCATTGCCCGGCCATACGGTTTGAAGATCAATGCTGATAAGACAAAGGCCCTGACAACAGATGGGTCGCAAGCCACCATCTATCTCGAAGGCATCCAGATCGAGCAAGTGCAGGACTTTAAATACCTTGGGTCGCTGGTCCAGGAGAAGAAAGTTGCATCCACCATGGAAATCCACAGCAGAATTGGACAGGCGGCCACTGCGTTCACCTCGCTCAAATGGTGTCTGTGGAAGAGGACCAACATTTCCTCAGAGACTAAAATCTGACTCTTCCAGACTTTGATCCTGCCCATTCTCCTTTACGGATCAGAAACATGGATTTGTCTCAAGCTAGATTTAAACAAACTTGAGGTGCCTAATGCGATGCCTCCAGTAGATTTTGGGCATCTCACTTCGTGACCGCATCACTAATGATACCATCCGCGCCAGATGCTGACAGCAACCAACCATTGCCGACCAAATCCAGAAGCGAAGGCTTAGATGGTTTGGCCACGTATGTAGAATGGGCATGAACAGAATACCATCCACACTCCTTTGGAGACAACGATCTACCCAATGGAGCATCCAACGGACCGCGCCTAGGAAAACGTGGGCCAAGCAAGTGGAAAATGACTTGAAGAGCCGATGTCTCGACCTTAACCAGGCCAGGACTGACGCCATGGATCGTAAAGTATGGAAGAACATCACAGAGCAAGTCTGAAACCCTGCGGCACCTACAGCAGCATACTGGTTGCGTGGCCAACCGCCTCTCCCAGCTGCCAGCTAAGGACCAAGAAGAAGAAGAAGTTAAGAAATGACATCATTATATCTCGTATTGTGAATACTGTCACAACAAGTTACCACAATATTGTATTACCTCGAATAAGTAATGCTTTGCAAATGGAGACTACTATTGTTACTTATTCTCGCCGGATACCAGCAACTAGATGGCACCATTTCGGAGCCTGTTGGCTCCTCATTGGTGGGTGGGCAGGTCCCGTGGTGTTTGCGATGATGACAACCCAGTTGTGAAGTATAACTTCCCAATATGAGAGATGCCTGAGGGTGTATAAGTCATTAAGATTACATAATACATTTAGGGGGCAATAGCCTCAGGTTATGTAGAAGTTAACTATCATATAAGTTAGTGCTAAAGCATCATGTCTATGTGTAGCCAACCAGTAAGTAGTTAAATGATACCATTTAAGTCAGAGCAAGGATGGAGGCGAGTGACACAGCACTCAGTGGTGCTATCGTGTAAAAAAGAATTAAGTCTGCTGTGATTGTGAATATATAGTATGTAATAGTGACCCCCCCAAGTGTTGGAAAAAGGAGGTAATAAGCCGAACAAAGTTAAAATTGCGATTACTAGCTTGGTCCAGCTCCTGCTCGGTAATGCGGTAAGTTGTCTCTTTGTCCTTCCACTCTTACATTTTATTTCAATTTTCTCTCACTTATATTTTCTTTACCTTACTTTGTTATCTCTGCTTCTGTCGGATCAGCCATGAAATGTACTTCACTTATATGCCACTGCTTTGAACCCAGCTTCCATACTCACTCACTTCAAAATTTCAGCAATGTTTCACTGTCTTAACCACATGCTACATATATTTCCTCTGTTTCTTAGAAACAGAGATCTTACTTCTTGCTGTCCTTCCTTTGGTTTTGATGGCAGATCCTTGATGAAGATGTTAAAATCATTAGATCTACAGCATTAAGTACATTTTTTAACATATTTTTATTTTATTTCATATTCTTATATTTTTTCGTAATTTTTTTTCATAGCAATACAAATTTTAAAATTCAATTCAATGTGTGAATTTTTACAAAATGTTTTGAGACTGTCATAAAACAAGTTATATCATTATGAGAATTTTTAATTATTCTGACTAATATTTTTGTTGAATAAAAAAAAAAAAAAAACCTGGATATTTACCTACTAGCAGCTATACTTGGAAAATAGCACAAATTATTTGTATCAACTCTTCGATTAGATTCTTCAATAAATAATCTGCTTACATCATATGCTCTGATAGAACTTGCTCCGGTCACAGTTTCAGAAAAATGAGTGTAGACAGGAGAACGGGTAGTGGATTCTAATCTCTTTAACTGCCGGGATGTTGGAATGTAAACTTTCTGAAAAAAAAAAAAAAAGAAGACATAACATCATTTGTACTGACTAATATATGCAGGTGTGTGTCCTTGAAACTGATGTTGATATTTATTGAGTGAATAGTTCATTAAAATACAAGAAGAAAAGTTTATACTCAGTTTGAAGTAAGAGCAATGGGTTTTGAGTTCGAGCATTAAACAGATTAGTGATATCATTTAAGCTTCTAGTGTTAACATCATAAAGTGGGATATACAAATCAGATTGTTGCACAAAATATTATGTAAATTGTGATACTGTACTTTTTATATTTAAAATTTACAATAGAGTTACCTCAATCTTTTTCCATAGGGGGGACTTCTCTTCAAACTCTCCAAATCTGACATCTATTTCTCATGGTTTAAAATGATTAAAATTATATATACTTCATTAAAATTTATTTTCGTTAAAATGAATAAATGTGTTCAATCCTCTAAGCTCATGAATGACCAGACACCCCCTGGGATCATAGCTGAAGGCCCCAACCTGACCCCAGACCTATCCAATTCACCATGAAACCTTGAGCAACTGAAGGATATTGTGTCAAAGTTTTAAAATAAACGCCACTGAAAATCATGGAATATACTAAAATATGATGAAAAATAATACCTAAAAACAAGAAATGATTTACTAAAAAATTTTCCTTCTTTAAGGGACAAAACTTTTTGACATACTGTTGTGATCACATACTGTTGGGCAAAATGTGTGATGAAAATGTGAGGCTGCAATGAACAGATTGTTGTTGTGGTACAGTAACTTAATTACATATATGGCAAATAGAAGAGCATTAACATTAGCAGAAAATGCAGATATTCACTTTGTGTATGGTGTATTTGAAGGAAATGCTAGACTGTATGTGAAGGAATTGCTACAGCATCATTTTCCAACAAAGAAAAAACTTAACTAGTGTGTTTGTCAACATCTATTTGAGGGAATCAGGTACGGTGAACGGGCATCATGACTGAGGCTGGGTCCCAATCATTTACTCCTGCTGTAAAATGCTACTGAGTTTCTAAATTCTCTTCAATTCATAGCTAAATTTTAATCAACAAACATGTATTGTTCTGGATTTATTGATAACCATGTACAACACAAGTAAAATTATTCAGATACTTAGTAATAATTAAAATAAAAACATTTCTAATTAAAGTAGGCTTTTTCCTAACAATTGCTTTTCATAAATTTACTATTATATGCAAAATCATAGAAGCGGAATTGACATCACTAATCTGTTTAACGTTATTAACTGAAAACCCGTTGCTCCTACTTCAAACCGAGTGGCCTTTCTTTCTTGTATTTTAATGGGCCATTCCCTCAATAAATATCAATGTTGATTTTAAGGATACTTGGTACATTATTAAGATATATGCACATCATTCACATTTGTATACACACATACACAGACAGCATAATCACTAAAATGTTATGTATTTATAAACTTTTATTTCAGGAAATGAAAATGCTGCTATGCAGCTGTCTAAGAGCAGGGATATGTATACATTTAGAAATAAATGTCAAGGCATTATCAAAGTAAGAACACAATGAGAAATGAGCCGTAGTTAATGAAAAGAAAACTATATCTTTTTTGCTAATGAGTGGTGGAGGAGAGAGAGAGAGAGATTATAGGAAAACCTTCTTATAATATCTCTCTAATTTTAATAGGATTAATCTTGCTACTATGGCCAAATTAATTAATTTTATATCAAAGAAGAAAAAACAAAAATTATCACCACAACAATGATAAACAATGTTACTATGGACTTTAAACATTGAGACACATGATAAGAGTTGGACATGCTAAGCATCATTCAATTAGTTTGTGCCTGTGAACACACACACACACACGCTCTCTCTGCCTTCATTCCTGGGTGTCTTCTCTGCACTCATTCTGTTGCAACAGGTACAGAGAAAGAAACAAGGTCAGCAAGGGGAACAAATGGCTTCATTTCTGCAAAGACACTAGGCACCTGCAACAGATCTGACTGAGGTGTTTAAGGCTTTGAATGCATTGAGTAAGCTTGATGCTGATGGCATCCTGCCTCTTGAGTAAACTATGCACATGAGATGACATAAATTTAAATTCAGGAAGGATGGTTGCAAGCTACATGTGCAGAAATTTGCCTTCAGCCAGTGGGTGGCTGATTTCGGGAACAAACTTCCATCTAATGCTGTGGAAGTGGGTAGTTTGAATAAAGAAGTAGACAAACTGTTAGAAGAAATGGAGAGGTCATATGGGAAGTGCCATCGTCTTTTTTTTTTTTTTTTGTTGATGCTGTATAAGCTTGCTTTCTTGCATTGTTTGCCACCATTATACTAATATGCTTGGACAATGTGGTCTAAGAGACATTAATCCACCATAAAATTGACAACTATAAGAATAAACATTTAGTTTCAAGTTCTCTATAACAGAATAGTGGATGTCAGTTGGCATCATATGAAAAAGTGCAGGGCTCACAACTGATACATATGTTATTCATATGGCAGCCTTATTTCCAGTCCCTATGTTTGGCCATCTAAATAAAAATAGCTGTTTTTGCCTTATTGAACAAAATATAAACATTAACCATCAACACATTATCAAATTATTTTCCATATCTGCTAATGGGAGCATGCATATCCCTAGGGGCAGTGTTGTTGTCATAAAATAAGCAGAAGGTATACTATGAATGTTACGAAAAGCTGAGAGTACTGTGCATATCAGGTTTGTCAGTTATGCTGTGCATATCAGGCTTGTTGCTAATCGCATAAAACTATAAGTATTCCCTAAGAATCAAATTTTATATAAATTTATTTTTTTAATTTTCAATAAAGATTTTAATATTTGTTTTTTCACGTCTTTCAAAAACCAGAAGGTATATGCTATTCACCTAGAGAAACCCAGAGGGTATACAGCTTATACCCTCCACTATAGCCCTCCTAGGAGCTACCACATTTTTAAAACAACTGCTGTTAAGACTGCTGCAACTCATACTTTTATAATTCAATTTGTTTGTCTTAAGCAATATACAATTTATATTATTAAACTGAGTACTACATATAGGTCTGGAAGCCTCATTTTAAGAAGGCTACAGAACTGTTGGAACTGGTGCAGAAAAGAGAGCAATGAGATTATTGAGGGAAACAAAAGGGGGATTATAAACAAGAGGGATTATTGAGGGATACTCTTAACAAGAAAGGGCTTCAGTTTTGCAAATTGCAGAATTGCTTGGAAACTAAGCACGTGTGAGAAGACCTGATTGAAGTGTTTAAGGTTTTAAATAGATTGAGTACACTAACAGAGTCTCTCCACTCGCTGTCTCATAGACATACTGTTTCTGCTGCATGCCTCTTCTACAGATACTTTCATGGGCACTGTTCTTCTGAATTGGCTTCTATAGTTCCCGCTCGCTCTTTCAAAACAGTCCGAACACGTGCCACCACCAGCCAACATCCATTTACTGTTCAACTTCAAACTCACAGAACCAACTTTTCATCTTCCACGTCTATTCATTCAGCTGCCGTTTTCTGGAACAACCTTCCTTCATACGTATTTCCTGAAAATTACAGTCTACAGAAGTCAATGTCAACAAATATCTTCTTTCGTCTTCTCAACCTCCAACCCAAGCATGGTAATAAGTACTATAGGTTCTAATACTTCTCGTGTTTGGGGTTTACATAGAAAAAAAAAAAAAAATGCTAATGGCATCCTCATATCTTACTACCAAAATTGGAAAAGAATGGCTCTAGGACAAATGGGCAAAAATTTGCTTTCAGTCAGAGATTAGCATTAGAATTAGTAGAGTCATATGATGCAAGAAAGCAAGCTTATGCAGCATCAGCCAAAAAAAAAAAGCAAAAAAAAACTTCCATTTCACCCCTCCATTCGTTTGAAATACCTGTCCAGCTGAGCCTTAAATTTATTTAGGCTATCAACTTCCACAACAAGGGATGGAAGTCTGTTCCACCAACCAACTACCCGCTGGCTAAAGGCAAATTTCCACACATCTATCTTACATCTGTCTTTCCTCAATCTGAATTTATGCCCTCTCAGGTGATTATTCTGAGCAAGAGGAAGAATCCCATCGGCATTGAGAATGCTCAAAACATTCAAGGCTTTATACACCTCTATCAGATCACCTCGCCGGTGCCTAGTCTCCAGACACTGTAATTTGCAAAACTTAAGCCTTTCTTCGTAAGAGCAACCCTTTGTTCCATTCATTAATCTTGTTGCCCTTCTCTGTACTCGTTCCAGCAGCTCTACATCCTTCTTCAAATGAGGTCTCCAGACCTGTTTACAGTACTCAAAGTGTGGCCTGCCCATTGCCTTATAACAAGGGAATAATCACCTCCTTATCCCTGCTAGAAAAATTCCTGTATATCATTGACAAGACACCATGAGCTACTCTTGCAACCCATCTGCACTGCTCAGAAAACTTCATATCTGCCTGCATAATTACCCCTAGGTCCTTTTCATTCTCTACCACTGTAGTGTAGTACCACAGAGTTGATAGTTGCTCTGGGGTTGCTGTTTCCCATATGTAATACTTTACATTTGTCAATGTTAAACTTCATTTGCAACCTCTCAGCCCATCTGCTCAACCTTTCCAGATCCTGTTGCAGCAGCATAGCATCAGTAGTCTCCCTAACAACCCTGCCAACCTTTGTATAGTCTGCAAACTTGGCCATTAAGTTTGCTATACCATCATCAATATCATTTATAAATACAGAAAACAATAATGGACCCAACACTGAACCCTGAGGGACTCCACTAATAACATTAGTCCACGATGAGCAGTGTCCATTGATTACCACTCTCTGTCTTCTCCCCCTCAACCATCCCTTTATCCATAGCAGTAATTTGCCTCCAATGCCACACTGCTCCAATTTGTGCAGCAGTCTTCCATGTGCAACAGTATCAAAAGCCTTTCTAAGATCCAAATATATAATATCAAAGTTATTCCCTACATCCAGTTCTTTTGTGACTGCATCATAGTATCCAATCAAATTGGTCAGGCAAGACTTTCCCTTAACAAAACCATGCTGTGTCCGAGCTATAACTGAAGTCTTGTCTAGATGATCCTGCAATACTTCTTTAATCAGTGCCACCATTAATTTTCCAGGAACAGAAGTTAAACTCACAGGTCTATAATTACTTGTGTCAGCCTTTGATCCTCCTTTGTGAATTGGGGTCACATTTGCACATCTCCAGTCTATGGGTACCTCCCCTGAGTCCAAAGAAGCTCTCATAATTATGGGTAAGGGTTTGCTTACTTACTTTGCTGCCTCCTTTAATATAACTGGATAGATCCCATCCACCTCAGGTGCCTTTCTTGTGTTTATCTTCAACAATTTCTCCTCCACTTTACTCTCAGTTATTATAAGATTATCTAGCTTACTGCCAGAGATGGATACACCTCTGGCATTCCCCTCGCTGAATAACTCCTCATGTGTGAATGTCAATGCAAAATATTCATTTAGTTTGTTAGCTACCTGAGCTGGATCATCAACAGTTGAACCATCGATATCAAGTGGACTAATCTGATTCATCCCTTTCCTTCTAGAGTTTACATAAGTAAAGGACTCTTTGCTGTTTTTCTTTGCATCCTTTGCCAAAGATTTCTCGTAATCTGCCTTTGCCTGCCTAACCTCTTTTGTAACTTGGTTACGGACCAGCTTATTTCTGTCATAGGCTATTGTGTCACATGTTAATTTATATGTATCCCATGCATTTTTTTTCTCTGCCATATGTCTCATTAGTTCATCTGACATCCATTTAGGCTTAAACCTTGAATAATATTTCTTAGTTGGTATGTAAAGCCTAGTAGCTTCCAAGATAAGTTCTTTGAATGCTTCCCATTTTGAATTTGCTGTTGGTATTATTGAAATAAACTTCCATCCAGTGTTGTACAAGTGGATAATCTGAATAAATTTAAGGAAGTGATTAAGGAAATAAATTAGAGTGAATGGATAGATAAGGCAGATAGTTTATTTATTATTATTATTTTTTTTTATTTATTCATTGATTTTTTCCTGGTTGATGCTGTATAAGCTTGCTTCCTTGCATCATTTGCCATTATTAATACTAATTGTGGCAAAGGATGCAAAGATGTGAACTCTAGAAGGAAAGGGATGAATCAGATTGGACCACTTAACATAGATGGGTTGACTATTGAGGATCATGCTCAGGTAGCTGATAAACTGAATTAGTATTTTGCATCTACATTCACACATGAGGAGTTATTCAATGAGGGGCGTGCCAGAAGTTTGTCAAACTCTAACAGGGAGCTAAGTGATTTTGTAATAACTGAGAGCAAAATGGAGGAGAAATTGTTGAAATTAAACATAAAAAAGCCACCTGGTGTGGATCGGATCTATCCAGTTATATTAAAGGAGGCAGCAAAGGAAGTAAGCAAACCCTTGCCCAAATTATGAGAGCTTCCTTGGACACAGGGGAGGTACCCATAGACTGGAGATGTGCAAATGTGACCCCAATTCACAAACGAGGATCAAAGGCTGACAAGTAATTATAGACCTGTGAGTTTAAATCTGTTCCAAAAAAATTAATGGAGGCACTGATTAAAGAAGCATTGCAGGATCATCTAGACAAGACTGCAGTAATATTTAAGACACAGCATGGGTTTGTTAAAGGGAGGTCTTGTCTCACCAATTTGATTGGATACTATGATGTGGTCTCAAAGGAACTGAATGACACAAATAATTTTGATATCATATACTTGGATTTCAGGAAAGCTTTTGATACTGCTGCATATGCAAGACTGTTGTACAAATTGGACAGGTATGGCATTAAAGGTAAGTTGTTACAATGTATAAAGGGATGGTTGATTGGGAGACAACAGAGAGTGGTAATCAATGGACACTGCTCTTCATGGACAAATGTTATTAGTGGAGTTCCCCAGGTTTTGGTGTTGGGCCAATTGTTGTTTTGTATATTTGTCAATTGTATTGATGAAGGTACATCAGTTTTAATGTCCAAGTTTGCAGATTATACAATGGTTGGCAGGGTTGTTAATGACAGTAAAGACACAATGCTACTCCAACTGGATCTAGATAAGTTGGGAAAATGGGCTGAGAAGAGGCAAATGAAGTTTAACATTGACAAATGCAAAGTACTGCATATGGGTAGCAATAACCGAAGAGAAACATACCAACTGTGTGGTACTACTCTCAGGGAAGTGGAAAGTGAAAAAGACCTGGGGGTAATTGTGCAGTCAAATATGAAGTTTGCTGAGCAGTGCAGATGAGCTGCCAGGGCAGGTCATGGAGTCCTGTCAACGATATATAGGTATTCTGCTAATAGGGACAGGGAAGTGATTATCCCATTATACAAGGCAATGGTCAGGCCACACCTAGAGTACTGTGTACAGGTCTGGAGACCTCGTTTTAGGAAGGATGTAGAATTGCTAGAACGAGTACAAAGAAGGGAACAAGGTTAGTGAGGGGAACAAAGGGGTGCTGTTACGAAGAAAGGCTTAAGTTTTGCAATTTGCAGCACCTGGAGAGCAGGCACTTGCAAGGTGATCTAATTGAGGTGTATAAGGTCTTGAATGGGTTGAGCAAGCTTAATGCTGATGGGATTCTTCCTCTTGTTCAGATTAAGAACCTGAGATGGCACAGATTCAAAGTGAGGAAAGACAGTTGTAGAATAGATGTGCAGAAATTTGCTTTTAGCCAGCGGGTAGTTGATTGGTGGAACAGACTTCCATCTTTGGTTGTGGAAGTTGATAGCCTAAATAAATTTAAGGCTGAGCTGGACAGGCATTTGTAAGAAATGGAGGGGTGAAATGGGAGCATTTTTTTTTTTTTTTTGGCTGATGCTGCATAAGCTTGCTTTCTTGCATCGTATCCCTCTACTAATGCTAAATTCTAATTTTACAGAAACTGCTAACAATACTGTCAATTTTTCTCTAGCAAAAAATTACCCCCCCCGCCCCCTTTTTAATGTAAACTCACCTGTAAAAGGTAGTACAAAATTCCTAGTGGAAACACAGCTGATAAAAAAACAGGTGTCTGCAGAATGATGATGAGAAGTGATGATACAGCTCGGAATCCCTGGAGAAGAAGCATACGAATATTGAATCGAATGGTGATGTCAGTAGTATCAATATCTTTGGAAAAGCGATTTAATATCCTGCCTAAAGGTGTGGTATCAAAAAATGACATTGGTGCCTGAAGCATGTGAAGAAGCATTTGATCATGGAGACGTTGGGATGCTCGCAAACATATTAAATTTATAACCACATTAGAAACAAGAGTGAAGAATGCTGGAAAGAAAAAAAAAAATTAAAATGAATATTCAATGTTGAAAGAGCAAAAACATTACACTACAGTAAATCATATTTAACCCGATGTTTTCATAGAGTTCACACCTTTTGCAACTTCAAGGGAATTTCTTTGGAAGTATTGTAAAACTATGAATTTCTTAATCTACTTGGTATATTTTATAATACAAAAAAAAAAAAAAAACCCTTTAATTAATATTTTTTTTGTGAGAATATATTACTTATCCAGTAAAGACTACATAATATAAGAACCAAAGAAAATTAAACAGGAAGTGGAATAACCATAACTCAGCAGCCAGGATAATTTTATGGAAAAGAATAATAGTGATCATAAATTGAATAAATAAACAAGCAAATGCAAAACTGAATGTTATTTCCACCAGCTTGGCAAGATAATTTGAACCACAATGGAGGAAAAAAAATAAATCAATAAAAAACTAAATGAAAAAAAACTAAGTAACAGAAATAAACCTGGATATTTTGTAGTAACCAATACATGGAGAGACAGAACTGAAATTCAAGAAGCTTTACAGGAGGGGGGGGGGAGCACAGCAAAGGAAAAGTAAGGAACAATGAAAATGGTACTATCCTTTGAAGCTATTGGTGCCACTGGCAGCAACAAGCTAAATAATTCTATTAATATATTGTCTGAAATAAAATATTAATTGAACCATAAGAACCATTGCTAACATGATGTAACAACACAAGGTCACAACTGCCACTAGCCAATTTTTTGTCTCTACTATGTCCATGACCAGATGAGGTGTGCGAATTTCACAGAACAAAGAAATCCATTTGCTGTAAATGAGGGGAAATCTGAGATGCACCTACAACATTGTCAGTTTTAGATCTGTCAGTGTATACTGCACAGGCATTGCAGTTAAGATTAGAATGGGCTGCATGCAACTGTTTGATATTGGAAGAAGATAAAACATCCTTCCACATCAGAGAAAGTGGATTGGCACTGCTCTTCATGGACTAATGTTATTAGTGGAGTTTCTCAAGGTTCAGTGCAGGGCCCATTGTTGTTTTCAATATTTATCAATGATATTGATTAAGGTATATCAGGCTTAATGACTAAGTTTGCAGATGATACAAAGGTTGGCAGGGTGGTTAACAACAGTCATCAGGATGTGCTACTGCAACAAGATCTAGGAAAATTGGGCTGAGAAATGGCAGTTGAAGTTTAACATTGACAAATGCAAGGTACTGCATATGGGTAGCAGTAACCCCAGAGTAAGTGATCAACTGTATGGCACTACACTCAGGGCAGTGGAGAATGAAAAAGACCTGGGGGTAACTGCAACCAGACATGAAATTCTCTGAGCAGTGCATACATGCTGCCAGGTCAGCTCATGGGGTTTGTCAATGATATACAGAAACTTTGCTAGCAGAGATAAGGAGATGATTATCCTTTTCTACAAGGCCATGGTTAGGCTCCATCTTGAGCACTTTAAACAGATCTGGAGGCCTCAATTTAGGAAGAATGTGCATGTTCTTGTTTATACTCTGGCAGGACCATCAGGTCAGTAGAGTTTACAAAAAATCGTCAATGCAAACATTAATCATATTTAGTAGTCATGGGCTTGAACCCCGGTGCACTCAAAGAGTGAGTGCTATGCACTCTCGCTCCCGACCACTCAGCTACATCAGGCCTATCTACTGGAAAAGGTGCAGAGAGAGAGAAGGCAACCAGACTGGTGAAGAGAACAAAAGGGTGCTCTTACCTAGAAAAGCTTCAGTTCTGCAAATTGCAGTCTCAAGATTAAGGACCTGCAGTGAGATGTGACTGAGGTGTTTAAAGCCTTAAATGGATTGAGTAAGCTGAATATTAATGGAATTCTCAGACATAAACTTGCTGAGACTACACACGTGAGGGCCTAAATTCAAGTTGAGGAAGGATTGTTGCAGGACAGATGTGCGCAAGTCTACCTTCAGCCATGTATACTTTGCAAGGCTTCCATCTGTTGTGGAAGTGGATGAGTTGAATAAATTCAAAAAAGAACTAGACAGCCTCTTGGAGAGTTATACAGATGGGTGAACTGTGTAGGTGAATTTTTTTTTTTTTTTTTTGGCTAATACTATAACTAAGAGTAATAACAGGTGCATGTATACTTGCATGTACACAAATGCTAGAAGTATAGAAAAAATTTGATGAATTTGAAGTGCTGATCAAGGCATCAAAGGCAGATATTGTTGGGATATCAGAGACATGGTGTCACACAGATATAAGCAGTGCAGAATTGGAATTTGGGGAGTACAATGTGTACAGTAAGGATAGACAGGGTAGGAAGGGAGAAGGTTATGCTGTTAGTTAAGAAACAAAATCTAAGGAAGTGCATCCAGTTGACATGGATGGACAGTGCAATGCTGAGTCTGGTGTGACAGAAACACTGGGAAACGGAAAACGAGAGTATGAGTGTGTTATAGGCCTAATGACTCTGATGAGTAGAATGAACAATTGTGTAGAGAAATAGAGTGGGCCAGTAAATCAGAATGTCTTGCAATGGGAGATTTTAACTATCCAAATAGTGACTGGAACTTTGGTTGGTTACTCGCACGCTAGCAAGACTTTTATGGATTTAGTGGAACTTGTTTTCTTCATTGACATGATCGAGAGGCAACCAGAGGAGTAATACTCTTGATTTGATTATCAGCAGTGAATATTCATGCATTAAGAATTTTCAGATAAAGGAACCACTGGGTGACAGTGATCACAAGTGTACTGATGTGGGATTTACTTAAAGATGTAATTAACATCAAGGGTAAAGGGAAGGACATTTGCTTTCATAAAGATGACTACAGCAGTCTCAAGACAGTTTTTAAATTCAATACAGTGGGGTAAACTGATGATGTTACCAATGGTGAATTCTAAATAGGAAGCCTTCAGGGACTTAATCTTGGAGGCTACTAGCCTTTTCATACCAACTAAGAACTGTTCAAGGTTCAGGCCTAAATGGATGGCAGATGAATTAATGAGGCTCATGGCAGAGAAGAAAATGCATGGCATGCATATAAATTATCAGGTGACACGGAAGCCTAAGACAGATATAAGCTAGTCTGTAATCAAGTCACAAAGGAAGTTAGGCAGGCAAAGGCAGATTATGCAAAATCTTTGGCAAAGGATGTAAAAAAAAATAGAAAAGAGTTCTTTTCTTATGTAAACTCTAGAAGGAAGGGGTGAATCAGATTGGTCCACTTAACATAGATGGTTCGACTATTGATGATCTTGCTCAAGTAGCTGATAAACTGAATGAGTATTTTGCATTTACATTCACACATGAGGAGTTATTCAAGGAGAGGATGCCAGAAGTTTATCACACTCTAACAGGGAGCTAAGTGATTTTGTAATAACTGAGAGCAAAGTGGAGGAGAAATTATTAAAGTAAAACATAAAAAAGGCGCCTGGGGCAGATGGAATCTATCCAGTTATATTGAAGGAGGCCGCAAGGGAAGTTACCAAACCCTTAGACATAATTATGAGGGCATCCTTAGATTCAAGAGAAGTTCCCATAGACTTGAGATGTACAAATGCATCCCGAGTTGACAAAGGGGGTTCAAAGATTGACAGAAATAATTATAGACCTGTTAATTCAACTTCTGTTCCAGCGAAAATAATGGAGTCACTAGTTAAAGAGGTGATACAGGATCATCTAGACAAGACTTCAGTAATAGTTCAGACACAGCATGGGTTTGTTAAGGGGAAATCTTGTCTGACCAATCTGATTGGATACTACGATGTGGTCACAAAGAAACTGGATACAAAAAATTATTTTGATATCATATACTTGGATTTCAGGAAGATTTTTGATACTGCTGCACATGGAAGACTGCTGTAAAAATTGGAGCAGTGTGGCATTAAAGGAAAGTTGCTGCAATGGATAAAGGGATAGTTTTTGCTGTTATTTGGTTTTTAGGAGCATTAGCAACTAAGGCCATATTGCTCCGAGGATATGCGGTGGTCATTCCCTGACCTTTCCGCATCCTCCATATTTGGCGGTCACAGGCTCGAACCCAGGTCTAATCAAGAAGCGTCTGCTACACACTGCTACTCCTGCCCACCTGGCTACGGAGGCACCTAAAGGGATGGTTGAGTGGGAGACGGCAGAGATTGGTAATAAATGGACACTGCTCTACATGGACTAATGTTATTGGTGGAGTCCCCCATCGGTGCTTGGCCCATTGTTGTTTTGTGTATTTATGAATGATATCGATGAAGGTATATCAGGCTTAATGTCCAAGTTTGCAAATGATACAAAGATTGGCAGGATTGTTAATGACACTAAAGACAGTATGCTACTGCAACAGGATCTAGAAAAGTTAGGCAGATGGGCTAAGAAGTGGCAACTGAAGTTAAACATTGACAAATGAAAAGTACTCCATTTGGGTAGCTGTAACCCAACAGAAACGTAGCAACTGTGCAAAGTACACTCAGGGAGGTGGAGAATGAAAAAGACTTAGGGGTAATTGTACAGTCAGATATGAAGTTCTCTGAGCAGTGCAGATGGGCTGCCAGAGCAAGTCATGGAGTTTTGTCAATCATATATAGGAATTTTGCTAGCAGAGACAAGAAGGTGATTAACCCTTTGTATAAGTCAATGGTCAGGCCGCACCTTGAGTATTGCATACATGTCTTGTGGCCTCATGTTAGGAAGGATGTAGAGTTTCTAGAACGAGTACAGAGAAGGGCATGAAGGTTGGGAGAGGTATAAAGGGGTGAGCTTACGAAGAAAGGCTTAAGTTCTGCAAGTTGCAGCATCTGGAGACTAGGCATCTACAAGGTGTTGTTTCTTTGTTATTTGGTTTTTAGGAGCATTAGCAACTAAGGCCATATTGCTCCGGAATATGCGGTCGTCATTCCCTGACCTTTCCACATCCTCCATATTTGGTGGTGATGGGCTCGAACCCCAGTCTAATCAAGAAGCGTATGCTACGCACTGTTGCTCCTTCCCACCTGGCTACGGAGGCGCCTATCTACGAGGTGATCTGATTGAGGTGTATAAGACCTTGAATGGTTTGAGCATGCTCAATGCTGACAAGATACTTCCGCTTGGTCAGATTAAGAACCTGAGGGCCATAGATTCAAACTGAGGAAAGACAGCTGTAGAATAGGTGTGTGGAAGTTTGCCTTTAGCCAGCAAGAAGTTGATTGCTGGAACAGACTTCCATCTGTTATTGTGGAATTTGATAGCTTAAATAAATTTAAGGCTGAACTAGATAAACATTTGGAGTGAACAGATGGGTATTTCACCCATCTGTGAAGGGTTTTTTTTTTTTTTTTTTTTTGGCTGATGCTTTCTTGCATCATATGCCTCAACTAATGCTAAGTTCTTTACATAAAATGTCATTTTGGCCATTATCATGGTGCCGACTAAGAGAATAAGTGACAGTGGTACTAATAAATCTACCAAGAAAAGGAAAGTGATCGAGTTGGATAAAAAAATTAAAATAATATGGATGTATGAAAATGGTTAAACATTAACAAGTATCAAGCAGAATTCAGACTTGTCAGTGTCAACGGTGAAGACAATAATAATGGACAAAGATAGAATACAAGAAGGGATCAGCACCAATGAAGTCAACTATAATAACCAAGGCTACAAAATACATATCAGTTTTTACAGTACAATAACATATGTTTTTTCATCCTTTTATGTTCTCTTCTTATGCGCCACTCTGGCTAATGCAAAGTTTTTAATTCTAAATTCTAATTCTAATTCTAAATTTTAATTCTAAAAATATATAACTATTTTCCTATATATATAACTAATTAATTGAAAAATATATAACTATTTTTCTTCATTCTTCTGAGGATATTATGTGGTTTTTTTAAATTTTGGTATACCACGGATATAGTCGCAATATTTTATTAGTCATTCCCGAGTTATGTAAAACTCAACTTATGCAGGAAGTCCTGGAATGTATCTCTTACGTATGTTGGATTAACCAGGAAATCGATTATCCGGGATTTTTTTTTTTTTTACCATCTATCCCAGAAAAATCGAGAGTCTACTGTACAAGCTGCTGTATAAGCTTGCTTTCTTGCATGCAGTGGGATAAACATATAAATGCCATTTTGAGAGAATTTTAATGAAACAATTGTTTAGAAAATTAGCCATACTGAATATTAAAGTATCTGTTATCTGAAGTCATCTGTTATTCTGAGATTTTATATTTGTCCCCATGGTTCCTCTTCCTCTTTCCCTCACCTAAAAGGGAAAGACATCTTCCTCATTCATTTTACTTAACCTCTTTAGTGCTTCATACACCTCAATCAGATTTCCCCTTAGATGTCTAGTTATCAAACTTTGCAGACTACACCTTCTAAGCTATTCCTCATATGTACATAGATTTGATTTTCCATCATCACTAATCTGGTCACCCTTCTTTGAACCTTCTCCCGAAGTTGTTTCATGTGCAGCCTTCAGACCTGAAAACAATATGCTGTCTAGCCATTGTCTTGCATGTAGGGTTATCCCTATATGGTGCAATTTTCCCTACTAGAAAAGGTCCTACAAACTTTGTGCTTCTCCAGTTGCCTGTTTACACCGCATGGAAAATTATGTCAGATTGAATCATACCACCTAAGTCTCTTTTTGCTTTGAATTACTTTTATCTCTTACCCCCCCCCCCCTCACAGCTTATATTTAACTCTAAGGTTTTTGTTCCACAAATGCATAACCTTACATTTAAAATTGCTAAACTTTAGCTAACATTTTTGGACCATATATGCAACCAATCCAAGTCATTTTGAAGCATCATGGCCTGGCTCAAATTGTTACCTGCTCTTCCCACAATGAGACCAACAGCAAACTTTGAGAGCTACCCTTGGATACCCTTATCAACATCATTTATGAAGGACCTAACACCAAGCCCCAAGGGACCCCATTCATTATACCAGGCCACACTGAAAACTGACCATTTATGGCAACTCACTGTTTGCTATCCTTTAGGCAGCTTGAAATCTAGTAGTAACTAACTTCTTACAGTTTATATAACAGCTATCATGAAGCACAGTATCAAAAGCTTTATTGAAGTCTAAGTATATAATGTCAATACCCACATCCAACTGATTAATTACTACATCATATTAATTTATTAGATTGGTCAGGCATGACCCCTCTTTAACAAAACCCAAGATGGGAACTATTCAAGATACCATTCTTGAGAAAAGAATGATACCTTGAGTAATCTCGAGCTAGTCCTCAATTGCATCTTTAATTACAGACTCCACGATCTTACCTATCACAAAAAGTCAAACTCACTGGCCTATAGTTACCAACTCCCTCCTTTTTAATACCACACCACTTTGTGAAATGGAGATATTAGCACTTCTTAAATCCAAGGAGATCTTTCCTGTACTCTAATGAAAATCTCATTAAAATTCCCCATGGTTTAATACACTCATATGCAGCATTTTTAAGGCTAACTGAATAGATACTATCCTTCCTGAAGCCTTGCCCCCTCCCCCCCTTGACCACAGCAACTTTTCTAGCAACTTATTTTACAGCAATTTGACTCCTTAACATTTCCCAGAAACTTGCACTCACTTTTGACTGTAAATATTATTGAGAAGTACCTGTTCAACTCATCTACCATTTCTGCTGGGCTTTCTATGGACCTTCCATCACAACCAATGACGGGACCTATGTAATTTACTCTCTTCTTTTTGTACTCCTATATGAAAAGAACTCCCTATTCCTCATTCTTAGCTCTTTTTTGCTAGTGCCTTCTCGCAATCAGCTTTCACCTATTTTATCCCATCAGTGGCTTTGTTACATATTCTCTTTGTATGGGAATTATGCCCATACAAATCAGAATCACATGATTGTCTGTTAACTGCCCCATGGTAGTTTCTTTTGCTCAATTAAAGTCTTGACCTCACCTGTCATCCATTTTTGCATTTTATTTTTATGGAACTTGACCACTAGTACAAATATGCTTGTAGCTTTGAGAATTCTCCTGAATATTTCCAAACATATTTGTATTTGGCACAATACAGTACTCTTTCTAGTTAATTAAGCCCAATCTCTTTAAAAGCACTATAAAAAAATATCACAGAGAAATAGAAAAGTTAAAATCCACCTTGAAGAGTTAGACATTTAAATAAATTAAGATGTAAATAATATTTTAGAGAATTAAAAACACTTACTTTCACCACCTGCTAAACCACCAAACACTCCTAGTCTCAAATTCCGAAGGTCAGTGTCATACATGTTTTCAGGATCAGCAGCATCATCACTCCATGCACTCAACCACAGGCTAGAACCAATGTTGAAGGCATAAGAAGCAGCAAACCCAAACACAGTTATCAAGGTTCCCCAATAACCAAGTGCTTTTATATAATTAATATACACTTCCCATTTGACCTAGAATTTAGAATTAATTGTATTAATTTAAAAACAACTATCCATTATATTAAAAAAATGAAAGTATTACAATATAAGAATATTAGCTAAATAAGGAAATATCAGTTGACAAAAAGCAGAATTTACTATCTTGGGATAAAAAAAGATATTCTGCCAAAAAGTTGACAAAAAGCAGAATTTACTATCTTGGGATAAAAAAAGATATTCTGCCAGACCAAGTAAACTGCAGCCATAAGTTAACAAATAATGTAGATGTGGCAGGAAATATAATCATGTATTATGTATCTTGTAAAGAATAAAGCAATTGACCCATGTGGTTTGGTTTTCTAGAATTTTTATTTCCTTAAACTGATAAAATACTGGGGAATGTATCTCAGATTGAAGAAATATAAAATTTAATTATCCTAAACATACATTTTGTGGCTTTTATTCTGTTCTGCTTCTTAAATGTTAAAAGGAAGTCTACGGTCAGTCGACTTTACTTAACTAACTAGAGATATTAAATTACAGAATCAATATACATATTTAACGTTTGTAGATATTTAACATTTTAGTGCCCTCTCACCTCCACTGTTCATACTAATAATGGATGATACAGTAAATGCTGTGGAGAAAAGGATTGGGGCAGATAAAATGAAAGTGATGATGTTTGCAGATGATTTGTTGATTTATGGGGATGGGGATCAGGAGGAGGAGGCACAGGAGCAAGTGGAAGTTAGGTGGAGGAGGCAAAGAGATACAGGTTAAAGTTTAGTGATGCTGAAGGCAGAAACACGCTATTATCACATCATGGGACTCTCGTCGTGTCACTATTTAGTATAAACTGTGATGTCAGGCATGGAAGGAGCATTACTGTAACATAGGGTTACCAGATTAAAAATTTGATCTCAGGGTACTCATCTCGGGGTAACTTATGTTTTGGGTATTCATTCCTCGTTTTGGGGTACTCGCATTATATTTTTAAAAACACTAACAATTTTAATAACGAATATTTTATTTCTATATTTTGTTGATTTTAATAAGCTCATGGAATGCAAAATTAGTCAAATTTTAATCGAATTATAGCCTGTGCTTTAATGCATTTAATTCGGAAAATTTTATTTCAAGAGTTATAAACACTAAAGGAAACTTTTTTAAAAAGTTTCCTTTAGTACACTACTAGCCTCGCCAGCAGACTGTTTACAGTCTGCTGGCGAGGCTAGTAGGGGCCAGACGTGTTCAAAGCCGCTAAGTGGATTTTTCTTATTTATTGATTTGAAATTATTGTTTTTCTAAAACTTTTGATTTAAATTTAGTTATTTTGGTTATATTGTCTTCGGAGATATTGTCTCCTTGTCGAACTCCTTTCTCGATTTTAAATTTCCTACTGTCTTTGTCTAGTCATTATATTGACAGCTCTTTTCAAAAACAGACTAACAAAAATATATAACAATGGAGAAATGTCATAGAAAGGATTATTTCGATCATAAAGTTTCACGGAACACAAAATATCACATTATGTGGATCATCCAACAGATTGTACAAAGATAACAACGGAAACTTTTTAAAGATGGTTGAACTGTTAGCAGAGTACGGCACCGTTATGAGAGAACACTTAAGGAAAATCACGAATAGTGAAATTCATCAACCTTATTTGGGCAAAAATATTCAAAACGAAATTATTAATCTGCCAAATACTGCAATTAAAGAAAGAATTGTAAGAAAGTTGAAAAAAAGTAAATATTATCCTGTAATTGTCGATTGCACGCCAGATTTCTCACATACTGAGGAAAAGACAATAATAGTTTGTTTTATAAATATACTACCTTTTCCAAATCAAGAAGGAAAATATATTGAAATAAGTGAACATTTTTTAGGATTCATAAATATAAATGATAGCACAGGTAAAGGAATGACAGAAAAAATATTTGAAGTTTTACAGAGGTATGATCTTTCATTGTGTGATCTAAGAAGTCAAGGATATGACAACGGCTCCAATACGCGAGGAAAACATAGTGGTGTTCAGAGTCGCATATTGTCCTTGTATCCGAGAGCGTTCTTCGTTCCGTGTTCCTCTCACACATTAAATTTAATGGTTAACGATGCAGCTACCTGTTGTGTAGAAGCTGTGTCTTTTTTTGATATTGTACAACACCTTTACACTTTTTTCGCATCATCTACACAGAGATGGAATGTTTTAAAACAGCATATTAAAGGATTAACCTTAAAACCTCTTAGTAATACTCGATGGTCCAGCCGAATAGATTCGCTCAAACCATTAAGACAGTGGTTTTCAACCAGGGTGCCGCAACAACATTCTTGGGGTGCCATGTAATTTGGATTTAAGTTACTTAAAGTTATTATTATTTATTTTTTTTAATTTGTATATTTATTTCATTATAAAAAGGTGTATGGTATCATATTATGGTATCACATTGTACCACATCTTTTTAATTTTGTGGTGATCTATAATTGATCTTTATTTAGTACCTCTATATAAAGAATAAAATTATTATATAGGTATATTTAAAAGGTTGAAAACCACCGCATTAGGTATTTCTTTTGGCCTAGGGGTGGCGTGAAAAAAATTACTGGGACACTAAGGGTGCCATGAACTGAGAAAGTTTGGGAGCCTCTGCATTAAGATAACAACTGGAACAAATAACTGAAGCTTTGGAAAGTTTTGTGAATGTGCAACAGCCAATCGAAACTTCAACAATTACCAAAAACAAATCTGGAGCAAACGCCTTGCTCAAGAATATTGCAAATTTCAAATTAATTTGTTCATTAATTATTTGGTATGATATATTAAACAACTATAATAATTTATGCACCAACATCGAGCCATGATGATGAAGAGGTTGAAGAAATGTACACCGAAATTGAGAGTCTTCTAGATGAGCAGAAAACCCGCTACACTATTATTATGGGGGACTTCAATGCTAAGGTTGGGAAAAGACAAAAACAGCGCAGAAAGGGGAACTATAGGAAATTTTGGAATTGGTGAAAGAAACAAAAGAGGTGAAAGACTTGTGGAATTTGCAGAATCTCAAGGATTGTCAGTAATGAACACTTTTTTCAAGAAAAGAGTGAACAGAAAGTGGACATAGAAGAGTCCAAATGGATTAACAACTAATGAAATCGATTTCATCCTCACTAACAGAAGATATATTGTGAATGATGTTACCGTCCTGAATAAGATAAATGTTGAAAGTGATCACAGAATGGTAAGATGTACACTTGATATAGATGTAGGAAAGGAAAAAACTGACTCGAGTAAATAATACAAAGGTCTTTGAGATAACAGAAGAGGAGAAAAAGCAGTATGTACTGGAACTTAATAACAAGTTTGAGGTTCTGCAGACTGATCAGGACCAAGATATCGACAAGGAATACTACAACTTTCTGAAAGTGATAAAGCCCAAGAAAACTATAGAGAAAAAGAAATCCAAAGAAGAAAAAATTAGCCAAGAAACACTTGTCACGATGAACCGAAGACGACAAATGAAGAGCAAGAAAAACACTGACAGGGAGAAAATTGAGTATACTGAGTTATGCAAAGCCATTAGAAAGAGACTCAGAGAGGACATAAGCAGATTTAACACAAGAAAAGTAGAACAAGCATTAAGGGAAAACAAAGGATTTAAATCAGCAGCCATGAGCAGTAATACAGAAAGACAAATGATACTGAAACTGAAGAATAGCGATGGTGTACTTATGAATAGCAGAGAAGGCACAATTCAAATAGCAGAAGACTACTATAAAGAGTTATACAAGGAGTGAAGAAATGATGCCAGCAGTGGGGAAGATGGATTACAAATTAGTAACACATAACAACATACCTGATATCCTTTCTGATGAGGTAAAACATGTGTTGAAGAAAATGAGGAATCAGAAAGCCCCGGGGGAAGATGAAGTTACTGTAGAGTTGTTAAAATTGGGAGGAAGAGACACGACACAAAAACTGGCAAGACTCTTCACAAAGTGCATTAGAAAAGGTGTGACGCCTAAGCAGTGGAATAATGCAATCATAGTTTTGCTGCATAAGAAAGGAGATAAATCAGAAATTGGAAATTATAGACCAATTAGCTTGTTATCCCACATCTACAAGTTGTTCACAAGGGTCATTACTAACAGATTAGAAAGAATACTTGATGAGAATCAACCTTCACGTAATATCACAGCTAATGGAGAAAGCAAATGAATATAAAACACCATTATGCCTGGCATTTGTGGATTATGAAAAGGCATTTGACTCCATACAGCATAAGGCAATGTTTTTGGCACTGGAAAGACAAGGCATAGATACCCCATATATTATGATTTTGAATTAAATATATGAGAGTGCTACCTCCTTTATTACACTAGACAAAGACAGTAGAAAATTTTAAATCGAGAAAGGAGTTCGACAAAGAAACACAATATCTCCGAATCTGTTTACTGCTGCCCTTGAGGAAGCTTTCAGAAGATCAGACTGGTCGCAGAAAGGAGTCAATGTGAATGGAGAGTACCTAAACCATTTATGATTTGCAGATGACATTGTGGTCATAAGCCACGATCCCAAAGAATTAGAGGAAAATCTTAATCAGTTATGCACAGTTAGTAAGGATTTTGGACTAAAGATGAATATGGCTAAAACAAAAGTAATGATGAACAAGTATGCCACAGAAAGGGAAATAATGATTGAAGGAACAGTAATTGAAAAGGTGGAGTCATATACTTATCTGGGACAAGTTATTAGCTGTAATAATGATAAATGGCTGGAAGTCAAGAGAAGAATAAATTTTGGATGGATAACATTCAGGAAATATAGTCACATACTGAAGAACAATATCCCAGTTTGTCTGAAACGTAAAATAATGAACCAATGTATACTCCCCACCATGACTTATGGAAGTGAAACTTGGGCACTCACCAAAAGAATGGAAGAGAAGCTGAGAACTACACAGCGAAGAATGGAACGAATTATATTGGGAATCAGACTGTTAGATAAGAAGAGAAACACATGGATTAGGCAGCAAACTCAAGTAAAGGACATTCTTATCAAAACTAAAGAACTAAAATGGTCTTGGGCAGGACACATAGCTCGAAGACATGATGACAGATGGACTAAGAAAATAACAGAATGGTACCCAAGAGGAGCTAGAAGAAAACCTGGAAGACAAAGGCGGAGATGGATAGATGAAATACATTAGTTTGTGGGTAGTAAATGGATGGTCAGTGCTCAAAACAGAAGGAACTGGAAAGTTGCTGGAGAGGTCTTCATCCCGCAGTGGATTGAAAATGGCTGAGGATGATGATGATGATTAAACAACATAAATATAACAAGTAAAATTTTAAAAGAAGTCGGATTAAATTTAGAAAACACAAATTCGCTTATTGCTAGTTCGTTGCAATATCTTCATGATTATAGGTTCAAAGAAAAGTTTAAAAATATTTTGCTGGAAGCAGAAGATATTGCAATAAAATTAGATATTGAAAAAAAAATTTTAAAAATTAGAAAACAGAGATGAAAAGTAATGTTTCCCTATGAAAATAAAGATGAAGCAATATGTGATGAAGAAGAAAATTTTAAAATAACTTTTTTTTGGAACATTTTAGACCACACCATCACTGCTTTGAAGGCTTTGAAGGATTGTTTTGATTTGTTAGCGAAACACAATAATAATTTAAATATTATTTTGAATTTAAATAAATGTAAGTCTATGAATGACATAGAACTTTTAAAACATTGTATGAATTTAGAAATTCTTTTAACAGCAGAAAAAGAAAAAGACATATCAGGAATGGATTTGCTTCACGATATTAGATATCTTCACTGTTCATATTTGAATGAAGAAATGTCACCCGTGAAAATTCTCCAATTCATTTGTGATGAGCAATTAACATCTGCCTTACCAAACCTATTCATTGCTATCTGCATTTTCCTAACGTTGTCTGTCTCTGTGGCTAGCGCGGAAAGGAGTTTTTCGAAACTGAAATTTATTAAAACTCATTTGAGAACTATGAGTCAGGAAATATTAGACGGTTTAACAATATTATCAATTGAATGAGATATTTTAAAAGAACTTGATATGGAAGAATTGATAACAAATTTTGCAACAGTAAAAGCCAGAAAAGTTTTAATTTAGTTAAAAAATTGTTTTTTTGCTATGATTTTCAATAATTATTCTTATACTTTATAGACACAGCTTATATACTTCATTTAAGAAGTTTTTTTTTTGCTTTGTTTTTGAAAAATTACATTTATTATTATTATACACTTATTTTATAAGTATAATTTAAATATTTTATTCAAGAATTTTTTTGTTTAGTTTTCGAATAATTTATTGTTGTTATGTACCTTTTGTAAATAAAAGTTTGTAAATTTAATTTCATGTAAGATTTTTTAAATATGTTCTATTACAACACGCCCTTTTGTAAAATTTGTAAAGTTTAAAAATTTTAAATAAAAATAATCAGGTGCTGAAAACCAAACTGGCCTAGGGGTGCCACATACCCTCGAGCCGGCCCTGCTTGGGCATAAATTGGCTTATTAGTATTGGAGCTAGTAAGGATTTTTTGGCATCTCAGTAGGTTACATTGTGTTCGTTTTTCTAACACTATATTTTTTTCAAGTTTCCAAAGGGGACACACCTTGAATAGGCCAGATGTACTTTTTTTTTCCAGGTAGGACACTTGGGTGTTGTGGTTGTGCAGTCAATATTAGTGTGTGTGCAGTGAATCCACAAGTAGCACAGGCAGCTGTCCTCTGCAGATTGTCTGTGAGTGCCAAAACTTCTGGCAGTTGTAACAGCATAAGGGGTTTGGAATGTAGGATTTAACTTGGCAGTTAAGGTAACCTGCTTTGATCATTGTTGGTGGTTTGGGATTGTCAAATGTAAGGATTGTTCCTGGTGGGAACTAGTATATTGTCCTTCTTTGTCATAATATGACTCACATTGATGACTCCTTGATCTTGCAATCCTTGTTTCAGTTCAGCTGACAGATTGATTGGGTATTATTCAGTCATGACAGCTCTTGACATGTTCAGAGAAATAAGTGGTGAAATGGTAACAGAAATTCCACCAAATATTTTTAGTTTTTGTAGTTGTTCACTCTGTCGAGCAGTGGCAACTTCAACCATTGTGGAAGTTGATAGGTTGAATAAATTTAAGGAGGAACTGGACAGGCATTTGGAGGGAATGGTGTGATTTTTTTTGGCTGATGTTGCATAAGCTCATACATTTGCTTTCTTGCATCACATGCCACTACTACTACTACTGGCGCCTCCGTAGCCAGGTGGGAAGGAGCAGCAGTGCGTAGCACACGCTTCTTGATTAGACCGGGGTTCGAGCCCGTCTCCACCAAATATGGAGGATGCGGAAAGGTCAAGGGAATGGCCACCGCATATCGCGGAGCAATATGGCCTGAGTTGCTAATGCTCCTAAAAACCAAATAACAAACAAACTACTACTACTACTACCAGTAAGCCTCCTGATCTTAAACAACAACTGTCTTGGGAGTACCTATTGTGCTTTCTAAGCACTTTTCAAAAATGAATGTAGAGAGTTCCCCAAACAATTGTTCTTGAGCTGAATGAATAATTAGGAATATTGGCATTCCGATTCTGTCTGCATCAATCTTTTGATATTTTGCTATCATAAAACCAGATTTCTCTTTTGGTACAGTCATGGTTTGTTCTGTGCACCCAGTAGATTTCTGAGGTTTGGGAACTGTTTACTCCGTTTTACCCCGGAAGAGACCTGGTAACCTGGAAGGTAAGGAGGCAGGAGCAGTGCCACCTCTGTGACCGAACAGTGGAGGGTTAAAAGTAAAAAAGAAAGAATTAAGATTACTTTTCTCCTGATCAAGTAAAATGATTTCTTTACTGAATATTATTTAATTGATTTTTAGAATAACATTGAAAACAAGGAAACAATTTTATTCCTTCGAGAGAAGAATAAAATTGTTTCCTTGAGAAAGAGAGAGCACAAATTCGTTGGCAAAAACATTTGATCACAAAATCACATGGCACTAGGAGCCTGCTGGTATTTGAGGAAAACATCTTGTGACTAGATGTTTCCAATCTTATTAAATAGTTGAGCATTTACCTGTTCCTTCAGAAGCCAGAGTGCATTCCACAAAGAAGGTCAATCGTTTTTACATTCTATATGAGGCAAGCATTCTTTCCAGGATTTTGCACAAGCAGTTTTTCAGAGCAATTTGATGGTAATTGTTTGGAATTTTTGGATCCTTTCCTGGCCTGGGGAAGGCAGGCGCAATTACCTTATGTAAATGTCCAGAAACTGGTCTTCAAGATACATTCTCTCATATGGACAGGGCAACCAATTCAGATATTCAGTTTAATCATCTCGTAATGGATGTCATCTGGCTTGAAAGCACATGCCTATAATAGAGATAGTGCTGCTTTCATTTTCTATTCTGTGAAAAGCTGATTATAGGCCTCAGTTATTTGAAGACTGCTTCAAATGCTGCTTTTCAACTTTTTGTTTGGGGAACAGAAAATCAGGGGGTAAGACATCTTGGCAGAAACTTTAGCAAATGTCTCTCCTAGAGCATTTGCAGTTGGGTCTGCAATTGCACACCCATTATGCTCTAGGATCACATGGTATGCCCAGCACCTAGATGTACCTGACATGGCACAGCCATGTGCAGTTCTCTCTGCATACACATGAATGCTTAAATACTGTTATAGTAAGCATTCACAGCATTATGGACTTCGGATATTAGTCTTGTTCTTAGCCTCCTCCATTAAACAAAGTGCTAGTATTTTTTATTTTTATTTAATTACACCAGGTGATGCAAGTCATCTACCATTTGTTATTGATTGGAGTGCCATAGAGGCTTGGTCATTCCTCAGTGGAACATAAATGCCACCACCTTGATGCCTGCTTACACTTTACACTGGTTTTCAGGGTGATCACCTGCTGTTATAGTAGGCATGCATAGTATTATGGACCTTACACATGAGGCATACACCTCGTTATGAACAGTGACACCACCATGAAGGTTTAAGCAGTTGAGTTAGTTGTAAAATGACTGGACTTTGTCAAGATTCTCTGCACTTAACTCAGAAACAAGAATTGAATTTCAGCTCTCTCAGAGTTTGAGACAGCTATAACTAGTATCACTGAAAGTTAAAGTTAGTCTATAACAAACTTCAGGGACAATTTATAAATATTCACCATAAATCAGATAAGCAAATTGTTTTAATGTAGAACAGAATTAATTAAAGCTGATTTTCTCAAAAGAAAGCAGTGAAGCTACTTACACAGCTCTGTTGAATTCAAAATTCACAAAATTTTGCATATGTGATCAGCAGTGCTAATTGTTACAGTGATACTTTCTGAGTTGGTTGCTTATTTGAGTTGTTTAGAATATATGCCCAAGTAGCTAAGGCCACAAAGCATCAGTATATCGATGTCTGTAAACTTGAATATATTCTAAAGTCAGCATTTACCTGTTTCTGCGAGTCAAAAGCCAAAATTTGGAGATAATACCCTTTCTCGAGATTGGTACTTACTGGTGGATTTATAACCCTTAACAAAGAATGATTAACTTGATCATGGTGTGAAAAAAATACATATGAGTTTCTATTGTTCTTAGCCTCTACTTATTGTTCGGTTTCTTAAAAGACATTGTTCGTTTTCTAGATAAAGCAATGTCTTTTACGCACAGATATTTTAACTTTTTTTATTCTACTGCTATTGGAAAAATATTAGCAGCTCGTCTAAAGATGAGATGATGATTTGTGTATTGTATAATAAACTTGGCCAGTGTTTCATCAGTGTTCAATATGAAATTCACATGCTATGTTTTAACTCAATACTTATTATGTTTCGTACAGATGACAACGGTGGGGCTGAGACAGCATTTAAATTCTATACAGTGGGAACAACTGATGATGTTACTAACAGCAAATTCTAAATGGGAAGCATTCAAAGAATTAATCTTGGAAGCTACAAGGCTTTTCATACCAACGAAGAAATATTGTTCACGGTTTAGGCCTAAATGGATGTCAGATAAACTAATTAGACATGTGGCAGAGAGAAAAATGCATGGGATACATATAAATTAACAGTTTTTTTGTTTGTTATTTGGTTTTTAGGAGCATTAGCAACTAAGGCCATATTTCTCCGGGGATATGTGGTGGTTATTCCCTGACCTTTCCACATCCTCCGTATTTGTAGGGCACGTGCTTGAACCCCGATCTAATCAAGAAACGTGTGCTACGCACTGCTGCTCCTGCCCACCTGGCTATGGAGGTGCCTAAATTAACAGGTGACACAGAAGCCTATGATAGATATACACTGGTCTGTAAACAAGTCACAAAGGAGGTTAGGCATGCAAATTATGAGAAATCTTTGGCAAAGGATGCAAAGAAAAACAGTAAAGAGTTCTTTACTTATGTAAACTCTAGAAGGAAGGGGATGAATCAGATTGGTCCACTTGATATCAATGGTCCAACTGTTGACGATCCTGGTCAGGTAGCTAACAAACTAAATGAATATTTTGCATCTACATTCACACATGAGGAGTTATTTAGGGAGGGGAATGCCAAAGGTGTATTAAACTCTGGCAGTAAGCTAGATAATCTTGTAATAACTGAAAGTAAAGTGGAGGAGAAATTGTTGAAGATAAACATAAGAAAGGCACCGGGGGTGGATGGAATCTATCCACCCAAAGTCCAAAAGAAGTAAGCAAACCCTTAGCCATAAATATGAGTTTCCTTGGACTCAGGGGAGGTACCCATGGACTGGAAATGTGCAAATGTGACTCCAATCCACAAAGAAGGATCAAAGGGAGACACAGGTAATTACAGACCTGTTAGTTTAATTTCTGTTCCAGGGAAATTAATGGAGGAACTGGTTAAAGATGCATTGCATGATCATCTAGACAAGACTTCAGTTATAGCGTGGAACAGCATGGGTTTGTTAAGGCGAAGTCTTATCTGACCAATTTGATTGGATACTATGATGTAGTCACAAAGGAACTGGATGCAAAGAATAATTTTGATATTATTTATTTGGATCTTAGAAAGGCTTTTGATACTGTTGCACATGGAAGACTGCTACACAAATTGGAGAAGTGTGGCATTGGAGGCAAATTGCTGCTATGGATAAAGGGATGGTTGAGTGAGAGAAGACAGAGATGGTAATCGATGGACACTGCTCTTCATGGACTAATGTTATTAATGGATTTCCCCATGGTTCAGTGTTGGGTCCACTATTGTTTTCTGTATTCATTAATGATATTGATGATGGTATATCAGGCTTAATGTCCAAGTTTGCAGATGATAAAGGTCGGCAGGGTTGTTAATGACACTAATGACAGTATGCTGCTGCAACAAGATCTAGAAAATTTGAGCAGATGGGCTGAGAGGTGGCACTGAAGTTTAACATTGATAAATGTAAAGTACTGAATATGGGAAGCAGTAACCTCAGAGTAACATATCAATTGTGTGGTACTAAACTGACAATGGTAGAGTGAAAAGGACCTGTGGGTAATTGTGCACGCAGATATGAAGTTTTCTGACCAGTGTGGCATTGGAGGCAAATAAGAGTTGCTCATGGTGTCTTGTCAATGATATACAGGAATTTTTCTAGCAGGTATAAGGAGGTGATTATTCCCTTATATAAGGCGGTCAGGCCACACCTTGAGTATACTGTATACAGGTCTGGAGGCCTCATTTTAAGAAGGATGTAGAGCTGTTGGAACGAGTACAGAGAAGGGCAACAAGATTAGTGAATGGAACAAAGAGTTGCTGTTACGAAGAAAGGCTTAAGTTTTGCAAATTACAGTGTCTGGAGACTAGGCACCTGAGAGGTGATCTGATTGAGGTGTATAAAGCCTTGAATGGTTTGAGCATGCTCAATGCTGATGGGATTCTTCCTCATGCTCAGAAGAATGAGACGGCATAAATTCAAACTGAGGAAAGACAGTTGTAGGATAGATGTGCAGAAGTTTGCCTTTAGCCAGTGGGTGGCTGATTGCTGGAACAAAGTTCCATCTGTCATTGTAAAAGTTGATAGCTTAAATAGATTCAAGGCAGAACTAGAAAAACATTTGGAGTGAGTGGATGGGTGAAATGAGAAGGGAGTGTTTTTTTTGGCTTCTACTGTATAAGGTGTTTCCAAAATGATGGACAATAATTTAAAGGTGAAAAGTACAAACTAAAATATGCAAAAAAGTCCCAGTAAACATCGAAGCCGAAAATGAACCGTTTTCGAGATAATGCACATTTTCTGTTAAGATCCGCCACTGACTATGGGAGCACTAGTTTAGGAAAAAAAGCTGTGAATCCTTTGCTAAGGGTGGTTTTATTAAACATAAGATAATACATTTTTAATTTTTGGTTTCAACACCACAGGATTTTACAGATGCTACATGTTACAGGATGTTCTTTCTAACATCCTTTCCTCAACATCAGGTGTTATGCTTCTGAGCCTACCTGCTCGTACTCCATGTGCCAAGCACCCACCTTCTCTAAGGCATTGATGTACCCTGATGGGCTTCCTTCGGTGGGAAAATGCTTCTTGGTACAAACGTGCAGTCTCGAGTGCACTGCCATTGGCTTTACCATACATGAAGTGCATATCTGCATACTCTTCATTGCTGTAACCTCTTTTCATGTTGACTATCTTTTGACAAGTAATAGTATGCCTGCTACGTCTCAGAATGTTGAGAGAGGGGAAAGGGAGAGAATGAATATAACCTAACCTAAACAAACAAGTCAGTGGTGGATCCGAACTAGAAATGTGCAATATCTCAAAAACGATTCACTTAAGGACCCATGTTTACTAGGCTTTTTTGCATATTGTAGTCTGTAAAGTTCATCTTTAAATTATTGACCATCACTTTTGAAACACCCTGTAAAAGCTTGCTTTCTTGAATCATGTGCCTTTGCTAATGCTAATCCTAATATAACTGTCAAATGTAAAGCAGTTTAAAATACATACTGATCCTTCTTCCATTCCTTCAGCCTGAGTGAGTTTAGAGCCAATAGGAATAAGTTTTGATTCAGTTCTGATTTTTTTTTCTTCTGCTACACTCCAACCTCTTTTGAGTTTTCCAATGCCACTTGAAAGGGAAGAATGTCGAGACAAGGAACATTTAGAGAGCTCTTCTGTTTCTGAGGATTCACTCTCTGTACCACTAAACCTTGACAGTTGTCTACAGAAAAGGGAAAATGGAAAATCAAAGCAGTTCTTTACAATTATTTTTATCATGTAATGCAACTGAAATAAGCAAATTGAAGGATAATTAACAAGCACCAAATAAATAATTTCACAAAATTAATTTTCCAGTACTACACTATTTTTTCTAACGTAAATAAAAGCAATTCTCGCCATAGCCTATTCAAAAATTAATAATTAAAATTCATTTTTCCATTTAATTAATACAAAACAACAATAATACCAATTCACAGCCAAACTCATCTCAGGCCAAATATCATCTCCAAATATTTGGAATGCTTGCTCTTGGAGGATTCCACAGCCAAGCCTAAGGTCGGTACCAGCACTTGTGGCTCACCACAACAGGCTTGTACTCACCGAAAGATTTCTGCCCAAGCAGATGCTCGCTGCCCTCAACCGTGTGGACGCCGACATCGACACCATAATAAGTAAAAAGAAGGACAGACACAACTTTATCGAAGCTCTTGAAACCTGAATCACTGCCAAGTTGTATTTGTTTTTCTTTATTTGTGTTCAGCTCCTTGTTTTTATGATGTATTTGTATTTCTTTTTGCATTTGTAATCTCTATTTTGTAGCCTTTTGTATGTGTTCGCTATATTTTGTAGCCATTTGAATTTGTACTTATGTTATCTATATGTGAACCCCTGGCGCTCGTCGCCGTGATGGGATATTGTGCTGTAATTCTACTTCACAATAAAGATTTATTTATTTATTTAAACCATTTCCAGTTTGGGTTAGTTATTTATATGCACTAACAGACAAGTAGGGATTTCCCTTTGGAAATGTTTATACAGGGTATTTCAAAATTGCAAAGAACAAATGTAGGAGAATATTTTACAGCTAACAATAAAAAATAAAAAGTTCCTAAAACATAGTCTCAATAGTTTTTATTTTCAAGACATTAAAATATTAAATTACAAAATTGTGTAAAATGGCAAAACATATTTATATTCAAATTTATATTATAAAAATATGACGGTGTAAACAGACTTTAAATAGCATAAAACACACACATTCCAACATCTACATGAACAGTGATAGTAGTAGTAGTGGCATGTGATGCAAGAAAGCAAGTGTATGAGCTTATGCAGCATCAGCCAAAAGAAAAAAAAAAAAAAAAAAAAAAAATCACACCATCCCCTCCAAATGCCTGTCCAGTTCCTCCTTAAATTTATTCAACCTATCAACTTCCACAACGACAGATGGAAGTTTGTTCCAGCAATTAACCACCCGCTGGCTAAAGGCAAATTTCCGCACATCTATTCTACATCTGTGTTTTCTTAATTTGAATTTATGCCCCCTTAGGTTCGTAATCTGAACAAGTGGAAGGATCCCATCAGAATTCAGCGTGCTCAAACCCATTCAAGGACTTATACACCTCAATCAGATCACCGTGCAGGTGCCTAGTCTCTAGCCACTGCAATTTGTAGGACTTAAACCTCTCTCTTGGTAAGAGGATCCCTTCATGATGTTCTACTAGAGGTTATTGTTGTTGGGTTTAACGACCATAAGCAAATTGAATTCCCATAGGCTGCTAGGGCCATATTGTGTCTTTCTAATGGTGAATATGAAATATTAACTTCATTGTAATAACTATATTTCATGGTATATTCCTATATGATTCCTATTCCTATATTCCTATATTTCATGGTATATTCCTATATGATTTAGGAAAGTAAATAGTTCTTCTTTATTAGGATCATCTCCCAGAATTTGCAATAAATTTATAGATGTGTATTAGCAATTGATTTAAAGGTGTTTAAGCGGATGATTTGAAAGTGGGGACAGTCCACTAACGCATGGCAAATGGTCAGTTGTACTTGACATAGTGTACATTGGGGAGCACTGTCATTAGTTAATAGATACAGGTGAGTGAGGTGAGTAAGCCCAATCCTTAGCCTTCCTAAAATTGTTTCTTCTGGTCTGCTTTTCCAGAAGCTAGAGAGCCACAGCTTTGGTTCTGGTTTTATTTGGTATAGTTTGTTTCCTGGATAACCTCTCCAGATTAGTGACCAGCTATTGTAACATGCTTTACAGATAATATGTTTATAATCGGTATATGGAGTTTGAAAAGTCTGCAAAAGAGTAGTATCTGGTTGTCTGGCTGCAAGATCTGCTCTTTCATTTCCTGTTATTCCACAATGTCCTGGAATCCAGCAGAATGTCATAGTTTGGTTTGACTCATTACAGGTAAGTAATTTAGAGTGGATTTTTTTTATTACAGAGTGAGAGGAATGAATTAGTATTACTATTTATGGCAGAGACAGCACTGAGAAAGTCAGTGTATATAAAAACCAGGTGTAATTAGAAGTTCAGTAATGTGATCCAGAGCCAAGTTTATAGCATAAAACTCAGCAGTGAAGTTACTGCATTCTACAGGTAATGAGACAGAAGTAGTGAATGATGGGAAGATTGCCGTAGCACCTACTTGGGTCTCAGTTTTTGATCTGTCTGTATAGATCTTTCTACTAGAGGAATCATAACAATTACTCAGTCGTTGGTAACCAGTGCAGCAAAGTACATATTAGCAGTGTCAATGAGTCTGTTACTTAAGTTTCAGGTCCCACTGCTACTGCCTCATTTTTTACAGCAGGAATTCCCAACAAGTTGGTATTACCCCCCCCCCCCGATCAAATATCTTGAAAGAAAAATTGAATGGGGGTCGACGGGCAAATTATATAATAATAATAAATATAAAGAATATAGTAACATATGATATAAAATATAACTATGAATATTGACCTTGTTAATTTTCAGTTTTAGCAACTGGTATACAAATTTTACCAATGGGTGGCATGAACGTAATCCAGCAAATGGCCACTTCTTGTGATACATATGCATCACACTGCTGATAATGATTCACATCTATTGGCGGTCAAAGCAGTCAACTAATAAATCTCTCACTGTTAACATTTGAACAGTATGCACATAGGCATTACATATTTAAACACTATTATAAGTTATTTCAACTAATAACTTATTACAATTTTGATAACATGTAGTGTTAACATAATAACATGTTATAACATGCTGCTCCCAAAAAAAGTGCTGCCTGTATTCAAAAGATTATTTAATGTTGAGATTTATTTTTTTGCCTGGCAACGAATCAATACTACTACGTCTGTAATGTGAGAAAACCTTTCATAATGATGCTATGAAACCTGCACAGATGAAACACCACCTGGAAAGGATGCATCCTGGTGTAAAACCCAAGTATTTTGAATACAGTATTTTCAATATCTTAAAGATAAATTTATAAAATGTTCTACAATGGGTTTAAACCATTTTTGAGACCTTTCATAACATATTCATGCAGAAAGACTCCATATTAATAAGACTCCAATATAATAAGGAAGGACTCCATGACCTGCTCTGGCAGCCCATCTGCACTGCTCAGCAAACTTCATATCTGACTGCACAATTACCCCCATGTCTTTTTCACACTCCACTTCCCTGAGTGTAGTACCACACAGTTGGTATGTTTCTTTGGATTACTGCTACCCAGTGCTTTTTTTTGTAAAAGAATAGGTGCCGGTACTCATTGTTTGCTATGAATAAAAATTGAAAATTTATAGGACATAAAACGTACAATACTCTAAAACATTATTTCCTAATATTGTTACTTTAGTAGTAATGGTTTTGGAATAAGAACAACAACTTAAGTATATTAACACAGTTTATTAAGCATAAATTTATTATTCATGCAATTGATTTAAAGGTGTTTAAGTGGATGATTTGAAAGCGGGGACAGTCCACTAACACATGGCAAATGGTCAGTTGTACTTGACATAGTGTACATCACCATCTGCTTGCTGCACTTACTTCTTTTGATAAAATAAAATAAAATACTTAACAGAAGCTTTCGACACTGTGTGTGTCTCTTCCTTAGCTATGAATACATAAATACATTACATATGGAAATCAAGAATGGTACTGTGTGGTCATGTTTGATAAACAAAGCGAGAGCACGAGGTTTATCTAGCATGAACACGCTTAAGCAGAAGCTTCTTTTAGCACAGTAAAACAAGCTTCTGTTATGTATTTTAGTATTTGGTGTGTATTACCACGTAACCCGCATCCCTCTTCTCCCATTGGCTGAATAAATATCACTAGGAGGAAAGTTATTTTAATGTATAGAAAGATAAAAAATAAGTAATAAATAAAAAAATAATAAGCAAAAATTTAAAAAAATTTCATAATAATGTTTTTATAGAATATTCCAAATTTTTATTGAGTTGTTATCCAATACACTATGCCAACTTCTTTTCTTGTTTGTGTCTATTGCTGAATGACGTTTCCAAAGCAGCCATGAATTGACATATTTTGCTGGATCAAAGCGGGTTAGCAGTGGGCCTACAATTTTAAGAAACGGTAGTGAAAAAACTGTTTTGTCATCAACGAAGCTCTGGTTGGGCTAGCGATCAGATTCATTTGTGAAAATTCTCTTTCACATTCACTCAATGAAATTGGTATCTTACTCTGAGTATCCATCAAATGCTTCTTCTTCTCTCAATAATCTTCCGAAACCATCTTTTCAATTAGATATTCCCGAAATCCATGAATTGTATCTCTTTCATTTAACTGTAACCTAATTGACAATTTTCTAACTTCATTTTCACCAAATGCCAACAATTCACGTTTAGAAGGTTTAATACCTTCGTTGTCCTTCTCTCGTCATTCATATTGTCAGTAGTTCTTAAATTTAAATTTTTTTTTCTTTTCTTTTTTTTTGTCCAAAATGTCGGTTTCATTCGGATATTCAGCTACTATGACCATGTAAACAGAGAGAGGGAAAATTTACGGAAAAATGTGGATAACCCACTTCTGCAAAACAACGGATGATTATTTGTCGAGGTAAAAGAAAATCACTCTCTCCTAATTCTGGAAGGGAGCGCTTACCTAATCCCTTTAGGCTTAGCATTCTGCTAATGCTTTGCTGTAGTCACACACGCATTGTTGACAGTTAGGCCTAGTGGATATTGCTGGGAATACGTCCATAAAGTTTTGAATTGGAGCAAGTACGTGCACTTATAGTGTGTGGCAGCCTGCGAATGAGCTCCGATTAAAGTTAAGATATAGAGTGCATGCGCGAGTAGTGTAAGGTCGCCCTGAACGAAGTTCTCCCTATATCATGCAATAATAGTGTTTCTTATTCTCGCAAGTATGCAATTTATATCAGATGGTTTGTCTCATCGTCGCAGATCCCATAGTCACGTCTTCTGAATATGATTGTTTTCAGGTAATCTTCTATATTAATTTTATTGAAGACTATCGCTAAGTACAGTATATAGAAGTTGCTCAAAGCCTATCTAACCCCGTTTCTGAATGCTAGAAGAACAAGGTCAAAGGTGTGCCTAATACGCTAATTCCCAAGAGTAACCTGCTAAAGGGTAGTAAAGTTAATCCTTGCCGAAAACTTTACAGAACATTCCCTTGGTTGAACATTTTTGATCACGCAGTTTGTGGAAACTGAACTTAAAGCTGTGGAAAGAGAATACTCAACGAAAAAATGCCAAATAATCAATTCAACTGCGCTATCTGTAAGGTGGTGAAATCAGCTGTATTTCTGAGCTGTCTTTCGTGCAAGAGGGGATTTTGTAAGCCGTGCACCCCCACAGTGTTATGGAAACTGAATAAAGAATGGCGAAAGGTGTGGACATGTGATATTTGTAACAGAACGAACGAAATCAATGGAGAGAATGAAACCGTAAACCCACGGAAAGCAGACAGCAGCATCCTAGACACTGACCTCGACAATTTAACATCACTGACATCATTACCGCCTGCCGAACATTCTGACTGTGTTGTTACTAACGAAAACGGAACACAGATTGCTTGTAATGGTTCTAACACAAAAACTATTATGCCTGAAAGCCCGATGGCCAATACTGACCAAGTAATCACCAACGATTTAATTAGTAGAAGCCTTACAGAAATCATCACCGAACACATGAGAACTATCACAGACCTACAAACAGATAATGCAAGGATTACGTTAGGCAAGATGGAAAGAATTTCTGAATGCGTCGCTGATCTCTTCACTGAAAACCAGTTTCTGCGGGCTCAAAACTTAGAGATCCTGCAAAAAGTATCTCATCTGAAGAGCCAACTTGAAGAACTTAACAGCATGACTATGAATAGTTTCAATTCGAAGCCTGGCCAAGGTGCAGGATTCCCATTCACCTCTTCTATACCCACCAATGGGATGACACATAACGAGAATGATGTAACAGCATACAATCAGACTTCCGCACTGAAAAAGAACCCAATGCGGAATCAAAAAGAAACCTATGAGGTATCAACTTATGAAAGTAACGCTGCAAGTGTAGATCCCCTAGCTTTCTTTACAGCAGGCCGAACATGCACACCTCACCAGCTTGACGCACCGAATCAAATTTTGGATAGATCCATGATTACAAATACCATTCATCCCAATTCTGTCAGGAAACTCCTACAGAAACTCACCTTGGCCCCCACTCGTGGGCTGAGGTTGTCGCCGGGCCGTCCCCTCACGTATCCAAAAGAAACACAACGAAGGAAAAGCGCCAAACGGCAAGGATGGTACCTGAGACACGAAGAAACAAGAGATCGAGAAGATCATATATAACTGGAACAGCCACAACTACTTGGCTCAAGACTAGTGGTAACGTAGCACACGTCGACCAACAACCCACTCGCAAAAGCCTATTCATCTCACAATTGGCTCCACACACAACCTCTGAGCAAGTTAAAAATGGCATAAGTGATAATTTGAATATATCCGTTGATGTATACCAACTACCCACAAAATGGCCTTCTTATTCATCTTTCAGATTAGACTGCAACAGTACCCAATATAAAATCCTGTGTCAGCCATCCACTTGGCCTCAAGGGCTCCTCATCAGGCCCTACTTTCAATCCTCGCCTCCCACCAGACTTCAGAGGCACAGCCAATCAAGCCACGGTCACATTCAGGGTCCAGTCAACCCCACTAGCTGACTCACTACCGAAATCATGAATGGAAGCCAATTCACAATAATTCCTGTTAGGATATCTGAAAGAAACACCTTAAAAAAAGAGAGAAAAAGACCGCAGAGGGTACTAAGGAATATCCCCAGACACAATAGCATCTCTATATTCTATCAGAATGCCTGTAGCATCCGTAACAAGCCTGAAACTGTGGAAGAACTTCTACTTTCGCACAAGTTTGATGTGCTCTGCATAACAGAAACCTGGCTTGGCCGAAATGAGGAGCATTTTCCATATGCAGTGTCGGCTGGATATAATGTGATTCTCTGATCCCGACAGGACAAAAGGGGAGGTGGAGTGGGAATTCTTCTACAAAACACCGCACATACTTGTTACTAAGAATTATAAAAGTCAGTCCACTAAGTTTGAAGGGCTAATTGTGTCATGCGAATTTAAATCTGCTCGCATTGATTTTGCACTTATATACACCCCTCCAGGACCCGATGCTGAAACCATCGACAGGATAACTAATTGGCTCATTCATGGGCTCCATCACTCAGCAAGGCATGTTATCTGTGGAGACTTTAACTTTTCCCCTCAACTTGTTCATCTTCAGTCCAGACTGCTAAATAACCTTCACCCATTAGGAATAAATCTGATTAATAATCTCCCGACCAGAGGTGATCACCATCTTGATCTTGTGCTATCATCAAGCAATTGTGAACTTGATTCTACAACAGAAATAGCTTTTCAATCTGATCACATGCCAATTTTAATTAACTTATATTTTCCGACTCCAAATTACAACGTCTCGACTCAGGTCCACACCAAGATAATAACGAGCCCAAAATTACTCAACATTACTAAATGTCTAGAAGCAGCCACTGCAATTCCTTGGAATGCACTTGAGCAATGTGATAATCAACTTGCCTTAGACCTTTTAACTCGCTGGCTCATCACAATTTCTAATTATGCAGCCTCAAAGAAAATAAGGATCTCTGAACGTACGAGAGGATGGTGGACTCCTGAGCTGAGCAACAGTTTTAAGCTTAAACAGGAACTGTACAAGCAGTGGAAAATGACAGGACTAGCTCCGGACCGAATTGCGTACTCCAAAGGACGAGCAAGCTTCAACCGCCTCAAGTCTCAAGCCATAAAACATCACATGGAAACCACACTTCATAAGGGCTGTCCATCATACCGACAGAAATACTGTGAACTCCCTCCACAGTTTGATCCTGAAAGGTGGATGGACTTTATTGCACGAGTTCAGCAAAACCAACATGAGCCCAGTGATATTCCCATGTCTGATGATGATGTCCCCAGAGATGCACTTGAAACCATTCAATTAACAAGACAAGACCTTTTATCTGCGATTAATAAGTTGCATGCAACTGGTACAGCGGGAATCGACAAAGTACCACAATTTATCATTAAATGTTTGAGCCCAATTCTGAGTGATCCCCTCCTAATAATGTTCAATAGCATATTAAAAGAAGAATTTTTCCCTCCAATATGGAATTTATATTCTGTTAGGCCACTCCCAAAAGTTTCCCAGCCAACTGAAGCCAGGCACTTTAGACCCATCTCTCGTTCCTCGTGTCTATTGAAATTACTTGAAAAAACAGTACTGAAAACACTTACCATGCACATTCTCCTGCACAGGCCCCAGCAAATTCATTATTCGTTGCAAAACAGATCAACAGTTAGTAACCTGATTATGACTACTAATGCAATCCTTGGATCATTTGAGGAGAAAGAAGAAATGGCAATCACATATCTTGATCTACAAGCTGCGTTCGATAGTGTTCACATCCCAGCCTTGCTCAAACTCCTTCGAAATTACTATCACATCACAGGCCCAGTACTGAAATTTCTGACATCCCTTCTTCAGAATAGAATCATCCAAATGTACATAGGAAACAAAGGTATACTAGACAAATACAAGCAGGTGTTCCACAAGGAGGAGTCCTGTCCGGAATTCTTTTCACTGCTATCATCTACCCACTAATACACAATAGAACAGATATGATATCATATGCAGATGATTTAAAGATCTTCACAAAAATAAATTTGACCGATGAAGCCAAAAACGCCACAGTAACCATCAACAAGACCTTATCAGAAGTACAGCAGTACCTCACGAATTTTGACCTGCAAGTGAACCCTGAGAAATCTGCCATCATGGTATTCTCTCTTAAACCCATACCAACCATAATTCAGCCTGCGATTGATGGAGTTCCGATCCCCTGCGTTGAAAAGCAAAGAGATCTGGGTGTAATCTTCGACAGAAAATTACGATTCCATCACCATATAGAAGAACTCTGTGCTAAATTCAACAAGAAACAGTGGGTTGCCAAGCAGCACTTGCTATACATTTACAACACAAACTTGATAGAAACGTATATCAGGATGATGATTTTTGGAAGTGTACTGTATGGAGTAGAGTTGTGGGGCTCAGCTGCAGACACAATTAAACCATTAAAAGCCGCTGAATACTGGCTCCTGAAGTGGGCAACCTGGAAGTGTCATCTCCCACCACAGCAGCGCACAACACCGATGGCCAATGCGCTGAATTTAACCAGGTTTTCAGCATTAATGCACGAGAGAAGACTCATCTTCACCGTAAAAATGATTGCCGGGAGAGTCTCAGCACCCAACGTTTGGGACACTGTGTGCTGGTGGATTCCCCAACCAGGTCTCCGCTCCACTCCCAAGCTTCTTGCTCTTCCTTCGAGACTACATTTGAAAGATCAGTTCCTCCCTTATAAGAAGCTCCATCTGGCTCAATCCCTGGATGCTGACTTATTTAAAATCATAGATGATAAAAAGTATAGACGGATCATCCTAGATCTGCACGTGGTCTCCAGAACTACCAATTGAACTAAGATTGTTATGCGGGGCAAGAGACTCTCAGAAAACTGGACTCGAGGAAAATCTTTTGTTATCACAATTTGTTATTTTTGTTATTTTGTATTAGTTTTCCTTTCAAGTCAATGTTATCTGCTATGAGTACTTTTTTTTTTTTTTTTTTTTTTCATATAATTCGCCTATAATTAATCTTTACAATTCCTTTATTATTCTGTTAACCCCTTTATTCTTGTTAACACCTGGCATGGTGCCGTGAAGGGTATTGTATGGTCGTGGTACCTGCGTGTACCGGTGAACTGTACAATAAAGATCTTATTTATTTATTTATTACAGTTGATTCACAGCAGTGTCCAACCCACAGCACACCTGGAAAGTGAATTAAAACATTTTAAATTTTGCTAATTATGAAAACAATTTTCTCATTAAATGTTTTGTTTAGTGAATGTAATCGTGTATTGTACTTAATAAAATTTTCGAATATTTTCAATTTCAGGTGTATCATTATTTTTATTTATTAACTTTAATATTCATCTTATATTCATCTTAAGTGATCAGTGATCTTTTCAAGTTGAAAAAATAGTAGGAAAACATGAAAAAAATTTTACTGAATATTACAAATTTCGAAGTGTGCTGCATCCAACTGTTAATGAAGGTGCTGGTATGCCGAATCACGCCGAATCATTGCGTACCGTCCCAAAAAAGCACTGCTATCCATATGTAGTACAGTCAGTCCTCATATAACACGTGTTTACACTACACAAATTTGATCATACACGATTTATAAATAAGGGAATGATATCGTATATAACACAAAGCGAATTCGCTTATGCACGATTCGCCTTTGTGTTTACCAGAAATGGCAGTCGAACGCGGAATCACCCCAACTGAACGCAACATGATACAAATGAAGAGAAGATTCTGAAAATGTATTTATGTTTTTTTATATCAGTGAAGAGGAAACACATTTTACCATAATAACTTAAAAACCCACATAATTTCAGCTATTTTAGATTGAGTTTACTACCAGTTTATAACAGATTCCACTAGAAGAAATGCAACTGAAAATTGTTTTTATTGTTTATGGTAGTAACCCACAGAAATGTGCTTTAGTAAAATGTGAGGTGTTAATAGTGTGTCTCTGCCTTTATGATGTTGTTTATTCAGTTGCTACATGCACGCAGCTTTGTTTATGTGTATCAAGCGTGCCTCCTCATTTTGTAATTGTGCTTTATTCCCTAAAAATGAGTAAAATACTTAAAAGGAAACATTGGTGAAGACACTACAGATTCAGAGAGAAAAAGAAAAGCAATATTGATAAACAGAGGCGGACTGGGTCAAAAATTCTTACCCGGGAAAATTTGTAGTGGCCTCATACTAGCGTTTATGGCCAAAATCACACCGGCCTAAGGCCCACCGGGGTTTCCCCAGTAAGGCTTATAGCCAGTCTGCCTCTGTTGATAGAGAAAAAAATATGAAATTGTGAAATGCTTTGAGCGAAATGAAAGACCATGTGATATTGCATGTGCTACAGGCCTAAATTAGGCAATGCCATGAATTAGAAAGAATGCAGAGAAAATAAAAACAACTTTCATTGCAGAAACAATTCAAAGTGTAATTAAAATCCATTAGATTAAGACACAAAGAATTGGAAGAGATGGAACGGCTGTCATCTGTTTGGATAGAAAATCAAACAAAAAACAAGTTTGCTTATGATAGAAGAAAAAACATTAGCAATATTTAAAATGTAATTATCGTAATAAAATACTTATTTTATTTTATCACAATGTTATTTTATCACATATTAAAAATGTTATTTTATCACATTAATCCACGAAGAGCAGTGTCCAAACACAATAAATATTATGATTATTTATTGTGTTTGATAATATTTTGGTTAAAAATGTGTGTTCAATCTTGGGTGGTTGACACCTAACCCTATTTTTCCCATAGGCCTGTTGTTTATGTTCCACGATTTTGCATTGCTCGAGGGTTACTAGGAACACAACTATTGTGCTATACGAGGACTGACTGTACTTTGCATTTGTCAATGTTACCCATCAGTTGCCACTTCTCAGCCCATTTGCCTAACTTATCTAGATCCTATTGCAGTAGCATACTGTCTTTACTGTCGTTAACAACTCTGCCAACCTTTGAATCATCTGATTCCTCGATAGCATCATGCTGATGCTATCGAGGCAGTGTTAGGTGGGTCGGAAAACTGCTAGCTTGGGGGGAGACAAAGACCAATAGATTGACAGTAGCCACTGGCAGAGGTGAAAGAGATTCTTGCACTGCTTCTATTAGAATGAGCAGAAGCCTGAAAAACAAGATGCATGGTATTTCAGAGACTGCTGGGAGCCATTGCGGTACAAATAAACACATGGGTTGTGTTAGGGTAGCTAAGAATAGAAACAGGTGCAGGTATACTTGCGTGTACACCAATGCTAGGAGTTTAGTAAATAAATTTGATGAGTGACAAATGGGCCTGGAGTACTGGGGTCCATAGTTTAATAATTTTTTCATATAGATATTTACAGTATACCCAGTATAAAATAAAATATAAGTACATTCAGTAGCTTTCGGAACACGTGTCCCTTTATCAACTGACAAATTTGAATACATTACAAGCAAAGTGGCACGTTACTCATGCGTCATTGTTGTAGCACGGACGTGTGCTGCCTTACGCCAGTGATCATCCATCAATAAAACGGTTGTCTCTAGGATGGGATGTATACGCATGCCTTTCTGGCGATTTAATGCCTTAGGGTTTTTTATTATGTTTAGTGACTCTAGCCATAGGCGGTGGCGAAAGTGTCGCGCGTGGTCCACTATCTCAAAGTCGCGTTTGGGGTCAAGATCGTGGTTGGTAGCCCAAAAATGTTCTGCAAGCGCGGACTGGTCAGTTTCGGCAAGCCGGATTGCTCTGTCGTGTTCCGTGAGGCGATCCTGGAGACGTCTCGATGTCTCACCTACGTAGCAACTGTTACAGGCCCTACAGGTGATACGGTACACTACATTGCTGCGTAAGACAGGTGTGACAGGGGTCTTCACACTGGAGACAAGTGAACGTAGGTTCCTACCTGGTAATTGCACACATTTGATGTTGTAACTTCTCAGGATCTTCGAGATACGTCCTGACACTCCTGGAGAGTACGGAATGTAGGCGGATGATATGCCGACTTGCTTCGGAGGTCTTGGGTTGGAAGTAAGTTCTTGTGCCTGTAACAAGCATCTGTTTAGTACATGGGATGGATAACCGCATCTGGTTAGGTCCGCCTTCACACGGGAGATCTCGTTACATCTAATTGTGTCGGTGCTGGAATGGCTCCAGGTCCTGGAGAACAGGGTGCGGGCAGTGCTATTGAGATGGCTTGGAGCGTGGCCGGACCCGTAGTTGGTGAATTGACCGCACCACATGGGTTTGCGGTATACTGAGGTCTCTAGATGTGGGCCTACGCGATGCACTAGCACGTCCAGAAACGGGAGCGAACCGTCCACCTCTGATTCTACGGTAAACTTGATGAAATTGGATAGAGAGTTGAGGTATTCTAGTAGTACCGTTTCAGAACCACAACGTGGTGTAGATATGTCGACGATATTTTTACCATAATACCACGTGGTCGATACTTTTACCATAATACGATATTTTTACCATAATACCGAAACTGACCAGTCCGCGCTTGCAGAACATTTTTGGGCTACCAACCACGATCTTGACCCCAAACGCGACTTTGAGATAGTGGACCACGCGCGACACTTTCGCCACTGCCTATGGCTAGAGTCACTAAACATAATAAACAACCCTAAGGCATTAAATCGCCAGAAAGGCATGCGTATACATCCCATCCTAGAGACAACCGTTTTATTGATGGATGATCACTGGCGTAAGGCAGCACACGTCCGTGCTACAACAATGACGCATGAGTAACGTGCCACTTTGCTTGTAATGTATTCAAATTTGTCAGTTGATAAAGGGACACGTGTTCCGAAAGCTACTGAATGTACTTATATTTTATTTTATACTGGGTATACTGTAAATATCTATTTGAAAAAAATTATTAAATTTGATGAATTTGAGGTATTGCTCAAAACATCAAAGGCAGATATTGTTGGGATATCAGAGACGTGGTGTCACACAGATATAAGGGATGCAGAACTGCAATTTGGGGAGTACAACGTCTACAGAAAGGATAGAAAGGGGGGAGGGGTTATGCTATTAGTTAAGAAACACATAAAAACCAAGGAAGTGAAGCCAGTCGACATCGCTGGACAGTGCAGTGTTGAGTCAGTATGGTGTGACATAAGCATTGGGAGATCAAAATTGAGAGTAGGAGTGTGCTATAGGCCTAATGACTCTGATGAGTATAATAAGGAACTGTACAGGGAAATAGAGTGGGCCAGTAAATCAGAGAGTCTTATAATGGGAGATTTTAATTTCCCAGATATTGACTGGAATTTGGGGGCTGGTTACTCACACACTAGCAGGGCTTTTGTGGATTTATTGGATGATTGTTTTCTACATCAGCATGTTCAGGAGGCAACTAGAGGGAGTAATACTCTTGATTTGATTATCAGCAGTGATTCTTCATGCATTAAGAATCTGCAGATAAATGAACCACTAGGTGGCAGTGATCACAGTGTGCTGAAGTGGGATTTACTCAAAGAGGTAACTACCATTAGGGGTAAAGGGAAGGGTTATTGCTTCCGTAAAGGCGACTACGATGGACTGAGACAGTATTTAAATTCTATACAGTGGGACCAACTGATGATGTTACCAACAGCAAACTCAAAATGGGAAGCATTCAAAGAACGTATCTTGGAAGCTACTAGGCTTTACATACCAACTAAGAAATATTGTTCAAGGTTTAGGCCAAAATGGATGTCAGATGAACTAATGAGGCATATGGCAGAGAAGAAAAATGCATGGGATACTTACAAATTAACACATGACACAGAAGCCTATGATAGATACAAGTTGATATGCAACCAAGTTACAAAGGAGGTTAGGCAGGCGAAGGCAGATTACGAGAAATCCTTGGCAAGGGATGCAAAGAAAAACAGCAAAGAGTTCTTTACTTATGTAAACTCTAGAAGGAAGGGGATGAATCAGATTGGTCCACTGATATTGATGGGTCAACTGTTGATGATCCTGCTCAGGTAGCTAACAAACTAAATGAATATTTTGCATCGACATTCACACATGAGGAGTTATTCAGCAAGGGGAATGCCAGAGGTGTATTCAACTCTAGCAGTAAGCTACAGAATCTTGAAATAACTGGGAGTAAAGTGGAGGAGAAACTGTTGAAGATAAACACAAGAAAGGCACCTGGGGTGGATGGGATCTATCCAGTTATATTAAAGGAGGCAGCAAAGGAAGTAAGCAAACCCTTAGCCATAATTATGAGAGCTTCCTTGGACTCAGGGGAGGTACCCATAGACTGGAAATGTGCAAATGTGACCCCAATTCACAAAGGAGGATCAAAGGCTGACACAAGTAACTATAGACCTGTGAGCTTAACTTCTGTTCCAGGAAAATTAATGGAGGCACTGGTTAAAGAAGCACTGCAGGATCATTTAGACAAGATTTCAGTTATAGCTCAGACACAGCATGGTTTTGTTAAGGGGAAGTCTTGCCTGACCAACTTGATTGGATACTATGATGCAGTCACAAAAGAACTGGATGCAGGGAATAACTTTGATATTATATACTTGGATCTTAGAAAGGCTTTTGACACTGTTGCACATGGAAGACTGCTACACAAATTGGAGCAGTGTGACATTGGAGGCAAATTGCTGCTATGGATAAAGGGGTGGTTGAGGGGGAGAAGACAGAGAGTGGTAATCAATGGACACTGCTCATCGTGGACTAATGTTATTAGTGGAGTCCCTCAGGGCTCAGTGTTGGGTCCATTATTGTTTTCTGTATTTATAAATGATATTGATGATGGTATATCAAGCTTAATGTCCAAGTTTGCAGATGATACAAAGGTTGGCAGGGTTGTCAAGGACACTACTGACACTATGCTGCTGCAACAGGATCTGGAAAGGTTGAGCAGATGTGCTGAGAGGTGGCAAATGAAGTTTAACATTGACAAATGTAAAGTACTACACATGGGAAACAGCAACCCCAGAGCAACGTATCAACTCTGTGGTACTACACTGACAGTGGTAGAGAATGAAAGGGACTTGGGGGTGATTGTGCAGGCAGATATGAAGTTCTCTGAGCAGTGCAGACGGGCTGCAAGAGTAGCTCATGGAGTATTGTCAATGATATACAGGAATTTTTCCAGCAGGGATAAGGAGGTGATTATTCCATTGTATAAGGCAATGGTCAGGCCACACCTAGAGTACTGTATACAGGTCTGGAGGCCTCATTTCAAGAAGGATGTAGAGCTGCTGGAACGAGTACAGAGAAGGGCAACAAGATTAGTGAATGGAACAAAGGGGTGCTCTTACGAAGAAAGGCTTAAGTTTTGCAAATTACAGTGTCTGGAGACTAGGCACCAGCGAGGTGACCTGATAGAGGTGTATAAAGCCTTGAATGGTTTAAGCATGCTCAATGCTGATGGGATTCTTCCTCTAGCTCAGAAAAATCACCTGAGAGGGCATAAATTCAAATTGAGGAAAGACAGATGTAGGATAGACGTGCGGAAATTTGCCTTTAGCCAGCGGGTGGTTGTTTGGTGGAACAGACTGCCATCCCTTGTGGTGGAGGTTGATAGCCTAAATAAGTTTAAGGCTCAGCTGGACAGGTATTTTGAACGAACAGAGGGGTGAAGTGGAAGTGGGTTTTTTTTGTTTTTTTTTGGCTGATGCTGCATAAGCTTGCTTTCTTGCATCAAATGCCTCTACTAATGCTAATGCTAATCTGCAAACTTGGACATTAACCCTGATATACCTTCATCAATATCACTGATAAATGTATAGAACACAATGCACCCAACAATAAACCCTTGAGGACTTCACTAATCACATTAGTCCACGAAGAGCAGTGTCCATTGATTACCACTCTCTGTCATCTCCCACTCAACCATCCCTTTATGCATTTTAGCAACTTGCCCTTAATGCATACTGCTCCAATTTGTACAGCAGTCTTCCATGTGCAACAGTATCAAAAGCTTTCCTGAAATCCTAGTATATGACATAAAAATTATTTTTTGCATCCAGTTCCTTTGTGACCACATCATAGTATTCAATCAAATTGGTAAGACAAGACCTCCCTTTAACAAACCCATGCTGTGATTTAACTATTACTGCAGTGTTGTCTAGATGATTTCCATTATTTTCCCCTCATCACAAGTTAAACTAAGTTACTTGTGTTACCTTTTGAACCCCCTTTGTGAATTGGCGATACTTTGTCACACCACCAGTCCATGTGGACCTCTCCTGAGTGCAAGGAAGCTCTCATAATTATGGCTAAGGGTTTGCTTACTTCCTTTGCTGCCTCCTTTAATATAACTGGGGTGGATGGGATGATATATCCCATCCACCCCAGGTACCTTCCTTATGTTTCAACAATTTCTCCTCCACTTTGCTCTCAGTTATTACAAAATTACTTAATTCCCTGTTAGAGTTTGATAAACTTCTGGCATTCCCCTCCTTGAATAACCCCTGATGTGTGAAGGTAGATGCAAAATACTCATTCAATTCAATTTATCAGCAATCTGAGATTGATCATCAATAGTTAAATCATCTATGTTAAATGGACCAACCTGATTCATCCCTTTCCTTCTAGATTTTACATGAATAAAGAACTCTTTGCAGTTTTACTTTGCATCCTTTGCCAAAAATTTCTCGTAATCTGCCTTTACCTGTCTAACCCACTTAGTGACTTGATTACAGACTAGCTTATATCTGCCATAGGCTTCTGTGTTGCCTGATTATCTATATGCATCCCATGCATTTTTCTTCTCTGTCACGAGCCCCATTAATTCATCTGACATCCATTTAGGCCTAAACCCTGAACAGTATTTCTTAGTTGGCATGAAATGCCTAGTAGCCTCCCTGAAAGCTTCTCATTTAGAATTCACCATTGGCAACATCATCAGTTTCAGACTACCACTGTAGTCACCTTCACAAAAGCAAAAGCCCTTCCCTTTACCCTTGATAGTAGTTACATCTTTAAGTAAATCCCATATCAGTACACTGTGATCACTGTCACCCAATGGTTCCTTTATCTGAAAATTCTTAATTCATGAATAATCATTGCAAATAATCAGATCAAGAGTATTACTCCCTCTGGTTGCCTCTTGAATATGTTGCTGTAAAAAACAGTCATCCAATAAATCCACAAAAGTCTTGCTAGTATGCGAGTGACCAATCCACAAGTTCAAGTCAATATCTGGCAAGCTAAAATCCCCAATTATAAGACATTCTGATTTACTGGCCCACTATTTCTCTGCACACTTACTCATTATACTCATCAGACTCAATAGGCCTTTTAACACACACCCACTCTCATTTTCCCTTTCCGGCACGCATTATAGCCATAGTTGCTGATGCGCCAATAAAACTCAAACAATCTCAAACCCTTTCCGAGGTGCTTATGTCACACCACAGTGACTCAAATTGAATTGCCACCATTGTCAATTGGATGCACTTCTTTAGATTTTATGTTTCTTAACTAACAGCATAACCCCTACTCCTTTCCTGTCCTGTCTATCATTTCTGTATACACATTGTACTCCCCAAAATCCAATTCTCTACTGCTTATATCTGTGTGACACCACGTCTCTGATATTCCAACAATATCAGCTTTTAATGTCTTTACCACCATTTCAAACTCATCAAATTTATTAACTATACTTCTAGCATTGGTATACATACAAGTATACATGCACCTGTTCCTACTCTTAGTTACCCTAACACAATCTATGTATTTACTTGTTCCACTATGACTCCCAGCAGTCCTGGAAATCCCCAGCACCTTGCTTTCCAGGCTGCTGCTTATTCTAATAGAAGCAGTGCAAGAATCACTTTCACCTCTGCCTGTGGCCACTGTTAATCTTTTGGTCTATGTATCCCCCAAGCTAGCAGTTTTCTGATCCACCTAACACTGCCTTGATAGCATCAGCAAATATTCTTCACCCTTTCTATTTAAGTGTACTCCTCTCCTGTAGAAGCAGTCTCTCCTGTTAACAAGCACAGACCATGCTGGAAAAAAATCTACCCCATGAGCCTTGCACAATTTCTCCAGGGCCAAATTGATTGACAAGGCTCTCATGATATACTCCCTCCTATAGAATGAGTACAAAGAAGGGCAACAAGATTTGTGAGGGGAACAAAGGGGTGCTTGTACCAAGATAGTCTTAAGTTCTGCAAATTGCAGTGCCTGGAGACTAGCAATCGTTATAAAATACTTACGTATTTTATAACGATTAAAATACGTAATAAAAATAATATTATAATAAAGTATTTTTAGTATTTTTTAATACTAAAAGTATTTTTTACGGATAAAATACGTATTTTATTCGTAAAAAAATTATTATATTAAATAAAATAGTCGTAATAAAATACTTAACGTATTTTATAATACATAAGTATAAATTATAATACATAAGTCGTAATAAAATATTGCTAATGCTTTTGCTTCTATCGTAAGCAAACTTGCTTTTTGTTTGATTTTCTATCCAAAGAGATGACAGCCGTTCCATCTCTTCCAATTGCTTTGTGTCTTAATCTAATGGATTTTAATTACACTTTGAGTTGTTCCCGCTATGAAAGTTGTTTTTATTTTCTCTGCATTCTTTGTAATTCTCCGCGTTGCCTCATTTAGGTCTGTAGCACGTGCAATATCACATGATCTTTCATTTCGCTCAAAGCGTTTCAAAATTTCATATTTTTTCTATCGACAGAAGCGGACTGGCCATAAGCCTTACGGGGGAAACCACGGTGGGCCGGAGGCTGGTGTGATTTTGGCCATAAACCGTAGTATGAGGCCACTACAAATTTTCCCGGGTAAGATTTTTTGACCCAGTCCGCCTCTGCTTATCTATATTGCTTCTTTTTTTTTCTCTCTGAATCTGCAGTGTCTTAGCCAGGACGCTTCCTTTTCACACCTTTTAAGTATTTTACTAATTTTTAGGGAATAAAGCACAATTACAAACGAGGTGGCACGCTTGATACACAGAAACAAAGCTGCGCGCGTGTAGCAACTGAATAAACAACACCGTAAAGGCCGAGATACACTATTAACACCTCACATTTTACTAAAGCACATTTCTGGGGGTTACTACCATAAAACAATAAAAACAATTTCCATTGCGTTTCTGCTAGTGGAATCTGTTATAAACTGGTAGTAAACTCCATCTAATTGCATTTGCGATTATATCGATAGCTGGAATTGTGTTGGTTTTTACGTTATTATGGTGAAATGTGTTTCCCCTTCACTGATATAAAACACATAAATACATTTTCAGAATCTTCTTCGTTCCTATCGTGTTGCGTTCAGTTGGGGTGACTCCGCATTCGACTGCAATTTCTTGTAAACACAAAGGCGAATCGTGTATAAGCGAATTCGGTTCGTGTTATATAAGATAACGTTCCCCTATTTATAAATCGTGTATGATCGAATTCGTGTAATGCAAACACGTGTTATACGAGGACCGACTGTACTGTCACTGATGATTGGGTTTCTGTACATTCAAATTTTTGCCATTACCATTCAAATTTTGTAATTCTACGGGCACAAGGTGATATCAATATTGAAGTGACAACTGACTGAGCTTTTGTAATGGTTTTTCTGAATTCAGTAAACAGCAGGTGATGGGCGTAAATAACTTTTGGTGGTACAGTCATTTCCATTTGAATCCCAGTGGAACATTTCTTGGCAATGTTTTCAGCATACATTGCTTTATTCCTATTTACTGGTTTTTTGGCCTCCTGGTATGAAATGTTCAGTTATGCCTTAAGTTGTATTCTTTTACTTCCTTCCACCTCTAACGTGCTCTAGAGTATGCAGGATGCTCTTCGTGGCACTTAATTTAGGTGGGATTTGCAGCTTTACATGATGTAATTTCATGGTCCTTTGCACCACATCAAGCACATGCAAGGGCACCTGGCAGGCCATTTGTGAATGTCCATATTTCTAGCACCTGAAGCACCTTCAACAAGTTTGGAATATATGAATATACTATGCAGTTCAGATAACCAAGCTTTAATCTCATCAGAAGATATTTATATGTTAAAAGTAAGGATGAGGTTTCTAGTTAGAACTATATTCTCATTCCTATGTACAGACATTTTCTTTGCAGCTGTCACCCCTTGCAATTCTAGTTCTGAATGGATCTCCTCTTCAGACACTTTCAGAGGATCTCATTCAGAGATTACACCTCTAGATTAGTTCAGTGTCTTGTGGGGTGTTATTGTAATTGGGTTTCTCCTGATAAAGTTGGCTCGAAGGAAATGGTGTGACACTGTTCGGAGTGTCACACCATTTCTATGAGGTGTCCCCAGAAAGCAGCTGTTTTACATATTTAAGGGAGTCTGCCAATCCTTCTGAATAAAGAGTGACATTTTCCCTATAGATTTCTATCCGAAAGAATGAATTATCGAGTATCTAGGTGTTGGACCTTATATCGTTTCTGTTTTGGGCCTCTTTGCTGAAGTGGTGGTGTCCATACTCATGTCATTAGCTTTTGTTAGAGACTGTGTTGGAGCACCAAAAGAAAAGTTTAAATTATCAGGATCCATGATGGTTTTATTTTTGGTTTGGTACCCAGATTCCTCACGCCACCACGGAGCCCAAATGGGATTCCCACTACCTGGCAAATGATATATGTGCTTGGGAGTGAAAAGCCAGTGCTACCCAGACACTATACCCACACTGCTGCCAGCCTGAATCTTATCCCTTGGACCATGAGGATAAGGCATGGCACTGACACAGGCTGAACCTTGTAGGTGAACCCACTAGCTGGTTGAGCCATCCAGGACCACTTGTCTTGTTGAAGCAAGAGCCAAAGTAGTTTGTTGAAGCTGGGCCCCTCAATCACCAGGATCCCCATTTCTAAGTTTCCATGGGTTGCAGTGAATGGCAAACCCACTAGATTTCTATGATGTTAGCCTGGAACCTAGGTTGTGGGCACTGGATCACACTGACGCTAATCTGGACGACCAGCAGCATCATTGGGAGATCCTCATCACCATGTAGAGGTGTCCATGTCGAGGAGTTTTTAGAAGAATTGAAATTAAATAATTTACCTTTGCTCACTGAAGAATTATTTGGAGATCAAATTAGGTGTAGGGAAAGATTTCTCGAGGTTTCTTGAAAGTGAAATGTAATGTGCTATCGTCAGAATAACTATGGATAGGATTGGATTTTAAGTCAATGGAAGGTCATTAACATACAAGAGAAAAAGAGTGAGAGAAAGAACTGAACCTTGGGGAATGCCAACATTAGTGGAGAAGTTTGAAGACAGAGAAGCTTTCACCATTACCTGCAGAGAGCAGTCAGAGAGAGAACTGGACACCCAAAAAACAGTTGGCAAACCATAAGATGGAAGTTTATTTAGGAAGACTTTTATGCCAAACACAATCAAAAGTCATCAAAATGTCAAGAGCAATTGCTTGAGTTTCACCAACCTTTTCCATTAAATTTTTCCATAGACGGGTAAAAGAATATCACCAGTAGATCGACACTTCCCGAATCCATACTGATGATCAGTGATCGGTTGGAAGGTTTCTAGATAATTTATGAGTTGGCAGTTAACAGATTTCTCCATTACTTTAGAAAGAATAGAAGTAAGTGCAATGGGTTGATAATTGGATGAGAAGGATTTGTCACCCTCCTTAGGAAATGGCTGAATATAAGGAAATTTCCATAAGAAAATGTAAAAAGGCAACACAGAACAAAATTTTTTGAGAACAAGAGGAAAAATACCATCAAGATCTGATGCTTTCTTGGCATCAAAGACTGTTCAAAATTCTTCAGTTAGCAATACCTTCACCAATACAAGGAATAAACTTGCTATTGCTATTAGCAATGTCTAGGACGAACTTTAAGACTTCATCTGTTGGTTTAAAGTAACAGGCAACCAGATCACTCAAGGCAAAAATGGTATTCACAGTGCAATTTATCTCATAATACCAAAGTTGGATATTATCTTTATTAAGTTCAAAATATATTCATGCTTTAGTAAAGTTTTGCTTGGACTGTAATGCAAATCACTTACTACATAACTTACTATATAAATCACAAATCACTTACTATATAACTGTCAAATGTAAAGCAGTTTAAAATACATACTGATCCTTCTTCCATTCCTTCAGCCTGAGTGAGTTTAGAGCCAATAGGAATAAGTTTTGATTCAGTTCTGATTTTTTTTTCTTCTGCTACACTCCTCATCAATAGCCAATTAATAGCTAATCGGATTTTTAGCTTAATTTTTAATTTAATTATTATTTTTTTTTTTACTTTATTTTTACTGGGGGAGTTAACCTTGCTACAGCATATCTAACCATTTTCTGAATATTATTTTATTACATTTTAGATCTATGATTTGCACATTTCATTATACATAAGTTTATTTTTAATCAGATTATACTATCCTGTGGAGGGAAATCTTCACCTGTTGGTTTAAAGTAACAGGCAACCAGATCACTCATGGCAAAAATGGTATTCACAGTGCAATTTATCTCATTATACCAAAGTTGGATATTATCTTTATTAAGTTTAAATCTTTAGTTATAATTAAGTTATAATCTTTATTAAGTTTAAAATACATTCATGCATTCATTTATACATTCACTTATCTATTACAGTTAGAGAATATGGTTTCTTTTCAAATGTGGTTTCTAAGAAAGAGGGTCCCAAAGGGATCTTCTAAGAAAGAGAAGATAAAGTAAATAAAATTATGCCAATCATAATAAGCTAAAATTGAAGGGCTCTTACCTCTGAATTGATGGAGGAGCTCCAACTGCAACTGCTATTTCTTCCATTATATGTAACTCTTCCAGTGGAATACTTTCTGCTTCCTCTGTTTGTTCCTCCAAATATTGCTTTAAAAACTCAGCAAATGCACCATTTCTAGCTAGTAGCTCATTATAAGATCCACACTCTGATATTGCTCCATCTTTAAGAACTACAATGATATCAGTTTCTGGAAGTACTGATATTCTATGGGTAACCAATATACGAGTCTAAAAAGGATAAAAGTTATTACATATGCATATGTGCAGAAAATAAAAAATAAATGTTATGAACTAAAGGTGAAGAAGGAGTGCCAAACATATTTCAAATATCATGCATCCAGCATGCTATCTGTTCCTGATAGCAGGCTGAATATGTTATGTTCTATTCATAAAGAGTTTCTATTTATAAAATTACAGATGCCATGGTTCACAAAAAGGAAAGGAAAAGAAATGAAAGAATCATTAATTATAAAGCAGAGCTTTACCAATCACTGAGATTACAGTTGCTAAAGATGTTCATGATCAGCAAGTCTGTAATTTGCAAAGTTAAGGGATTGGGCAGGAGTCAGGTTCCCAGCTCACAATGCAGTATTAATGTATTTTATACACATTCATGGGCAATAGACAGTTTTGAATTAAGTGTTCTAAGTACTGTAGTATGTTGCACAGGTTATTTATTGATCTATTTATAAGTAGGATTTTTCCCTTTGAGTTATTCTGGATTTTTCGGCCCACAAAATATGCAAATTAGACAACATACATATACAGAAAAAATACACATGCAGTAGTTTCCTATATTAGGATTAGCCAGGGAAATTAGAGATGAGAGTTATTATTATTATTATTAGCCATATGGTGCAAAGAAGCCTAAGGCTTATGCTGCACCAGCCAAAAAAAATTTCTGAGTTACCCTGAGAGAGAGAGAGAGAGAGAGAGAGAGAGAGAGTGTGAAAACACAAGTCAGAAGTAGAAGGGAATCACCAAGAAAGAGAAGAATGATTATATCCAGCTCAGGACCCTGGGTGTGCCAAGTCCCTACTTACCAGATACGAGTCCCTGGGGGTTTGACTAAGACAAATTATTTCCCTATTTTACAACTGCATTTAAGGATCAATTATGATGATGTGTAACAGTATTAGGTAAAGTTTTGTTAAATTCCCTCCTTACATTTTATATATGTATCCTTTTTCCAGGAAGATGGAGGTTATAGTTCCATCATGCACATCAATGATAAGACCACATTCGGAATATTGTGTTCAGAAGGCAACATTTAAGACACTGAAATTCTTTAAAGAGACTAGAGATCAGGGAATAATCTAGTAATAACAACAGAGCATCCATCACATGGAGAGAAATCACAAGTGTAGGCTATAGAGTTTGGAAACAAGGCATGTTGGGGGAGAGGAGGTTTGATGGAGGTGTATAAGGCACTAAGTAGGGAGAAATATATATGAAATACTGTGAAATACTGGGGAAACTAACAGGCTAAATTTTGGGAAGTTTAAATTTTGTCAGCTCGTTATTCACTACTGGAATAAACAGACGTCTTGAATTGTTGAGGTTGATAGTCTGATGAGGTTAAAGTGGGAACTGGATCATAACCTTTGAGCAGTGAGAAGAGCATGACAAGGATAGAGGCTCTATTGAAAAAGCTTTTTTTTTTTTTTTTTTTTGGCTGATGCAGCAAAAGCCTGGCTTTTTTGCATCTTTTACTAATGCTAATATACTAACAGAACTACCTGGTGTTGCATAGAGGAAACTTTAGGTTGCATACCCCATAAGGAAACCAAATGAATGAAATAAAAGAGAACAGACAAAATAAATCATGACAAAACATAAGTAAGCAAGCAGATTAATTGCTGTCTTTGCACAAAGATTAACAAAATTAAGCAGCGGGAGAGCTTCTAAAATTTATAATTTTCCCTAATGTAACTTTTCATTCACACAATACACATCAGACTTATAGGAAACAAGCTCTGCAATTGTCACTTGCATATGTTACTGAGGGATTAGGCGCCTCCCTAGCCAGGTGGGCAGGAGCAGCAGTGCGTAGCACACGCTTCTTGATTAGACCGGGGTTCAAGCTCGTGCCCACCAAATACGGAGGATGCGGAAAGGTCAGGGAATGACCACCGCATATCCCAGGAGCAATATGGCCTTAGTTGCTAATGCTCCTAAAACCAAATAATAACAAAAATAACTGAGGGATTATAATGGAAAACAGATTTCCTTTCATCAACAATGATATTATTTGATTTTAATTAAATTCATCCTTTTTTTGCAGCAGCAGATCTTCATTTTAGGTAAAACTTTTTTTGGAAGGCCATGAAATTGTAACAAACCTTGAATCTATTTAAGCTGTCAACTTCTACAACGACAGATGGACATTTGTTCCAGCAATCAACCACCCGCTGGCTAAGGCAACTTAGCCAGCGGGTGGCCAAAGGCAACTTCCACACATCTGTGCTACAACTGTCTTTCCTCGATTTCAATTTATGGCCCCTCAGGCAATTATTATGAGCAAGAGAAAGAATCCCATCAGCATTGAGCATGCTCAAACCATTCAGCTTCAGGGCCTTATACACCTCAATCAAATCACCTTGCAGTTCCCTAGTTTCAAAACACTGTAATCTGCAAAACTTAAGCCTTTCATTATAGGAGCAACACATTTTTCCATTCAATAATCTTGTTGCACTTCTCTACTCATTCCAGCAGCTCTACATCCTTCTTAAAATGAGGCCTACAGACCTGTATACAGTACTCAAGGTGTGGCCTGACCATTGCCTTATACAAGGGGATAATCACCTCATTAGACAAATTCCTGTATTTCACTGACAAGACACCACAAATACTCTTGCAGACTGTCTGCACTGTTCAGAAAACTTCATATCTGACTGCACACAATTACCCCCCAGGTCCTTTTCGTTTTCTACTAACATTAGTGTAGTACCACACAGTTGATACGTTACTCTGGGATTACTGCTTCCCATATGCAGTACTTTACATTTGTCAATGTTAAACTTCAGTTGCCACCTCTCAGCCCACCTGCTCAACTTTTCTAGACCCTGTTGAAGCACCGTACTGTCAATAGCATCATTAACAACCCTGCCTACCTTCGTATCATCTGCAAACTTGGAAATTAAGCCTGACATACCATCATCAATATCATTAATAAATACAGAAAACAACAATGGACCCAACACTGAATCCTGGGGTACTCCACTAATAACATTAGTCCACGAAGAGCAGTGTCCACTGATTACCACTCTTTGTCTTCTCCCACTCAACCATCCCTTTATCCATAGCAGCAATTTGCCTCCAATCTTCTGTGCGGCAGTCTTCCATGTGCAACAGTATCAAAAGCCTTTCTAAGATCCAAATATATGATATAAAAATTATTCCATGCATCCAGTTCCTTGTGACCACATCATAGTATCCAATGAAATTGGTCAGACAAGACTTCCCCTTAACAAACCCATGCTGTGTCCAACCTATAATTGAAGTCTTGTCTAGATGATTCTGCAATGTATCTTTACCCAGTGCCTCTATTAATTTCCCTGGAACATAAGTTAAACTAACAGGTCGGTCTGTAATTAAGAAAAGACAGATGTAGAATAGATATGTGGAAATTTGCCTTTAGCCAGCGGGTGGTTAATTGCTGGAACAAACTTCCATCTGTCGTGGAAGTTGTTAGGTTAAATAAATTTAAGGAGGAACTGGACAGGCATTTGGAGGGAATGATGTGATTTTTTTTTTTTTGGCTGATGCTGCATAAACTAATACACTTGCTTTCTTGCACCACATGCCACTACTACTACTAGTGCCGCCTTTTGATCCTCCTTTGTGAATTGGGGTCACATTTGCGCATCTCCTGTCCATGGGTACCTCCCCTAAGTCCAAGGAAGCTCTCATAATTATGGCTAAGGGTTTGCTTACTTCCTTTGCTGCCTCCTTTAATATAACCGGATAGACCCCATTCACCCCAGGTGCCTTTCTTATGTTTATCTTCAACAATTTCTCCTCCAATTTGCTCTCAGTTATTACAAAATCATCTAGGTCACTGCCAGAGTTTAATACACCTCTGGCATTCCCCTCCCTGAATAATTCCTCATGTGTGAATGTAGATGCACAATACTCATTTAGTTTGTTAGCTACCGGAGCAGGATCATCAACAGTTGAACCATTCGATATCAAGTGGACCAATCTGATTCATCCCCTGTCTTCTAGAGTTTACATAAGTAAAGAACTCTTTACTGTTTTTCTTTGCATCCTTTGCCAAGGATTTCTCGTAATCTGCCTTTGCCTGCCTAACCTCCTTTGTGATTTGGTTACAGACTAGCTTATATCTATCATAGGCTTCCGTGCCACCCATTAATTTATATGTATCCCAAGCATTTTTCTTCTCTACCACAGGTTTCATGAGTTCATCTCACATCCATTTAGGCCTAAACCTTGAACAACATTTCTTAGTTGATATGAAAAGCCTAGTAGGTCCCGAGATTAATTCTTTGAATGCTTCTCATTTTGAATTTGCTGTTGGTAACATCATCAGTTGGTCCCACTGTATAGAATTTAAAAACTGTCTCAGACCACCGTAGTCACCTTTACAAAAACCCTTTACAGAAACCCTTCCCTTTATCCCTGATCGTAGTTACCTATTTGAGTAAATCCCACTTCAGAACACTCTGATCACTGCCACCTAGTGGTTCCTTTATCTTAATGCATGAAGAATCACTACTGATAATCAGATCAAGAGTATTATTCCCTCTAATAAAACAAGCTGCTGTAGAAAACAATCATCCAATTGATCCATAAAAGCCTTACTCGTGTGAGTGACCAGCCCACAAATTCCAGTAAATATCTGGGAAATTAAAACCCCCATTATAAGACAATCTGATTTACTGGCCCACTCTATTTCTCTGTACACTGTTTATTAGCATCATTAAGCCTATACACACACCTACTCTCAATTTTGCTTTCCCAGTGCTTATGTCACACCAAACTGACTTGACACCACTCTGTACACTCATGTCAACTGGCTGTACTTCCTTGGATTTTATGTGTTTCTTAACTAATAGCATAACCCCTCCCACCTTCCTATCCTGTCTATCCTTTCTGTACACATTGTACACATTTGGATCGAATGGAAATTCTTAAGGATACTCAGCATGGTTTTGTAAAGGGAAAATCATGTTTAACAAATCTGGTTCGCTATTTCGAAAGGGTCACTCACGAGCTGGATTTAGGGAATAATTTCGACATTGTTTATTTAGATTTCAGCAAAGCTTCTGACTTAGTCCCACATGAGCGGTTGCTTTATAAGCTGGAACAGGTTGGAATCACTGGGAAAATCCTTAGATGGATAGAAGGATGGCTTCAGGGCCGGAGGCAGAGGGTTGTGATAAATGGCTATTCCTCAGATTGGGTTGATGTAAGAAGTGCAGTTCCGCAAGGATCAGTATTAGGACCACTGTTGTTTTTAATTTTCATAAACGACATTGATGAAGGGATAGAGGGCGTGATGTCTAAATTTGCAGATGATGTTAAAATTGGTAGAGTAGTTAATGATCACTGTCAAGCTGAGCTTCTTCAGAGAGACCTAGATAGACTTCAGGAATGGTTAGAAAAATGGCGGCTATGCTTTAATCCAACAAAGTGTAAGGTATTACACCTGGGAAACAGTAATCCCAAAATAACTTATTCACTTGGTGGAGTTCAACTAAACCCAGTACTGGAGGAAAGGGACTTGGGTGTTACGATACAGTCAGACATGAAATTCTCTGAGCATTGTAAACAGGTTGCAAGGAAGGCCCATGGTGTCCTATCGATGATCTATCGAACTTTTGAAAGTAGAGATAGGGACGTGATAATCCCATTATACAGTATAAGGCTTTTGTTAGACCACACTTGGAATACTGTGTTCAAGGAAGACCGCACCTAAAGAAAGACATCGAGCTTCTTGAAAGGGTGCAAAGACGGGTTACTCGCCTGGTGAGATCGGCAAAAGGGCGTCCTTATAAAGAAAGACTTCGAATATGTGGGTTGCAGAGTTTGAAAACTAGACACCTTAGAGGAGATTTGATTGAGGTGTTTAAGGCTCTGAGAGGCATCAGTAAAATGAATGAGGACGAAATTTTCAAGATTATAAATGATGCTAGAACTAGGGGACATAAATTCAAGTTACGGGGAGAAATGTTTAGATTGGACTGCAGGAAGTTTTATTTTAGCCAGCGAGTTATAAATTACTGGAATAAGTTGCCTTCGTGGGTGGTAGAGGCCGACAGTTTGGAGAAATTCAAAGGTCATCTGGATAGTACTTTTGGGTAAGGGAAGCGCATAGGATGATAGGTTTAATTTCCTTTTTTTATTAATTATTATTATTATTTTATTTTTTTTTGTTTTTATCATTGTTTTGTTCGGATTTTTTTTTTTTTTGGCTGGTGCAGCATAAGCCATAGGCTTTCTTGCACCATACGGCCATTACTAATACTAATATTACTCCCCAAATTCCATTTCTGTATTCCTTAAATCTGTGTGACATCATGTGTCTGATATCTCATCAATATCTGCACCTTCTTTTTCAGGCTGCTGCTCATTCCAATCGAAGCAGTACAAGAATCACTTTTTCAATCAAGTTTTTCACTCTGCCAGTGGCTACTGTTAATCTATTAATCCATGTATCCTCCCCAAACTAGCAGTTTTCCGACCCACCTAACACTGCCTCGATAGCATCAGGAAATATTCTTGAACCCTTTCTATTTAAGTGTATCCAATCTCTGTAGAAGCAGTCTCTCCTGTTAACAAGCACAGACCAGGCTGAAAAAATTCTACCTCTTGATCCTTGCACAATCTCTTCAGGGCCGAATTGATCGACAAGGCTCTCATCATATACCCCCTCCTATCGTCTCTGGACAAAATTACAGACACTTTCAAATTCAGCCCTAATTCATCCCTCTTTTGGAATTACTGGTGGAATTACTTACATGGACCTGTAAGTAATTCCACCAGTCTTCTACTCTTAATATCATTAGTGCCAACGTGTACAACAATATCACCTTTTGTGCCCTTAAAAGATATCTGCTCTACAACATCATGAACCTTTGCACCCTGGCAGACATACCCTGGATTGTTCCACCTATCAATAGTTGGCATGATATATTGCTGTCTGCCACTTGTTTAGAGCGGTTTGGGTTCACTTTCCATTTATTATTAGAAGAATTTCTTAAGTTCTCTTCAAGGGAGGATATAGTTAGCCAATCTCAGGTGTAGGCCCTCCAAAGTTATTTGGTTTTTCAGCCTGCACAACATGCAAATTAGCCAATGAACACACTTTTACAGATAAAATATATAACATAGTCATGAGCAACAAACTTTAGTGCCTAGGAAATAATAATTTGCTTCATTTTTTTTCCCATTTAGTGATCTAGTAACAGAATCACCAAATGAAGTACCTTGGGGGTTAAAAATTCCTGTACTTAAAAATGGTATAAAATTCAAGGTGGAATCTTTTAACTTCTTAAGGTGGGGAAGATGGGAAACAAATTAATCTATCTACATGAAATTTGGGCAAAAAAAGCCATCGAGAATATTCTAAACTCATAATTTGTCATTTATCTGATTTTCCTTTCTCGAGTGATACCCAAATATTAAAAGCATACTTTCACTTATACATACGAATGGAGAGATTATGATGTGGACTGTATCTCTAAAATGACTACCTGTATTTTTTTTAAATTTAGATTATATAATATGGTAATATTATACTGTCATTAAATGACAGTTTTGCTTTTGACAATATCGGTCTCATGTGTGTTCTGTTACATATATATTTATTAATCCACAAGATATATGTAAAAAACAAAAGAAGAAACAATAATTAAATATTCACATTTAGATTTGTATACAATCCTTTGTCTGTGGAAGATGCATGAAATAAAAGAATAAATCATTCTTAGTTCGATTAAACTGCATTAAACTCTACGCAATGCTCTGACCAATTATGCATTCAAAGCACTGCATAACAACAGAGTTATGCAGTGCTTTGAATGTTATGTAACCCAAGCTCTAAATAACTTTGTTGATTATGTACAAGTAGCTGTTTCTATTTTTATACAAGCACTGACCTTACATAAATATGATTAATAATATTGAACTGTGCACTGATTCAATGTCCTCTGTATTTACCCCCAGTGTATATAAACTTCATAGTGATGCTGACATAGGAATACATAGCATAGCAGAAGAATTTGCAGATGATGTGAAAACTGGGAGATTGGTTAATGACCAGCATCAAGCAGCACTCCTTCAGGATGATGTAGATAGTGCTTCAGGAATGGCCAAGTAAGTGACCATGTTTTAATTTGACAAAATGCAAGGTTTTAAACTTGGGAAATAATAACTTATAGAGTGGGAGAGGAGGTTGAGTTAAAAACAGAAGAGGAAGAAAAGGAATTGGGGCTTATGATACAGACATACAGTACAATCTCAATGCAGTGCAAAAAGAGACAAGCAGCAAGGATGGCCTATGGTTCCTTATTTATCAAACAATAGTTTGTAGATAGGAAGGTTATAATTCCACTGTATAAAGCAATTGTGAGACTACATTTAAGAGGTGACACCTTAAAGAAGAAAAAAAAGACACAGAGGTTCTTGAAGAGTCCAAAAATGGCAGTGTACCTAGTAAGATTTACAAAAGGCTACCCATCTAGAAGTGACCTGTTGAGGTATACAAAGCTCTGAGGGGAGATGAGGGGATTAGCAAAACAAACTAAGGGGAAATTTCAACAAACAAGTAAACATTAACAAGTTTACTTGCTTGTTAAAGACAACTTGTTACAGTGATTAACAACTTGTTAAATAGTTGTTAATCACTGGAACAAGTTTCCTCTGTGGGTAGTTCAAGCAGAGAGTTTAGGGAGATTTAAAGACTTGATGGATCAAGTAACTGTGAAAAGAAGGAAACACATAGGATAGTGTGGTTTTTTGGCTAGTGTTATGGCTTCCTTGCACTATATAGTGAATACTAATAATATAATCAATTATGCTATTCTATTGTTTATTTTTCTTCCTCCATATAATATTATATAGAGGAAGGAATTATAATTGCAAAGACAAATGGAACTCGAAAAGGAAAGTACCATTCACAAATGACAGAAATGACAATGCACAGGCAAATGGCAGGATTTAGATAATATGAATGCATCGTGAAAGAAATAAAAGTATTAGTGAAGTGTACTGGAGGAGAGATATCAATACAAAAAAGGTTGTTGTTGTTTGTTTGTTTGTTATTTGTTTTTTAGGAGCATTAACAACTAATGACATATTGCTCCGCACAAAAAAAAGGAAAGTAATAAACAGATAGGGCACATACAAGAAGAAATGTGAAGAAACTAAGCAGAAAAGCTACATATACAAAATTAAAAGGATAAGATCAAGAGGAAAGTTCCTGTAAGAGATGGTGGGAGGGTATACATGAAGACAGGGAAAGAAATCTTGTTTGAAAAATAAAAGTTTAGAAAGAAAATAATTACATTTTTAAGCAACTTTATAGAAAAGCCAAATGGGTGCACATGTTAATGAAATACCATTTAATTTAAGACCCAAAGTTTAACCATGATCAACAACTTAGCAATAGATCATATTCACAATGGGAACTTAATAATCATAATAATTATGATTATAAAATAAATTTTTAATTTTCAGAGAAAAAACTAGAAAAAAGCTTACCGTATCTCTCAAAATTCCATTAGGTCCAATAACATGCTCAAAAATATGTTTACCAACATGAGCATCAACAGCACTTAGTGGATCATCCAAATAATAAATCTCTCTATTACTATATACTGCTCTAGCTAAGCTAATCCTTTGCTTTTGGCCTCCACTAAGATTGATTCCCTATAAGGAAAGTTTAATATGTTAATGTAACCTAACACAGTTTTCTTAATTGATTTCTTACAAACCACTAAGACAATTTAAAATATTTCTACCTTTTGTGCATTAACATTCTAGAACTTTCAAATTATCTTATATGAACTACTGAATAAATTACTACTGCATTTTTATTTTATACATTATACAATGGTATAGTTTTCAGGGAGAATACAAAACTAGCTGCCAACCAACAGACTTTTCACTCATGGATAAAGATACCATACACAATGCAAGTGATACAAGACAAACAAGTCGAAGTGGAAGCATTTATATCTGTGGAAGTGTGGTGTGCATCAAACAGAGAATTCCCTGAACATAAACACTAATACCAAATACTACATATGGTAGGAATTCAAAGCGAAAAGGAATGGACTGTATGTCAGCATGCTGGTCATCCATATTAGTTTCAGAAACTATAAAGGAATTAACAAAAAGGTTGTATGTATCCTTATGAAATCAATATGATATATTCTATTTGAAATGGTATATCGCAAATGTTATGAGAGTGCTACAGTCTGATCTGAAGGCATTTCCTAAAAGATATAATGTTAGAGCTAACCTTTAATGATTCTGTGATTGTTTATTAATACATGTGAGCAGTTCAAACTATAAGGAGCAGTCAAATAAATGTTTATCTTCACCTAAAAATATTCAGGTTTTAATTAGATCTGATATTATGCACACGCGCGCGCGCGCGCACGCACACACACACACACACACGCACACACACACACACACACACACACACACACACACACACACACACACACACACACACACACACACACACACACACACACACACACACACACAAGTCTCATAAGTTAATGTATATTTATTTGCTTTTCTGGATTCATCTGTTATTGAACTAGATCCACGAATACAGCAAGAGGTGATATACCAGAGAAGGTTGAGGCCCAATCCATTATAAAATTTCACCATTTGCAAAGCAAATAAAGCAAAGCAAGTCCATGAGTAGATGAATGCTGTATTGCCCATCATATGAGACTGTGAAAATTTGGAAAAGACAGCTGAGGTGTGGGCAAAGCAGTGTTCATGATGACCCAAGAGAAAGAAGACCCATCTCAGCTACAAACCTGCCATTGTGGCTAAAGTGGAAAAGCTAGTCTTTGAAAACAGACTTGTGACTTTAAATTATAGTATGAGTTCTTGCACAAGTCTAAGATGACTTAGCCCGATGGGCTCCAAAATTGTTGACACCTTCTCAAAAGCTCCTCAGAGAAGAGTGTCCACACAATTGTTAGAGCTTTGTAGAAGGAATGTTGATGACTTTTCCGAGCGCAATGTGACAATGGATGATTGCTGGATACATCACTATGACCCAGAAACAAAACAGATGAGAAAACAATTGAGACATCCCTCTTCACCAACCTTTAAAAATGACAAGGTTCAATTTTCTGCTAACACGGTCATGTTGTCAGTCTTCTGAAACTCTAAAAGGTATCATCCTTAAAGATTAGTTCCCAAAGAACAACATTATCATCAGGAAATACTACAGAAATCCCCTGGGAAAGTTAAGAGAGGCTACCAAGATGAAGAGATGCAAGAAGCTATCCATCATCCTAGCCAACAACACTCTAAGTTACAAGGCTTCTCTCACAGTGGACTTTGCAATCAAGGATGTTCTGAAAATCTGCAGCACCCACTTTATTCTCCTGATTCTCACCTTCAGATTTATCCTCCTCCCTAAAACTTAAGAAACCATTACAGAGTCCCAAATTTCAGACTGATGAGGAGGTAATTAATCAAGTGTAAAGCCTGGTTTTCTGCTCAAAGCACGGCATTCTATTCAAGAGGCCTGAAAGAGTTTATCCACAGAAGGAAAAAATGTGTAACTCTAGAAGGTTACACCAAGAAGCCAGCCAAGTTTCAAATCCCTCTAAGTCAAATATTTCTAGATTAGGGTAAATACTTATTCACTAAGACCTGTAAATGTAAATAATATGTACTTTGCAATGATTTTTATGAGACCAAGTTTAAAGACCATTCGAACCAAGAGGAATCTGTAAAACACTGCAGAGATCAGGATTCAGCAGTGATATCTGACTGCTGATCTATCAAGAGTGATAGATCAGTAGTCAGACTGCTGTAAATTATATGATATATCAATATCAAACAATGAGTGAACGATTTTTTTAGTTTTTATGGTGCATGAGCAAATAAGGCCACAACATGCTAAATCTAATACAGTCAATTCCGGTTATTTGGGACACATCGGGACTAGTGCATTTTGGTCCAATTAAGCGGCTGCCCCAGTTATCCGAAGTTTCACGTAAAAAAGTTAAAAATACAATGGATTCCCGCTTTAAATTGGTTCACTGTACAATGAAATCACATTACAATGGAGTCACCATAGTAAAGTACCGTTCACTATACGATGTGTAGTAAGCACCGGTCGTTGTGATCATATTTGTGAATTGAATTTTAATTCTATTAAACAGGGATTCTAATTAGCGAAAATAGGAGGAATATTATCCACAGGCTATAAAAGTAAAGATATATTAAGCACTTTACCCTTTATTACCTTACCAATTAAAAAATTAAATGATATGTGAAAATCGGAATAATTAATACATGCTGTAATATATACATACTAATTAGTTGACATTTCCGTTCACTGACATTTGTGGGTGGAGGTTAAAATTTAAAACAGTAAAAAGATAAGCAATCAATAACAAAGAACACGGCACACACAAATTGCAAGTAACACGGATACGTGCAAGTGAGAACAGAGTAACAAGTTACAAAGCTTTAAAAATAGGAATGAAGAGACGATTCTGAAAATTTATTTGTTTATATGATTGAAGATTCCATGGAAGTGTAAACATATTTCACCATAATAACCCACAGAATTCCAGCTGTCGGTATTATTGCAAATTCAATAAGATCGAGTTTATTATCTGTTTATGATAGATTGCACTAATAGAAAAGCCTAGTAAACAGGTGACTGCTAATTGTTTTTATTGTTTTTTGGTTGTGACCTCCAGAAATCCGACCGAACCACATGGTATGGTTGGAGACAATCGTAGGGTAATCTCCAGTGCTGCGGTCTCCTGCCCCAATTAAGTGGCATGTTGTCCCAATTAAGCAAAGTAAACCCTGGCTATTTTCTTGATTGGGTTCTGTTTTTTAAGATTTGTCCCAAATAAACGCTGCTCCGAATAACCGGTGGCCCAAATAACTGGAATCTGTTGTATATTAAAACAGCAGTAACTTACAAAAAGGATCTGACTAGGTGTATAAGGTGCCATCCAGATGGTTAAAAGTGCTAAAACAAAAAAAAAAGCTGTGAATTTAAAAAATCCAGATACCTGAGAAGAATATGTTTCAAGGTTAATATTGGTGTCTCAATTCTTGCACCCATGAAGATCACCAGCCCTCAGCAGAAAAGCATGTGTCCTATGCAGAGTTGAACTAGAGCAACTTACTCTTTAGAGTTCCAGCACAGACTAGACTGTCAATGTTCAATTACAGGCTTGATCTCATATAACTTGTTCGAAGCCTGCATGTACCATGAACACTACAATTGGGGAACCAGTTTATTTTGTATTACTTGCCTGTAGTCTGTATAGGAGACTAAACGCTAAGAATAATAAAGGCTCACTGCTGATGGCTGCACTTGTCTGCAAAATCATTTCCCATTACCTCAATGTGGTAATGATGTTTCTGCTATATCAAGATATAGCAGAAACAAACATCAAATTCAGAAAGAGCAGCCTCTAATACTGCACTTTCTCTATCTGACAGGACTGAATGAGGGTTAAACCTCATCAATGACAAGGCTTACAATTAACTGAGAGAAGTGGAATACATAATACATTTTTGTTAATTATGGGTTTGCATGTGATCCAAGGCCACTGAATGCAGCTCTACAGTGAATGTACACTGTACATTCTACAGCTCTACACTGTATTCGGCAAGGATCAGCTCGGATATACCGGTGTCTGGGAAGACAGCCGTAGATCCCACAGATATACCTGACTTCGAACCATCTGTCTAGACCAGGAAGAAGTCAGAATATTCAATTTGATATGCTAAGTAGAGTTGCAGGTAGACAGCACTTGAAGTACTGCCCTTCCCCCACTTGTTTAGAGAAAAGTTGCAGGGTGGAGAATGAACATGCCAGGGTTGAAGGGGTTGCCTTGGTATGGAACACTGTTGTCTACTATGATGCCCAAATTTCTGAGTTGGATACGTTGTTGTTGTTTTGGGTTTTATTGACACATCGGCAAATAAGGCCATAATGTGCCAAAAACATGTCGTATAAAAGAGAATGATTTGTATTTCAGTGACCTAAGGAATCATGTCACCATGTCAATAAACATATGTAAAAAAATGTATAAAACAGTATATTCTAAATATGTGTAAATATGTGTAAAAATATGTGTAAATATATGTAAAAATTATGTAAAAAAATTTATAAAACAGTATATTCTAAATATGTGTAAAAATAGTTAAAGATTTTTAAAAACTAAAAATGGCTGACGCATTGACATTATCTGATAAAATATAACTGAATGTATAAAGCTCAGACAGATAACTAAAAGCAGTAAAATGTAAAAGACATTCATGCCTATAAAGTGGATACTCAGATAAAATACATCTTATGGTTAAAATTGCTCACACATAGGAGAGTCATCTGCCCTCAGCAGGAATGAATGAGTAAGATGACCATGTCCTATGTGGAGATGAACAAGAACAACTTCCTCTTGCAGTTCCTGCAGAGACTAGACTGCCAGTGTTTAATTACAGGCTTTATCTGATAGATCTTGTTTGTGACCTGGTCATGACAAAATTGTTGCCACTGGGAGAGCAATTTTGATTGTATTACCTGCCTGTAGTCTTTATAGGGGACTAATAGGCTATGACTGTGCTGGGATTATGGTGATCTGGCTGCAGCATCCTCCAGTTCATTAACTTTGATCCCAATGTGGCCAGGAATTCAGAAGACATGGACTTTGACCAAAAGAACACTCAGAAAGAGAATGTAACATCTGCTGGACCAGGTCAGGAATGGATGAAGATTACATCTCACCACTGATAAAGCCAGCAGTATACTTAAAGAGTCTGTATACACCTTTGGTAGTTGTGGGTTTTAATGTAGCCCAAGCTAATTCTGTAGCATGCATCTCAGCTGAACATATACTACATTTGTCAGGGTTCTTCTCAGATATAATGTTATTTGGGAAAATGGCAGCAGACCCAACAGATGACTCTATGTCTGAGCCATTAGTGAAGCAGACAAGAACTGAGAGTATTCGGCTTGGTGGGTAGCACAGAGTTGTTGGTAGACAGAATTTGGAGTGGTGATTATTTCTCCTATTTTTAATAGAGAAGTTGCATGATGGTGTTCGAGTATGCCAGGGTGGAAGCAGTTGCCTTAGTGATAGGGCAACATTGTCTACCATAATGTTAAGCTCTCTCTGAGCTGCTCTTGAATATGAATACCAAAGGGATGGTTGGCAGTGTGACGAGTGGTATAAAGATTTTCCCATTGCAGCTGAAAAACGGGCATTCACATGGGATGGTCTGGCAGGGAGTTTAATTTGAAAGCATGCTGTAGAGACAACTGTTTCTTATGAAGCTTTAATGATGGCTTGTTTACTTCAACATAGAGATGCTGGACAGGAGATGTTTGATGTTCAAAATGCTCCAGTGGCAATACAAATCACCTGATGATAGATAGGATCCAGCCATCAGAGTAAGGTGAGTCTAGTAGATGCTAATACCTGGGGTCCCTAATCTAATTTAGGCCGTACTAGTTCATGACAGAAGTGCAATAAAATGCATTGCTCAATGCCCAAAAATTACAGGAGATTGCATGTAGGATATTCAAGCCTCTCCTGCACTTCATGTAGCAGTTAATTAACAAAGGTCATTTATGTTCTAGAAAGGTCAACTTTCTAGAACGTAAATGACAAAAACAATGCCATTTCACCTACTTTAGTGATTTACTATGAACTAAAATGATGCTTTGCACTAACTTATTCATCTAGTAAACTTTCCATAGTCTGAAGCCTTCAGCCCTAAGTACTTTACTGCTGCACACCGTCTGGCATCTCTCATATTGTGAGGTTAAACTTCATAACTGGGCTGTCACTCATTGTATCACTGGGGTACCTACCTGCCAGTGAGAGGCCAACCAGTTTTGAAATGGTGCCATCTTGGTGGTGGTATCTGCCGAGAATAAGTAACATTATTCTTCTCTACTGGGAAGCATTGTTTATTTAAAGTAGTGCAATAACAGGCAACTCATTGTGAAGGTGTTCACAATATGAATGCTACAAAAACGATGCCATTTCACCTACTTTGGTGATTTACCATGAGCTAAAATCATGCTTTGCATTAACTTGTTCAGCTGATAAATCTAATTTAAAAACTCACTTGTAACCATAACTAAAAACCAGATAATGCTATGCCTTGGATCCAGTTCTATAAAATATATTTTAGTATTACAATTAGGAGAAAGAAATTTAAAGGAAATTTCCAAATAGTACTACTCACTTTTTCACCAATTTCTGTTTGGTCACCACCTGGAAGAATTTCCAAATCTGGTTTTAATGCACATGCTTCAATAACAGTATTATATTTTTCTTCTGAAAATGGTTTGGTAAAAAGAATATTCTGTTTCAAAGTACTATTTTGTATCCATGCTTGCTGAGGTACATATGCAACTGATCCCTAATTGCAGAAGAAAACATATATTCAACTGGTAGAAGAGAAATCAATAATATTTAAAATTGGTTTAATTAGCTTGATAAATGCAAAATATTGTATAATATATTTTGTTCTCATTTTAGCTGAAAGCCATAGATATGATACCATTCAATGCTAATCATGTTAATTCAGAAAGCATGAAAATTCAAAACCTATAGACATGAGCAGAATGAAAGAAGCCAATAATAATTTTCTGAGTTACTCTAAATTTCCTTGAGGAAATTCAAATGATATGAAACCTACTGGAAAAGAAGCAATGAAATAGTATAATCAAATAAAACTCATATGCTTTACCGTGATCAATTGCAATCACTGAGAGATCTTTGCTCCCAATGAAGACTGATTATTCAAACCTTTAGTAGTAGTAGTAGTGGCATATGATGCAAGAAAGCAAGCGTATGAGCTTATGCAGTGTCAGCCAAAAAAAAAGGTTAGGTTTGGGCTTATGTTCAACTTGAAGATAAGTGTCACTATTCACAGTTTTGCCTAAGCTGTTAATATATTTCTAAATTGTATATTTCTAAATTGTATAACATCACCAGAAAAGGCGATGTTTTCCTGGAGGTGAAAAATGTCACCTTTTCTGGTGAATCCACTACACATTTAAAAATCAAAGATGCTGCCAGGACAGTTGTTTTGAAGTTTACTGCCTTCTCATCAGCTGGGAGCATCTACATTAACAAAACTGAATACAAAACAGAATGATATATTTTGTTTAAGTGGATAGCCAAGCAGCATATGCAAGTAGATTCTTCACTTCACATTGTCCCATACTCCCAACGTATACACTATGTGAATTTTATCCAGTCACAGTTGGCAGATTACAGGCAGCAAAGTTATACACTAGCTGATCTAGAATGTTATCAATAGATTCAGTCCAATGGATTATCTAACAGACAGCCTGTGAAAACCATTTTAAAACTGTACCTTTGAAATGTAAAGAATACCGGATCTTGACATGATGACTATGTTAATTTTAAGCACATGGCTCATAATGCAAGAGAAAGAGATGGGATAAAAGAAAAAATTGTTCTTATGGGTAAACCATATCAGAAAATGGAAGCAACTGGCATCAAACTGCCAAATGAAATGTACTTCAACAGTCATGAAGAGGCACTTTGTGAAAAAATTTTAAACCTTTGTAATATTATGGACATTACTACATACTATGAATTTTATACACCAATTTCAGAGTTCTTTCCTGAACTGAAATCTGAATATGGTGAGGTACTCTTCCATGATAATGAACATTGGCTAAGTCAAAATAAGATTTTATATTGGTTTTTTAAGCTGTCATGAAATTGATATTTTTGTGATAAAAAAAAGCCTTATTATGTTATGAATTGATAGACACTACACTATTATGTAATGTGGTAGATTAAGTAATTTATTATTAAAATGATACAATTTAAAGGGATTGAGCCATCTCAATGGCAAACACTTAAACAATTTATGGCTATGTTTTGGGAACTTGCTGTTTCTTGTCTTCAAGCATGTTAAAATGATACTAGAGGGAGTCTCTTGGTCTGGTTGGCAGTATGATGGCTGTTATAGAGATTTTCCCATTGTGGCTCAAAAACAGATGTCCATGTAGGGTGGTCTGGCAGGGATTTCAGTTTAAAAGTATATTTCAGCAACAGTTGCTTTTGTCAGAGCAACAGAAGTGGGTCAGTTTCTTTGACATACAAACTTTGGTCCGGGGAAATTCTTATGCTCCAATAGCTATGTGAATGGCTTGGTGGTGAACAGGATCAAACATATATATAATAGGATCAAGTATGCTGTTCTCGCAGATGTCTATGCTTGGGACCCACAATCTCATTTAGATAGGACAAGACCCAATGGAGGCAGAGTAAAGTGCAGCAGTCTGCTCTCCAATTATTGGATGAGACAGCATGGCACACAGGAGGTTCAATCACCTTGTGCACTTTGCCCGCGGTTGATGGACATGTGGTAGGAATGTCAACATTTTATCAAATAGAAGTCCCAAGGATTTTATCTCGGGTGCTACTGAAATGATGTTTAGTCTGAGCTTCAGTTCTGGTTCAGGGTGAAGACACTGTTTGTAACAAAAGTTTACGAAGAAATCTTCTATAGGCATCTCACCTGCCCAAGAGGTGAGATGCCTTTGCCTTTCAATATCCCTCATGTTACATTACTTTTACAGAAGATACTGAAATCATCAATAAATAGGTGGCTGTTGGAAGAAGTTGTTAGGTAACAGAATTAATTTTGATAGCAAAAAGGGTAATACTTAGACATGACCCTTAGGAAACTCCCTCCTCTTGGCAAAGATGTCAGGAGAGGATGGACCCCACACAAACCTGGAATCAGCAGTCAGACAAAAAAATTTTAATAAAAAATGCTAGATGACCCCATAAGACCAAGATTATAGACATTTTGTAAAATTACAAATATACAAGCCATGTCATATGCTCTTTCCATATCAAAGAAAATCAACATCATTAGCTTATGCTTGATTAAAGCATCTCAAATAGATATTTCGGGTCTTATTATCATATGTTAACCCGTTCTTTTGGAAGTCACATTGTATTCTGGAAAGGAGGCTATTTGTTTCTAAATACTACATGAAGTGAGCCACTGACCATCCTTTCCAGCAGCTTGTCAGAGCAATTAGGTGGCAATTGTTTGGAATTTTTGAATCTTTTTCCTGGCTTGGGGAAGGCAAGTACAATTGCTTTATGCCAGGAGTTCAGACTGGCCTTCAAAACGGATTCTGTTGTACAGACCAAATAGCTGATCCACAGATTAGACGAAAGATCTTTGATCATCTCATAATAGATGTTGTCTGGCCAAATGGCACTCACCTGAGATAAAGATAGTGCCACTTTCCATTTCCCATCTGTGAAAAGCTGGTTGTAGATCTCACAACCATTTTAAGGCAACTTCAAATGCTGCTGCTTTCATCTTTTTGTTTGAGAGCCAGATTACCTCAGGGGTGGAGGTAAGATTTGGCAGACACTTTAGCAAAAGTCTCCCCTAGAGTATTCACAATTGCAGTTGGGTCTGCAGCTGTGCATCTATTACACTCTAGGATCGATGAAATGTTTGATGTGCATATGCCCTTCATTTTCCAGACTTTGTCCCAGATAAGCTTAAGTGTTGACACCCGAGTCATGAAAGGTGTGAAGCAGATCCAAGTTTCCTTCTGACTCTAAAATCTAACATAACATGCTTTGGAATGTGCACATTTCAAGGATGTTAGATTATCTGTGGTAAAATAACAGTGAAATATCTGCCATGCCTTCTTTTGGGCCTTTCTTGCTGCTGTGCATTCTGCAGTCCACAATGGTTTTGGAAATGGTGGAAACCCAGTCTATATTTTCAGAATTGCAATTAGTATTAGTACTAGTATTAGCAATGGCCACATGGTACAAGGAAGCCTATGACTTATGCAGAAAAGCCAAAATAATAATAAATAATTAATAATAAATAAATAAATAATAATAATAATAAATAATAATAATAAAATAATATAACAAAAAAATAAAATAAAATAATAATAATAGTAAATAAAATAATAAAATAATATAACAAAAAATAAAATAAAATAATAATAATAATAAATAATAATAATAAAATAATATAACAAAAAATAAAATAAAATAATAATAATAATAAATAATAATAATAAAATAATATAACAAAAAATAAAATAAAATAACAATATGAAGAAAATTTTTAAAAATAATAACAATTAATAATAAAAAAGGAAATGGACAACCTATGCATTTCTCTCCCATAGGCGAATTTATAATTCGCTGGCTAAAATAAAACTGCCTGAAGTCCAGTCTAAACATCACCCCTTGTAACTTGAAATTATAGCCCCTTGCTCTAGAATCATTTATAACCAAGAAAATTTCATCCTCATGCATTTTGCTAATGCCTCTCAGAGCTTTAAACACCTCAATGAAGTCTCCTCTAAGGTGCCTAGTTTCCAAGCTCAGCAACCCACATATTCAAAGTCTTTCAAATGGACGACCTTTTGCTGATTTTACCAGGCGAGTTACCCATCTTTAGACCCTTTCAAGAAGTACAATGTCTTTCTTTAGATGTGGTCTCCATAACTGAACACAGTACTCCAAGTGGGGGTCTAACAATTGCCTTATATAACGGGATTATAACATCCTTATCTCTAATAGCAAATGTTCAATAGGACACCATGGGCCTTCCCTGCAACCAGTCTACAATGCTCGGAGAACTTCATGTCTGACCATATCTTAATACCCAAGTCCCTTTCCTCCACTACCAGCTTTAGTTCAACTCAACCAAGTATTTAAGTTATTTTGGGGTTACTGTTCCCCAGGTGCAATACCTTACACTTTGCTGGATTAAAGGATAGCTGCCATTTTTCTGACCATCCCTGAAGTCAATCTAAGTCATTCTGAAGAAGCTCTGCTTGGCAGCGATCATTAACTAATCTACCAATCTTTACATCATCTGCAAATTTAGACATTACGCCCTCTATCCATGCATCAATGTCATTTATGAAAATCAAAAACAACAGTGGTCCTAATACTGATTCTTGGGGAACCCCTAATACTGAAACTTGGGGAACTTCTTACATCAGCCAAATCTGAGGAATAACCATTTATCACAACCCTCTGCCTCCTGCCTGCCTTGAAGCCATCTAAGGATTTTCCCTGTAATTCCAACCTGTTCCAGCTTATGAAGCAGCCACTCATGTGGGACTCAGTCAAATGCTTTGCTGAAACCCAAATAAACAATATCAAAATTATTCCCTATGTCCAGCTGTTGAGTGACCCTCTCAAAATAGCTAACCAGAGTAGTTAAAAATGATTTTCTCTTTACAAAACCATGCTGAGTATCCTTAAGAATTCCATTTCAATCTAAGTGATTGAAATGGAATTGAAATGGATTGAATCTAAGAATTCCATTTCAATCAATCCTGAATTCCACCCTTAATCATAGTCTCCATGATTTTCCCTTCTACTGAAGTTAGACTAACCGGCCGGTAATTTTCCACTTCACTATTAGAACCGCCCTTATGTATTGGAGATACATTGGCACTTTTCCAGTCATGCAGAATCATCTTCGAGTCCAGTGATGCTCTAATAATTAGTCTCAATGGTTCAATGCACTCACTTGCCACCTCCCTTAAAATGCCATCAACCCCAGGAGCCTTACTGGCCTGTAGGCTCAAAAGTTTTTTCATTAAATAATCATGTGAAATTTCAATATCATTAATTACATATTTTTCAACTCCACTCCCATAATTTATCTATGACATAAAGGAGATTTTTCTTCTGTAAATATTGATGCAAAGTAACTGATGAGTTCATCTTCAACATCAACTGGAGTATCTAATACTATCCCACATCCATTACATAAGGGTCCGATCTGGTTTGTCCTTCTCTTCTTTGCATTTATATTAGCATTAGCATTAGTAGAGGCATATGATGCAAGAAAGCAAGCTTATGCAGCATCAGCCAAAAAAAAAAAAACCCCGCTGCCATTTCATCCCTCGTTTGTTCCAAATACCTGTCCAGCTCAGCCATAAATTTATTTAGGCTATCAACTTCCATAACAAAGGATGAAGTCTGTTCCACCAACCAACTACCCGCTGGCTAAAGGCAAACTTCCACACATCTATCCTACATCTTGAAATAACTGGGAATCTTGAAATAACTGGGAGTAAAGTGGAGGAGAAACTGTTGAAGATAAACACAAGAAAGGCACCCGGGGTGGATGGGATCTATCCAGTTATATTAAAGGAGGCAGCAAAGGAAGTAAGCAAACCCTTAGCCATAATTATGAGAGCTTCCTTGGACTCAGGGGAGGTACCCATAGACTGGAAATGTGCAAATGTGACCCCAATTCACAAAGTAGGATCAAAGGCTGACACAAGTAATTATAGACCTGTGAGCTTAACTTCTGTTCCAGGAAAATTAATGGAGGCACTGGTTAAAGAAGCACTGCAGGATCATTTAGACAAGCCTTCAGTTATAGCTCAGACACAGCATGGTTTTGTTAAGGGGAAGTCTTGCCTGACCAACTTGATTGGATACTATGATGCAGTCACAAAAGAACTGGATGCAGGGAATAACTTTGATATTATATACTTGGATCTTAGAAAGGCTTTTGATACTGTTGCACATGGAAGACTGCTACACAAATTGGAGCAGTGTGACACTGGAGGCAAATTGCTGCTATGGATAAAGGGGTGGTTGAGAGGGAGAAGACAGAGAGTGGTAGTCAATGGACACTGCTCATCGTGGACTAATGTTATTAGTGGAGTCCCTCAGGGCTCAGTGTTGGGTCCATTATTGTTTTCTGTATTTATAAATGATATTGATGATGGTATAGCAAGCTTAATATCCAAGTTTGCAGATGATACAAAGGTTGGCAGGGTTGTCAAGGACACTACTGACACTATGCTGCTGCAACAGGATCTGGAAAGGTTGAGCAGATGGGCTGAGAGGTGGCAAATGAAGTTTAACATTGACAAATGTAAAGTACTACACATGGGAAACAGCAACCCCAGAGCAACGTATCAACTCTGTGGTACTACACTGACAGTGGTAGAGAATGAAAGGGACTTGGCGGTGGTTGTGCAGGCAGATATGAAGTTCTCTGAGCAGTGCAGACGGGCTGCAAGAGTAGCTCATGGAGTATTGTCAATGATATACAGGAATTTTTCCAGCAGGGATAAGGAGGTGATTATTCCATTGTATAAGGCAATGGTCAAGCCACACCTAGAGTACTGTATACAGGTCTGGAGGCCTCATTTCAAGAAGGATGTAGAGCTGCTGGAACGAGTACAGAGAAGAGCAACAAGATTAGTGAACGGAACAAAGGGGTGCTCTTACGAAGAAAGGCTTAAGTTTTGCAAATTACAGTGTCTGGAGACTAGGCACCAGCGAGGTGATCTGATAGAGGTGTATAAAGCCTTGAATGGTTTAAGCATGCTCAATGCTGATGGGATTCTTCCTCTAGCTCAGAAAAATCACCTGAGAGGGCATAAATTCAAATTGAGGAAAGACAGATGTAGGATAGACGTGCGGAAATTTGCCTTTAGCCAGCGGGTGGTTGGTTGGTGGAACAGACTTCCATCCCTTGTGGTGGAGGTTGATAGCCTAAATAAGTTTAAGGCTCAGCTGGACAGGTATTTTGAACGAACAGAGGGGTGAAGCGGAAGTGGGGTTTTTTTTTTTTTTTTTTTGGCTGATGCTGCATAAGCTTGCTTTCTTGCATCAAATGCCTCTACTAATGCTAATGCTAATCTGTCTTTCCTCAATTTGAATTTATGCCCTCTCAGGTGATTATTCTGAGCAAGAGAAAGAATCCCATCAGCATTGAGCATGCTCAAACCATTCAAGGCTTTATACACCTCAATCAGATCACCTCGCAGGTGCCTAGTCTCCAGACACTGTAATTTGCAAAATTTAAGCCTTTCTTTGTAAGAGCAACCCTTTGTTCCATTCATTAATCTTGTTGCCCTTCTCTGTACTTGTTCCAACAGCTCTACATCCTTCTTAAAATGAGGCCTCCAGACCTGTATACAGTACTCAAGGTGTGGCCTGACCATTGTCTTATACAAAGGGATAATCACCTCCTTATCCCTGCTAGAAAAATTCCTGTATATCATTGACAAGACACTATGAGTTACTCTTGCAGACTATCTGCACTGTTCAAAAAACTTCATATCTGCCTGCCCAATTACCCCCAGGTCCTTTTTGTTTTCTACCACTGACAGTGGTAGAGAACGAATGTATGTGAAGAATTCCTTATCCCCCCCCTCCCTTTTTGCTCTCTTTGCCAGTGATTTCTGATAATCTGTGATGTACTTAACTGCATCATTAATTGACTCCTGGCTGATTGTGGTGGTATTAAATGTTGCCAGATGCTTGAAGACATTCCAGTCAGCATGAATTTGAATTCAGGAAGGATGGCTGCAGGATATATGTTTGGGAATTTTCCTTCGGCCAGCAGGTAGTTTCAATAAACTGAAGGAAGAACTAGAGAAAATGTTAGAGGGTATGAACATGAAGGTGTTTTGTTTTTTTTTTTGAGTGATGCTGTGTAACCTTTCTTTCTTGCATTATTTGCCACTACTGATACTAATAGTAATTACATAGCAGAAATTTGAAGAAATTTACAGAAATTACAATTATACGAGGGGTGAGCATTTAATTCGCAGACTGGCGCAATATCTGCTAGAGGTGCTCTCCCTGATCACTGCTGAGCAGACTGTTTGCGTATGCCAGTACTTGTAGAGCTAGTGTTGAGTGAAGAGAGAGATTTTTAGCCACGTGTCACTGACAATCGTTTTGAAGCAAATATCATGTCAGACATACAGATTGAACAGAGATATGTGATTCATTATTGTGTCAGGTTTAAATGCATCAGAAACAGTTAAAGAGATGAATGAAGTGTATGGTAATGAGTGTCTTGGTAGAGCGACCATATTTAAATGGCACAAGTGATTCAGTGAAGGCTGTGAGTCTGTTGAAGATGACCCAAGACCTGGTCAGCTTTCCTCCTCAACAACTCCTGAGCAAATTACAAAAGCCCAGGAAATCTTGGATGAAGACTGGCAAATTGCACTTTGTGAATTAGCTGTTAGAATGACCATCTCATACAGTAGTGCTCAAAATATTATGAAAGATCACCTGAAAATGTTGCGAATCTGTGCCTGCTGGATTCCACACAATTTGACTCCAGAACAAAAACAGCACAAAGAGTAGACTTGTGCAAAGAAATGATTGATCATTTCGAAACACAGGATCAAACCTTCTTAAATAAAATAGTGACTTGTGATGTAACTTGGATTTTTCACTATGATCCAGAGACAAAACAACAGTTGAGTGAGTGGAAGCATTCTGATTTATCAATACCTAAGAAATTTCGAGCTTCTCATCCGGCTGACAAATGGTGGTTGTGTTTTTTGACATAAAAGGCAATCTTGTTACACATTTTCTGCCTCATGGAACAACTATGAATAAGGAAGCATACCCTGAGGTTCTCAGAATTAAACTTTGTCATGCTATTTGTGAGAAACATCAAGAATTTTCAGGTGTGAAGTGGTTTCTCCATCAAGACAATACCAGGCCTCATATGGCTAATATTGTTTTGGTTTTTTTGGTTTTTTTTTTTTTTTTTTAGGAGCATTAGCAACTAAGGCCATATTGCTCTGGAGATATGCGGTGGTCATTCCCTGACCTTTCCGCATCCTCCATATTTGGTGGTGACGGGCTCGAACCCCGGTCTAATCAAGAAGCATGTGCTACGCACTGCTGCTCCTTCCCACCTGGCTATGGCTAATATTGTGCAGTGATCACTGCCATAGCTGCCGAGGTTCTGCCACAACCCCCTTATTCACTGGACTTAGCCCCATGTGATTTCTTTCTGTTTGACATCGAAGAAAGCTCTGAAAGGCAAGCATTTCGCATCCAACAATGATACTCATAGAGTCACAACTAGGGCTTACAATACCGAGATTCCAGGATCCCGAATACGGGGATCCCGGTCATTTTTTTTCAGTATTCAAATCCCGGTATTGATACAAAAATACCGGTTTTTCGATACTAATTTAAAAAATAATTATCCATTATTTAATCACATAAAGGTTATAAAATCGACAACAATAAATTATTAATACTGCTGAATTTGCAAATGAGGGATTGTTATACACAGTACAAATGCAACAGAAACCTGAAACTGTCATGAAACTAAGACATAAAACCTTACAAATATATTTCTCTTAGTAAGTATAGTGTGGAAGTAAAGCTCTTAATGAATAATGAAAACATCATTACAGAAATATTTCCATTAGTGGCAGCAGACCTGGTAGTGCAATTAAGAAATATGGTGAACAATGGTATGGCAGGTGCGGAAGGGTTAAAATTAAAAGCTTCTAAACAATACTTTAATCCTTCTATTGCACTGCTACTTGAGGATGCAACACTTAGTGCATTTTGGGAAAGGGTATTGGTAAGGAGCAGTTCAAAGGTATTGTGAACAGGTGATCTTGAGGTAAAAGATGAAAGCATTTCATTGTGTGGGAAAACAGAATATTTTCCACCAAAAATCCAGCAGGCACAGCAAGAAGAAGAGTGAGTTTCTAAACTGTGTTGTTTTGGAAATGGTACTTAGATAAAGTGGGAGATTATTTTAGAGTAAGGTTGAAGTTGAAGAAACACAAGAAATAAGGAAATGTTTAGTACTGAGTTGGTTTATTGGTTGAAGTTTTAAAGAAAATTGATATTGCTAAATTAAGAGAGATTAGATGGAATTGTTAGCATTAAGTTAGCGACTTATGAATTGATATTGGTGATTAAGAGAAATATGAGGAAGTGTTAAGATTGAATCAGTTTAGTGTTTAAAGCTGCTGAGAGAGTTGAGACTGTTAACTGAGAGAAATTTTATGGAAATGATAGCATATATTAACAGATTAAATGAGAAAAATGAATAGATTAGATGTAAATGAACACCAGTTATGTATTGTAAGTAGATCTGTATGATAAATGACTTTTGTTTTATATTTGTGTCATTGCTCTTGAGAAACTGACAGCTCACATATAATATATATACTCAGGTGTAGGGGGAAATATCCCTCAGCTCCTGGAAATTCTAATTTTTTAATGCAGTCAGGTAGCTTGTGGGGGTTTGCACTTGTTATGTTGTTATTTGTTTTTTTAGGAGCATTAGCAACTAAGGCCATATTGCTCTGGGATATGCGGTGGTCATTCCCTGACCTTTCCGCATCCTCCATATTTGGTGGCTCACGGGCTCGAACTCCGGTCTAATCAAGAAGCGTGTGCTACACACTGCTGCTTCTGCCCACCTGGCTATGGAGGCGCCGGTTAGTGCTTGAGGGGAGCTGCTGTACGAAAATCATAACAATGGCCACTGATGGAGATACTAAGGTACAGGGAAATAAAAATAAATAAATACCCCCCCCCCCACCACACACACAACTTAGATTTGTTTCCTCACCAAGCTTAACCGTCAGATCATTTCTGTCATTAATACGGATATAGTGCGATTAAAAGTCAAAAAGGAAATTTTTTTTTGAAAAAAAGGAAATAAGATTTTTTGAAGATGAGGGAATACGGGGAGGGGGGAAGCAAAAGTGTGTAGAGTTCAAGGGAGAGTATTATGAGAAGGAGAAATCCACAGAAGATTCAGATAATGACAATTAAGATAAGATCTTGCACCAACCCGCAAATTAAATTATCACCCCTCATATATCAATAAGATAATAATAATAATAAAAAGAAATTACATGTAAATTTTACATACTGTCACATTTACATGGCCTTTTAATTTTTCCATTTCACCCAACAATGCAGAAAGTAGTGATGATTTCCCAGAACCAACTTGCCCAACCACTGCTATTAAGGAACCACTCTTGACTTTAAGATTTAAATCATGAAGAACTGGTGCACTTCCACTGGTCCATGAAAATGAAGAATCTTCTAATACTATAGGATGATCTGAAGCAAATAAAATTGACATCCTGTTATTAACTGTTTATTATATTATGTATAATATGGAACATTACATTTTCATATTTGTTCCTTTGTTTTATTCAAAAGAAATTTTAATGATTTTTAACCTCCATCTTTACTGATTTGATGTTCTATTTTTAAAATTTATTGAGGATCTGAGGCTATCTAACTAGGAGATGCCCCTACTCACATCTCCTAACCTAAACAAACCTAGGCTTGAGGATAACCAACTAGAGTTCCAATCCAATGTCCTCTCTACACCTTTAACATAACCTGTTAGTATGGATCCAGCTATATGACTACTGAATGGCCGAGAATGGACTATCAATCAGGAATTAACAAGGATTATGTATTGCTATATCACTAATTCGTTTTAAACTTTGTGAGGTTGGTTTAATGAGAGATTCTTGACACAAGAGCTACTGGGGCTAAAATGCAACTCGGAGGTTTTATGCGGCAGCATTAAACTAGAATATATTATATCATTTTTGGAGTATGACAGGTAGAACAATGTGGAGGATCCTTTCCTTGTACGCAGAGGATAAGCATAGCTGAAATGAGTGCATCCTATTCCTAACCTTTGCTAGTATCATCTCGTTGTATCTGTTTTGATGTATGCTAGTTTTCCATGGTTGGAGGATACTTTTAATTTTCTGAAATTCGTTGTTAGAAATTGGCAGTGTTGTTGCCAGTGATTTATCTCACCATTGTGAAAAACCAGTTTATAATCTGGGAAAGGTATGTAAGGTATGTTCGTGTCAGATGGCACCTGGGATTTCTCCCATCTCCACGGGAAAGGTATGTACTGAGATGTGGAAATGCTGGTTTCTTTTGCAGCTTGTTCATTTCCATATCACATTTTGCTGGATCCTAACTTGGCTTGGGATCCAGCAAAATCTATTGTTATGGCCTTGCTGGAGGAGTTTTGATGCCCTGTATCAAATTTGTTTTGTTGTATCAGATGATTTTTAGGACTAATATTTTGTATAGCCAACAAGAGAGTCAAGTAAAAATGACACTATTTTGGAAACTTGACTGCTCAATTTGGTCTAGCAGCAGCATAAATGCTACAAACTTTGGGAAGTTTTTTCGTGAAGGTAGTGTTAAAATTGTACACTACTCCTGTAATGTAAGGCTTACAAAATTTCCTTGAATGGAAAGCACCACATGTGCAAGAGCATTGTAACAATGTTAATTGTCAATTTACTAATGCTTATTTTAGCATTAGCATTAGCATTAGTAGAGGCATTTGATGCAAGAAAGCAAGCTTATGCAGCATCAGCCAAAAAAAAAACAAAAAAAAAAACCACTTCCACTTCACCCCTCTGTTCGTTCAAAATACCTGTCCAGCTGAGCCTTAAACTTATTTAGGCTATCAACCTCCACCACAAGGGATGGAAGTCTGTTCCACCAACCAACCACCCGCTGGCTAAAGGCAAATTTCCGCACGTCTATCCTACATCTGTCTTTCCTCAATTTGAATTTATGCCCTCTCAGGTGATTTTTCTGAGCTAGAGGAAGAATCCCATCAGCATTGAGCATGCTTAAACCATTCAAGGCTTTATACACCTCTATCAGATCACCTCGCTGGTGCCTAGTCTCCAGACACTGTAATTTGCAAAACTTAAGCCTTTGTTCACTAATCTTGTTGCCCTTCTCTGTACTCGTTCCAGCAGCTCTACATCCTTCTTGAAATGAGGCCTCCAGACCTGTATACAGTACTCTAGGTGTGGCCTGACCATTGCCTTATACAATGGAATAATCACCTCCTTATCCCTGCTGGAAAAATTCCTGTATATCATTGACAATACTCCATGAGCTACTCTTGCAGCCCATCTGCACTGCTCAGAGAACTTCATATCTGCCTGCACAACCACCCCCAAGTCCCTTTCATTCTCTACCACTGTCAGTGTTGTACCACAGAGTTGATACGTTGCTCTGGGGTTGCTGTTTCCCATGTGTAGTACTTTACATTTGTCAATGTTAAACTTCATTTGCCACCTCTCAGCCCATCTGCTCAACCTTTCCAGATCCTGTTACAGCAGCATAGTGTCAGTAGTGTCCTTGACAACCCTGCCAACCTTTGTATCGTCTGCAAACTTGGACATTAAGCCCGATATACCATCATCAATATCATTTATAAATACAGAAAACAATAATGGACCCAACACTGAGCCCTGAGGGACTCCACTAATAACATCAGTCCACGATGAGCAGTGTCCATTGATTACCACTCTCTGTCTTCTCCCCCTCAACCACCCCTTTATCCATAGCAGCAATTTGCCTCCAACGTCACACTGCTCCTGACAGTTTTCTCCAAACAGCATTGCACAATCATATTAAGAGTGTTTACAGTATTTCTGGTTCACTTTTATCATATATTTTGTCTAATGAGTCAAAATATATGATAAATATATAATATGTCAAAAAAAATTATAAATATATGATGAGTTAAATGAGTCAATACAATAAGCATGATATTCAAATTTGATTGCAATTGTCTTTTTTTGTTGGGTCTTGGAGAAGGCAGAATCTTCTATTGAGAAGGATGGGCCTTTGTTGCCATACACCCATAATTTGTATTCCATAATTCATAGTGATTGGTAGTGATGGAAGTCTGGTCACCCAGTTATTTTATTTATTTATTTATTTTATTTTATTTTTCTTTAAATAATTGTTGACTTCGACCCTGCTGAAGTCCTGGGCAGACACAAATCACAACTCTGACTGCAATTTTCAGCAACATCCAAATTCTTTCTTCATATATATATATATATATAAAATTTACATTGGTTAACACATCCCTTCCCTACTCCTTTTTTTTGGTCTTATTGGTAATATCTCACACTAATCAAGAATTTCCAAACATTACTTAGGAAGAGGTTCTTCTCTTCCTTTACAGATTTTCGCACATATCACCTTACATCAGTAGGCTTACTATTAATCACCTATCAATTCAATTTCTACTTATCACTTCACATCAGTAGTACTACAATCTCACCCACAAGCATTTTTGTTATTTCCCTATTCTGATACAGGTCAGGGTTCTCCCTTTTCTCTCCAGGTTTCTCAATAAAAAAATAATTTTTTTCCTTCACACATTAACCTAGAATTTTATCTGTTAACACATTATCTAGAAAATTATATATGTTATCCCCATCTCTTTCTACTATGCCTATGATTAATGTCACTATTAATTCCCTTATTTTTTTCTTTTCTTTTTGTAACTTTTTAAGTACCCCACATCATTTCATGGTCTTTATCTATATGCCAACTTAATAATGTAACATTACAGAAAAATTTTCCTTTGAAAGAAACTATCAACCAACATCTCACAGTGTTCAGCTTATCAATCTATAAGTTCGAAGTTTCAATTGTTGTTGTTTGGTTTTTAGGAGCATTAGCAACTAAGGCCATATTGCTCCAGAATATGCGGTGGTCATTCCTTGACCTTTCCGCATCCTCCATATTTGGTGGTGACGGGCTCGAACCCCGGTCTAATCAAGAAGCGTGTGGTACGCACTGCTGCTCCTTCCCACCTGGCTACGGAGACGCCGAAGTTTCAATAAAAACTGGAACACATGTTCCGAAATGGGCAACTACTTCCAGTTCTTTTTTCACTCATTCTGTTCAGCTCCTATATCAGTTCTGGCTTCCCACTTCCATTTCCAATCTATTCATGGTGGGCTATCTCTTCTTCTGGCCCTCTTGGACTGAACACTCTCTTTCCACAGTTTTCTTGATTCACACACACCTGCGTACCTGACTCATTCAAGGTGGGACTTGATCTAGACATGTGTAGCTTCCTACATGAATTAATCTTCAGAAATTCAGCATGCAATTACATTGCTAGACACGCTGATCATCCCATTGACAGCCAACTCCACTTTTACTTTAAACTTAAGAACACGTTTCTTCTTACTCGTCCACACTTTCAAAAAAAAAACCAAAAAAAAAAAAAAAAACCACCTTGAGTCTGCATGTCTGAATCCCTCACACTTCTCTTTATTTCCAAATTTCGACTCTAAAAACTCTCCATACCCTCACCTCCTCTCCACTCATTTTTTTTTCTTTTCTTTTTCATCTTACTTCTATGATTTCCGAACTCGAACTCTACCTGCACTTTTTTCTTAATCCTTTTTCCTCAGAAGTTTGGAATTCCTCCCACAGGACTTTCTCAACCAATCCCACTACTATACTCAATTTTTCGCTCCTTCCCATCTGATATAAACTTAGCGAAAATCATCTCCCTCTTGCAACAAACCAAACTCCTTTCTTGTAATTTTCTCGTTTACTTCGCCAAAAGTAACCATTTTCGAGTTTACACTTTTTGGTCACAAGTGTTGCCTTTTACCTAAAATCGTCGCACTGGCATGGTTTTTGGATGAGAACGCCAGACTGTTTACTCATTCATTTCCAGTTTCCGAGTTGCATGGCTTACATCAAAAGTTCTTAATACCTGTATCACATGGTCCCATTGTCTTCTTCTGTTAGTAAACTCCTTTCTCGGTTGTTTGTAAATAGCCACTCTTTCCCTAGTAGGGCCACTGTTTTTGTTTTCTCTCAGTACACTCTCTTTGTACTACTTGTTACTTCTTGTCTCCATTTAACTGCTATTTAATTCACACATTTATAACTTCCCTATTTCTAATCCTTAATATTCAAACCTTAATAATTCCCAATTTTTCTGTCCTTCATGAATTTATTTAAGATAAAAAAAAAAAAAAATCATTATATTTGTAAGATTGTACTCTTACAGAAGAAACAAAGTATGATTCAGCAGTCAGGTTGATGAAGATCCTAACATGAAGGAACTCGCTGCTCACTTTCTGTGATCTTCAAATGAGGATGCGAGACAAACTAGGCTGAAATGCTCTACATTCCCTTAAGAAGTACTAATACATTAGCAACTTTGCAGATAGTTAAATGTCATTCTGTCCTGGCAAGATCATGAACACAAGTGGTTGAATCAATCTATTTCTTTGATGTTGAAGGATGGCCAGGGCAAGGAACATCTTTGATGGATATATAGTCCGCTTTAAACTTCGCAAACCACTGAAATGCCTTCAAACAACACACAGCAACTTCTCCGAAAGTGGTTTTTAACATTTAGCATTAGTAAAGGCACATGATGCAAGAGAGCAAGCTTATATAGCATCAGCCAAAAAAAAAAAAAAAACTTCTAATTTCGCCCATCCACTCGCTCCAAATGTTAGTTGAGTTCTGCCTTGAATCTATTTAAGCTATCAACTTCTACAACGACAGATGGAAGTTTGTTCCAGCAATCAACCACACGTTGGCTAAAGGCAAACTTCTGCACATTTATCCTACAACTGTCTTTCTTCAATTTGAATTTATGCCCTATCAGGCAATTATTGAGCATGCTCAAACCATTTAAGGCTTTATACACATCTCAATTAGATCATCTCTCAGGTGCCTAGTCTCCAGACACTGTAATTTGCAAAACTTAAGCCTTTCTTTATAAGAGCAACCCTTTGTTCCATTCACTAATCTTGTTGCCCTTCTCTGTACTCGTTCCAACAGCTCTACATCCTTCTTAAAATGAGGCCTCCAGACCTGTGTACAGTACTCAAGGTGTGGCCTGACCATTGCCTTATACAAGGGGATAATCACCTTCTTATCCTTGCTAGAAAAATTCCTGTATATTATTGACAAGATGAGCTACTCTTGCAGACTGTCTGCACTGCTTAGGTTTCTACTGCACTTTTCCTAATACGAAACAAAACTGATATAGATGCACTGCTCAGTAAAAATTACACATTTTAAATGAAACAAAACACAAAGTACCTTTTATTCAATATTCATTATTCAGACTGACTGCAGACAAACAAGTAATTCACATGGCTATCAGGATGAGTCACCAAACATGTTGCAACAACTGCAACTCACTACGAAGCTGCAGTTTCAAGATAAAAAGTAAGTTACTGAATTTTTTGATCACAACATTGATGACAGATAAATGAGCAATTCACGTAGTACTGTCAGGATGATTCATCAAACATGTGATTGCAATTTCAAAACAGAAGTGTCTCTGAACATTACAACTCATACAATGGTGAGAATGTGAAATTAAAAGTAATCATCACCTTGTATTGAAAAAATTTAAAAAAAATGGCAATTAGTACCAATAATAACAGATATAAAAAATGTTAAAATGAAAACATGACTTTAGATGAAGAACAAAAGATGAAGATGAAGAACAAGATTTAAGTAAACTATAGCAGAAGCTGCAAAAGAAGTACAGTCAGTTCTGCTATAACATAGTACATGTGTTCCTAAAAATCTCCGTGTGATGGTATTTTGCACATTAAAAACAACAGAGCTTATGGCAAAAATAGGGATGGCAGCAGAGCACTCAAAAAAAAAATAATGTTCAGTCTGGTAAGTAAATCACTGAAAAAAGTTAGAAACCCAATAAAATTGGTAACACAGGTTTAAACATCTTAAATTTCTAATAAATAAATAAATATTACAGTAAATATAGCACTTTAAATTGACAAGATATGAAGTTTTATTGATATTTCTGTTCACTGACACTTTCTTTTTTTTTTTTATTGTAAAATTTAAAACGGTAAAAAAGATAAGCAATCAATAATGATGAATGCAGAATGCACAAATTTTTCAAAGCTTAAAAAATAAGATTGAAGAGAAGATAATGAAAATTGATTTATGTTTTTTATATGATTGAAGATTTCATAGAAGAGGAAACACATTTCACCATAATAATGTAAAAACCCACAGAATTCCAACTATCCATATTATTGCAAATGCAGTAAGATTGAGTTTACTACCCATTTTTAATTAGATTGCACTAACTGAAAAGCCCAATAAACAGGGAACTGCAAATTATTTTTATCGTTTTATGATAGTGACCTCCAGAAATGTGCTCCTCTGCTCATGCTATCATGCCTCACAAAATTTCTGTTCGAACAGAAAAATATGAGCTCATGAAAACATCAGTCAGCCTACAATATCACCTGTTATCTTGTGAATACAGCGAATGACAACAGTGTGTCTCCGACTAATACAACTACAGCAAATGGGAAATATAGCTCTCACACATTTGACATTTTTTAAGCTTTGTAAACTTGTATGTATTGCTGTGCAGGTCTCCATGTTCAGCTTGGTGATGAGTTTTGTGTTCACCTAGCATTATTCATAGATGAAATCACACATGAGCCAATGTGAAAAATCGCCTTATACTCACATTGTTTTCTAATATATCAGTTGCATTGGAGCAAATTTGCATTGCAAAAATGCGCATTATAGCAAAATTGACTGTATGTGAAAAGAAGATATGCAAAGATATGAAATTCAGAATATCATGATGATCTAAGCAGTTAAAGAAGCAATTAGAAGAAAGAAAATAAAATATAGGAAATTTCTGAAAAATAGCATTAGCATTAGTAGAGGCATGTGATGCAAGAAAGCAAGCTTATTCAGCATCAGCCAAAAAAAAAAAAAAAAAAAAAAAGCACAACCACTACTCCCATTTCACCCCTCCATTCGTTCGAAATACCTGTCCAGCTGAGCCTTAAATTTGTTTAGGCTATCAACTTCAACAACAAGTGATGGAAGTCTATTCCACAAACCAACTGCCCGCTGGCTAAAGGCAAATTTCCACACATCTATCCGACATCCATCCTTCCTCAATTTGAATTTATGCCCTCTCAGGTGATTATTCTGAGCAAGAGGAAGAATCCTATCGGCATTGAGCATGCTCAAGCCATTCAAAGCCTTATACACCTCTATCAGATCACCTCGCCGATGCCTAGTCTCCAGACTCTGTAATTTGCAAAACTTAAGCCTTTCTTCGTAAGAGCAACCCTTTGTTCCAATCACTAATCTTGTTGCCCTTCTCTGTACTCGTTCCAGCAGCTCTACATCCTTCTTGAAATGAGGCCTCCAGACCTGTATACAGCTCAAGGTGTGGCCTGACCAATGCCTTATACAAGGGAATAATCACATCCCTATCCCTGCTAGAAAAATTCCTGTATATCATTGACAAGACACCATGAGCTACTCTTGCAGCTCATCTGCACTGCTCAGAGAACTTCATATCTGCCTGCACAATTACCCCCAGGTCCTTTTCATTCTCTACCACTGTCAGTGTAGTACCACAGAGTTGATACGTTGATCTGGGGTTACTGTTTCCCATATGTAGTACTTTACATTTGTCAATGTTAAACTTCATTTGCCACCTCTCAGCCCATCTGCTCAACCTTTCCAGATCCTGTTGCAGCAGCATAGCATCAGTAGTGTCCTTAAAAACCCTGCCAACCTTTGTATCGTCTGCAAACTTGGACATTAAGCTTGATATACCATCATCTATATCATTTATAAATACAAAAAACAACAATGGACCCAACACTGAACCCTGAGGAACTCCACTAATAACATTAGTCCACGTTGAGCAGTGTCCATTGATTACCACTCTCTGTCTTCTGCCACTCAACCATCCCTTTATCCATAGCAGCAATTTGCCTCCAATGCCACACTGCTCCAATTTGTGCAGCAGTCTTCTATGCGCAACAGTATCAAAAGCCTTTCTAAGATCCAAATATATAATATCAAAGTTATTCCCTGCATCCAGTTCTTTTCAGACTACATCATAGTATCCAATCAAATTGGTCAGACAAGACCTGCCCTTAACAAAACCATGCTGTGTCTGAGCTATAACTGAATTCTTGTCCAGATGATTCTGCAGTGCTTCTTTAACCAGTGCCTCCATTAATTTTCCTGGAACCGAAGTTAAACTAACAGGTCTATAATTACTTGTGTCAGCCTTTGATCCTCCGTTGTGAATTGGGGTTACATTTGCACATCTCCAGTGCAAATGCAAATGGGTACCTCCCCTGAGTCCAAAGAAGCTCTCATAATTATGGCCAGGGGTTTGCTTACTTCCTTTGCTGCCTCCTTTAATATAACTGGATAGATCCCATCCACCCCGGGTGCCTTTTTTATGTTTATCCTCAACAATTTCTCCTCCACTTTCCTCTCAGTTATTAGAAAATCATCTAGCTCACTGCCAACGTTTACTTCACCTACGACATTCCCCTTCCTGAATAACTCGTCATGTGTGAATGTAGATGCAAAATACTTGTTTAGATTGTTAGCCACCTGAGCAGGATCCTCAACTGTTGAACCATCAACATCCAGTGGACCAATCTGATTCATCCCTTTCCTTCTTGAGTTTAAATAGGTAAAGAACTCTTTTCTGTTTTTCTTTGTATCCTTTGCCAAGGATTTCTCATAATCTGCCTTTGCCTGCCTAATCTCCTTTGTGACTTGGTTACAGACCAACTTATATCTATCATAGGCTTCCATGTCACCCATTAATTTGTATGTATCCCATGCATTTTTCTTCTCTGCCATATGTCTCATTAGCTCATCTGACAACCATTTAGGCCTGAACCTTGAACAATATTTCTTGGTTGGTACGTAAAGCCCGGTAGCTTCCAAGATTAGTTCCTTGAATGCTTCCCATTTTGAATTTGCTGTTGGTAACATCATCAGTTGGTCCCACTGTATAGAATTTAAATACTGTCTCAGTCCATCGTAGTCACCTTTACGGAAGCAATAACCCTTCCCTTTACCTCTGATGGTAGTTACCTCCTTGAGTAAATCCCACTTCAGCACACTGTGATCACTGCCACCTAGTGGTTCCTTTATCTGCAGATTCTTAATGCATGAAGAATCACTACTGATAATCAGATCAAGAGTATTACTCCCTCTAGTTGCCTCCCGAACATGCTGGTGTAGAAAACAATCATCTAATAAATCCACAAAAGCCTTGCTAGTGTGTGAGTGACCAACCCACAAATTCCAGTCAATATCTGGGAAATTAAAATCTCCCATTATAAGACTCTCTGATTTACTGGCCCATTCTATTTCCCTGTACAGTATCTTATTACACTCATCAGAGTCATCAGGCCTATAGCACACTCCTACTCTCAATTTTGATTTACCCATGCTTATGTCACACCAAACTGACTTGACACTGCCCTGTCCCGGGATGTCCACTGGCTTCACTTCCTTGGATTTTATGTGTTTTTTAACTAATAGCATAACCCCTCCTCCCTTCCTATCCTGTCTATCCTTTCTGTAGACATTGTACTCCCCAAATTCCAGTTCTGCATCCCTTATATCTGTGTGACACCACGTCTCTGATATCCCAACAATATCTGCCTTTGATGTTTTGAGCAATACCTCAAATTCATCAAATTTATTTACTAAACTCCTAGCATTGGTGTACATGCAAGTATACATGCACCTGTTTCTATTCTTAGCTACCCTAACACAACCCATGTGTTTACTTGTACCACAATGACTTCCAGCAGTCTCTGAAATATCCTGCATATTGTTTTTCAGGCTTCTGCTCATTCCATTAGAAGCAGTGCAAGAATCTCTTTCACCTCTGCCAGTGGCTACTGTTAATCTATTTGTCTTTGTCTCCCCCCAAGCTAGCAGTTTTCCGACACACCTAACACTGCCTCGATAGCATCAGCAAATATTCTTGCCCCCTTTCTATTTAAGTGTATCCCATCCCTGTAGAAGCAATCTCTCCTGTTAACAAGTACAGTCCAGGCTGAAAAAAATTCTACCCCTTGATCTTTGCACAATCTTTCCAGGGCCGAATTGATCGACAAGGCTCTCATCATATACTCCCTCCTATCGTGTCTGGGCAGAATTGCAGACACTTTCAAATTCAACCCTAATTCATGGCTTTTTTTCAACAGTGACCTGTACTTGTTAAGTAATTCTGCCGGTCTCCTACTCTTAATATCATTAGTGCCAACGTGTACAACTATATCACCTTTTGTGCCCTTAAAAGATGATATCCGCTCTGCAACGTCATCAACCTTTGCCCCTGGCAGACATACCCTGGTCCTGTTCCACCTATCCTTTTTACAAAGCATGTTCTCCGTTTCCCTGACAATAGAGTCACCAACAACTACTAGTTCCTGTGGGACCAGCGCATTCTGCCTTGGGGGCTGCCTCTGTGTTGCAAGATGACCAAGTGCAAGCTCTGGTGTTGATGTGGGCAGCTGAGAGCTTGATGGGCCCCTCAATTTATTTCCTTCGAGGGCATCCACCCTGTCCTTCAAGGTCTCATATAGGCCCATAACAACGCTGAGTTGTCGCCTAATTTCCTTGCGCTCCTTGCATCGTGCACACACAAAGACATCCCCCATGGCAGTATCATGTCCCGTACCCGATTGCTCCGCAAACATCAAGCAAACAGTGCATCTTAAAAGGCTGTGATTCAGAGGGCAACTGCCCCCCTCTATATAGAACATATAGAACTAATGGAACTCCCCTAATAGAACTAATGAATCCTTACTTGGATATAAAAAAAGTGCATGAGAGCTAAGACATGTCTGAAAGAGACTAAAGAAAATCTTGATGATTTTAGAAAAATATGGAAAAAAATGTATCAGAGGTGTGATAGAAAATAATTTGGTATTGAGTTGAAAATTTCAGAAAGGAGGGGAAAATTTTTATTAATGCAATCAAAAAGGATAAGGGCAATGTTAAAAGAAAAGAAGGATATTTTAGAATCATAGAGTAAATACTTGTATTCCAACTATGAATAAAGATACAAATCTAATGGAGGGAGATGGAAAAAAAAAACCAGTCAACTTTCAAAAAAAATAAATAAATAAATAAAAATATATATAAAATAAGAAGAGCATGTATTAGTGGAAGTGTGCCATAATTAATTACAAAGACAAAAAAAACAACATGAGTCAAGAGAATGTGCAATTTATATATATTTTTTTTCTGTTCAGATATATTATTTGAGGTTGAGTTTTTTGAAATTAAGACAAATAAAAGGAGAGAAAGAAAATGATTTCTTAATAAGTGAAGTTAAGGAAAAAAAAGGGAAATTAAGATCTCACATTTTGTCTTATTAGAAACAAATCATGAAATTAGTGATGACAAGAATCTACAAATTCTAGATTAATTTCAGCTGGTTATTATATTAATTAAAAAAAATAACAAGCTACAAAAATTAGATATATATTTAAATTATATCGTACTATTCCAATATCATATATAAATAACATCAGAAGGAGAAGAACAATATTTTATAATGTATAGCTTATCAACTTGACACTAATTGCACAAGAAGGAAATAATTACTCACCTTTATTTTTATCATGGCCAATCATCTCCAGATTTATTTCATCACCCTGTAGATACTTATTGATACGTCTTACAGACACTAAAAACTAAACAAGGGTATCATATGCATTATTTATTTTAAAATTTGTCATCTTAAAAATGTTTATTGATAAAGGAGTTTTTTTTTTCTTGTTTACTATCACTTAAAATATTACTATAAGGGAATTTTGTAATGCAAAATAGAAATAATATTCATAATTTGTTAAGAGTAACAGTGTGGATTAGCTAATAAAGATTATCAAATGTGCACCCTATCTTTATCATCATCCTGTAAATAAAACTGTCTCAGAACTTACCATTGCAGAAAATGTAATCAACACTGGCAAGAAACCCATTGGAACTCTGAGAATGTTGAAAAGTGACAGAGAGACAAAAGCACGATTAGCATCCAGAATGTTATTGGGATCTAAGAGTATAAACATGCCAAAACTTGCAAGGGCTACCTAAAAATGAAACCAATAAAAATAAACACATAATATTCACTGTAATACACACACTGTGACATTGAAATTGCATAATGATTAGAAGCACATGCAAATCAGCAGGCAGATGAGTTGTGTTGAGATATACAGCTGAGAATAAGTAACAGTAGTCTTCTCCATTGGTGAAGAGTTACTTATTCGAGGTAGTGCAATATCATGGTAAGTCATTGTGAGGATGATATTTTAAGGAGTCCTCATGTGTTGTGATGTAATGACTAGATCGTAGATATAGCTTAGCTTAATTTTCAGCACTCACCTCTGGTGAGTGCTGAAAATTAAGCTAAGCTATATCTACGATCTAGTCATTGTGAGGGTATTCACAATATGAGATATACTTAAATGATGCCAATTCCTAGTTACTTAGTAGTTGGCTATGTGCAGAAATGATGCATTTGCACTAACTTGCACGTTTCAAAAAATTTAAATATTTTACAGTTCAAATATCTTCTCATCACAGCCAAGTGGACCTTTTCTAATACTAAACACAGATTAGTATATTTTGATCCAATATTTTATTAAAAGATATGTTAAAAATAAATAAGCAGTAATTTGCCCTATATTAATTTTCAATTTGTCAATATAAGGAAAAAAAAAAAACTAATTTAACATGGAATAATAAATAATGTTTAAAATCAAATTAGAGGATCACCTAATTATGACCAGCAAAACTGAAGAAGCACTATTTCTTGTAAATATTGAAATGGTTAATTTTGAGCTTCAACTACCTTCAAGATTTTAAGATAAGCTCTAGGTACTCATTTTCAATACTGCACTAGTAAATACAGTCCAAGTACCACAATCAAACCTATGACTGTTGACTATCAACTCAAGTTTTTCAATTATAATACTCATTTGCTACAATAATAATTTTCCTGCTTTACAGAACAAATATGTCGAAACATTTTTGGTCAAGATAGCATAAATAATTTCTAAATAACTACATTAAAAAATAAAATAAAATTACTATTCAGTGATCAGACAACTTTTTCCCAGGTATGCACAAATACTTACCAATGCTGGAGCAGCTGTAAAAGCAAAGGTAATTGCTGAGGAAAGATATGCTTGCTTGATTAAATTGTTAACTTCTTTCTTTCGAATATTAAATATAACATTCTGAAATGACTCCTCCCATGCATACAGTTTCAATACCTTTATTCCATTGAGAATTTCATTCATCATTTTTGTTCGTTTATCCTTATCTTTCATCAGTACAAACTGCAAGTTAAATAGTAGTTAAATAAACATTACCTTTCACAATAATAAGCTAAAATTGTATGTTAACTGCTCTGCACATTAATAAAAAATCAAGCAAGAATAACATTTACTGAAATTAGAAATGAAGAATCTGCAACTCTGTATGTAAATAAACGCTATATAAAAGAAAAAGCATCTGTCCTTTGCTGAATAAAAACAAATTATTAGATACACTGGAATTGAAAAAATATGAATAACAAAAATTAATAAAACTAATGAAAGAATAAATTACTAGAAAAAAATTACCAACAATAAATTACCATATTTCTGAGGCAAGATCTGCTACCCAAGAGAGAGCAGATAAAACTCTTAGTATGTTCAACTTTTTGAGACAGGTAGTACATACAGATTTAAAGTACTCAAATAAGTTTAACTTACTGTCAAGGATTAAACCCAAAATTCTAATCCTGTTGGTGATCGGAAATGGTAAGGTTTGACATCTGAAGTTCAGGATCTGTATGCAATTTATATTGTCTGAAAAATGGATTGCAACTGGATTGCACTGAGCAATGGATTTCTGCAGGGATTCAGGGATATCTGCAGTTTCTGTTCAATAGATCTCATATTCTGAGAATGGCAAGAAAGAGAGAGAGAGAGATCATTGGCATAAAGGTAAGCTTCAACAGTATTTGGGAGTTCTTTTGTAATGGAATCAATTTTAAGGACAAAAAAGGGTAGCACTCAGTACAGACCCTTGTGTACTCCTTCCTGCAAGAATGTCGTAGAAAGCAAGTTTTGATAATGAATTTAAAAAGAACAACTCTGGAGGTTCATAATGGATATTGGAACATAATATAAGCAATTATTCATTATGACATAATGAATAATTATCTCATACACCAAGAGCGTGAAGGTCACTAAGAATGCCGTGACACCAGGTAGTATCAAATGCCTTCTCCATATTGACGGAAACCATAGTAAGGTGTTCATTTTTCACAAAGGCATTGCTAATTGCACTCAACTCTAATCATGATATCTAAGAAGGATTGTTTTGGAGAAAGCCATGCTGACTATTACTCATTAGGTGTTGTGTTTTTCAATGATACAAACGGGTCAACTGTGGATCATTTTTTCAAGGATTTTACAGAGGCAACTGGAAAGGAAGATTGGTCTGTAACTATAAGAACTGGTGGGATCTTTTACAGGCTTAAGAAAGGCCAGAACAGTGGCATGGAGCCAAGAAGTGGGCTAAATGTTTCCCAGAAAAATCTGATCGTAAAAGACCAGCAAAAATTGTAAATTTTTGTCATAAAAGTGCTGTAACATGATATAATATATTCCATCAGGACCAGTGGCATTGTTGTATGCTGTTCTAATAGCTTGTAGAAATTTAGAATATTCAAGAGGCTGGTATTATGGAAGGAATAGAGAAGTTCAAAATTAATGGATCGTTATTCAGTAGTGGTTTAAATTTTTGGAATGCCGGAGAGTAAGTTCATGCCACTCGGGCTTGGACAAAAGGTTTGCCCAAGGCATTTGCTATATCCAAAGGAGTGGAGTGTTCTTGCCCATTCCAAGAAATAATTTAAGAAGGGATGGTTGGAAACTTGCCAGAAAGCTGCATAATTTTCCTCCGCATTAATATGGTGTCAGTGTTTCTATTTTTTTTTTAACAGTAGATGAAAACCAAATCCAGGATCCCTTTTTTGGTTTGTCTTTGAATGAGATGCACTTTTGCCTCTAGCTTCTTATAGTTAATAAGATTAACTGTGGTTCAAATTTGACTAAATAAATTCCAACGTTTAATTTTTTCCTTCTTCACTTCCGTGCATTCTTCATTCCACCAATAACTAAAATGCCATTGGACTAGGGGATTTGATAATGTGATATAATCTGACTTCATCTATGGGCTGCAGTCACATAATTTTCTTATCCAGGGTGATAACCAACTGAAGTTTTACCCAACTGGCTTGAGAGAATTTCCACTTCCTGCAGGGATGGACTAATGGAGGTTGGGTAGTGAGCAACCTGAAAACAATTGGAAAAGGGTTACTGCCTACGGGATCATCCATAATCAACCAATTCCATGATTGGAAACAGCATCAGGGAGCAAATCAAGAAATCGATTGCAAAAGTTTGTCCAGCTGGCAATTGTACATGAGTGTGCATGCCAGTATTAAGAATGGTAACATTTTGCTTATACAGAAGGTTTCAATAAGTTGGCCACAATTTTTAGTGGATTCCCATAAGGAGTGGTGACCACTGAAATTCTCTAACAGACAGAGAGGGGAAGGTAGCTGTATTAAAAGTTCTTCAAGGTCTTTGTAAGAGTAGGTGTGATTTGGTGAGAAACTAGTGTTAACCGATCTAAGTAATCAGATACACAACAATACTCCAATGTCACACACTGAAGCAACAGCTTCAATTTGGGACACTGAACTGTTGTTAAGAGAGGACAGCCTGAGCCCAGTCAGAGAATGATACATTTGAAGGGATTGTAACATCAGTTTGAGTGGCACCACTGTTTGATGGTGTGGTGGCCACAAACAGTGGCCACCACTGTTTGATGTTTTTATGCAATATTGGTATAAATGCATTTGGGCATGCTGATTGCAATTGATTTGCCTGCTTCTTCGTAACTTACTTCATTTTCAATCTTATATTTTACAATTTTTTTTTCTGTTTTCCACCTATCACATGTCTTAGAGTAAGTACTCAAGATGATCTTAGCAGTTGGGGCAGGTCATTTCTGTTGCCAAACAATCACTTTGAATGTTGGGGAACCCACAGTTGGGACAAACCTGGTTCCTGCTGCATATAATTTGAGAGTGGCCATACTTTTAGCAGTTATAACATCAAAGGATTGGGAATGTAGGGACAAACATGGAGTGGATAACCATTTACTGATGAAGGTAGGTTTGGGGTATTAAAGGTAAGAATGATATTCCATAGATATAAGTTTATTATCTTTTTTTTTTTTTTTAATCATAATTTATTTAATTTTAATAACATTTTGTTCCTGAAGCTCTTGAGTTATTCCTTCTTTTGTGATATTCAACAGATCACAGATAGACATAAAAACCCTTAGATGTATTTAGCATTGGATGGGGAGATACTTTCACTGGAATGCAGCAAAAGGTGTAAGTTGTAGGAGTTTCTCTGAATGCTTGTGGTTTTACAGTTTCCACTAGTAGCCCCCCAACCTGATTGCAATCTGTTAACAGTCTTAGGAAATCCTGCAATACTTTCCAGGATTTCTGGATAAGAAAAGAAGACAATTTACTGAGAGGCAGATCTACAAGTGAATGCAAAACTAGAAATGCAGAAAAATCTTTGGTATGAGGAATCTGTTTTAAACCTCTTAGGTTGAGACATGTCATGGTCAGTTTCTGTCTCTGACTGAGAGCTTGTCAGCTCCAAAGGTGGAAACACATCGTGATCTATATTTGCTTCTTTTGGCCCTTGGCAGATTAACTTCTCTGCCAAGGAAAATTTAGAATCTGCCACACATTTAAATTTGTTTTAGGTAGGAAAAAATTCAGAGATTTCCATCAGTACCCATGATGTGGCTGAGTGACAAGATTCAATCAGTATATACTTTACTGTTAGTGGCTGCAAACAGTGTGTACACTCCAGATGTTCATTTTATGTGAGTGGAAATAGATGAGTGAGGTGAGTATGACCTGTTCAGGTTTTGGCTAGGATTACTTCTTTTCTATTTTTCCAAAAGCTAGAAGACCATAACCGTTGTTCATGTTTCAATGGCTTGTTATTGCTTTTTTCCCTAGAAGTGTATATTGTTCTATACATATTCTCTGTATATTGCAGCTAGAATCCTTTTGGGACTAGAGTGTGCAGATGATGCTGTAAAACATCCCTCCAGGCTATGCCACAGGAGTGTTTTGCTGCAGCATTTGCACACTCATGACCTGGGATCATAGAAAAGACAATAATTTGCTGATGCTAATGTCTTTAGCATTAACGTTAGTAGAGGCATATGATGCAAGAAAGCAAGCTTATGCAGCAGCAGCCAAAAAAAAAAAAAAAAAAAAAACCCCGCTGCCATTTCATCCCCCATTCGTTCCAAATACCTGTCCAGCTCAGCCTTAAATTTATTTAGGCTATCAACTTCCATAACAAAGGATGAAGTCTGTTCCACCAACCAACTACCCGCTGGCTAAAGGCAAACTTCCGCACATCTATCTTACATCTGTCTTTCCTCAATTTGAATTTATGCCCTCTCAGGTGATTATTCTGAGCAAGAGAAAGAATCCCATCAGCATTGAGCATGCTCAAACCATTCAAGGCTTTATACACCTCAATCAGATCACCTCGCAGGTGCCTAGTCTCCAGACACTGTAATTTGCAAAATTTAAGCCTTCCTTCATAAGAGCAACCCTTTGTTCCATTCATTAATCTTGTTGCCCTTCTCTGTACGCGTTCCAGCAGCTCTATATCCTTCTTGAAATGAGGCCTCCAGACCTGTATACAGTACTCAAGGTGTGGCCTGACCATTGCCGTATACAAGGGAATAATCACCTCCTTATCCCTACTAGAAAAATTCTTGTATATCATTGATAAGACACAATGAGCTACTCTTGCAGCCCATCTGCACTACTCAGAGAACTTCATATCTGCCTGCACAATTACCCCCAGGTCCTTTTCATTCTCTAACCACTGTCAGTGTAGTACCACAGAGTTGATACGTTGCTCTGTAGTACTTATATGTAGTACTTTACATTTGTCAATGTTAAACTTCATTTGCCACCTCTCAGCCCATCTGCTCAACCTTTCCAGATCCCGTTGCAGCTGCATAGCGTCAGTAGTGTCCTTAACAACCCTGCCAACCTTTGTATCATCTGCAAACTTGGACGTTAAGCTTGATATACCATCATCAATATCATTTATAAATACAGAAAACAACAATGGACCCAACACTGAACCCTGAGAGACTCCACTAATAACATTAGTCCATGATGAGCAGTGTCCATTGATTACCACTCTCTGTCTTCTCCCACTCAACCATCCCTATATCCATAGCAGCAATTTTCCACCAATGCTGCACTGCTCCAATTTGTGCACCAGTCTTCCATGTGCAACAGTATCAAAAGCCTTTCTAAGATCCGAATATATCATATCAAAGTTATCCCCTGCATCCATTTCCTTTGTGACCACATCATAGTATCCAATCAAATTGGTCAGACAAGACTTTCCCTTAACAAACCCATGCTGTGTCCGAGCTATAACTGAAGTCTTGTCTAGATGATCCTGCAGTGCTTCTTTAACCAGTGTCTCCATTAATTTCCCCGGAACAGAAGTTAAACTAGGAGGAATGCAATTACTTGTGTCGCCCTTTGACCCTTCTTTGTGAATTGGGATCACATTTCACATCTCCAGTACATGGGTACCTCCCCTGAGTCCAAGGAAGCTCTCATAATTATGGCTAAGGGTTTGCTTACTTCCTTTGCTGCCTCCTTTAATATAACTGGATAGATCCATTCCACCCCAGGTGCCTTTCTTATGTTTATCTTCAACAATTTTTCCTGCACTTTCATCTCAGTTATTACAAAATCATCTAACTCATTGCCAGAGTTTAGTTCACCTCTGGCATTCCCCTCCCTGAATAACTCCTCATGTGTGAATGTAGATGCAAGATATTCATTTAGTTTGTTAGCCACCTGAGCAGGATCATCAACAGTTGAACAAACGATTTCCAGTGGACCAATTTGATTCATCCCCTTCCTTCTAGAGTTTACATAGGTAAAGAACGCTTTGCTGTTTTTCTTTGCATCCTTTGGCAAAGATTTGGCAAGGCCTAAACCTTGAACAATATTTCTTAGTTTGTATATAAAGCCTAGTATCTTCAAAGATTAATTCTTTGAATGCTTCCCATTTCCTAATTTGCTGTCTTAGTAGTTTTAAGAAAGGATTGCAAGGTGAGGAGGTGTTTTTTTTTCAAAACAAAGAGAGCATTCTTTGAATCAGAATATATATTATATATATTAATATATATTATTAACGTTATATATTACAGGCAGTTCTCGCTTTACAAGTTCTTGGGTTTACAAGTTTTTTTCTCCCAAGTATCAAGTGTCAACAAAATTGAAAATATGAACATTAATTTCAAAAGAATGTTAAACATTCATAAATAACGCATTTCAAACCACGTGGGTAGCTATACAATAAAGCGTACACAGCTTTATGACATTAATCTGTTCCAGAGACATTATATCGTTAAAATATCGTAATGTGAACTCAATAACACATTGTTTTTTGGTAATTCATTTCAAGATCTCGGAAGTTGAAATGTTGGCTGTATAACTAAGCTATTTATCTCTCTAAAATATCATTTTTAAGGTCACGAGCTTGTCCATAAGGCCATATAAAAGGTCGTGAGCGTGGTTTGTAAATTGTATTAGTTACCAACTCAAATTATTAAAATGTGCTACCCTTTCATCCATATGTTCCATTATAAGAATCAATTTTAAACGCCATCGTGATATTTTTCTAAAGCACATTTCTGAAAGTCATGACCACAAAACAATAAAAACAATTTGCACTTTCCAGTTTATTGGATTTTTCTGTTAGTGCAAGTAATTATAAACGGGTAGTAAACTTGATCTTATTGCATTTGTGTAAATACCGATAGCTGGAATTGTGTGGTTTTTACGTTATTTTGGTGAAATGTGTTTCCCCTTTATTGAAATCTTCAATCGTATAAAAAACATAAATAAATTTTCAGAATCATCTCTTCATTCCTTTTTTTTTTTTTAAGTTTCGTAAACTTTTTACTCCACGCAAATCATGTTAGTTGCAATTTGTGCGTTCCATTAAAAAATGCTTATGCATCTATTGAAATTTATAAAGAAAATACAAGACTATCTTGGAAACAAACGCCTCTTGAAGCATTTCTGAAGAAGACGGCTCCTTGTGCAGCAGACCAATGAGTACTGAGCTGATTATAAATGATCAACGAGTGTGCATTTAGTCGATTATGAAGATAAACATTCTTTAAAATTTGTAAGCCATAAATAATTTCTTTATTATAATTTGCTTGATTTTACAGGCTATGTTTTAATTTCTTTGGATAAATCAATCATTGTTTAAACATAAACTAATCAGCTAACTAATTTCATTGTTGAGAACGTAACCCCTATTTTTAACCTTACGTCTAAGGGAAATAAATTCCCACTTTACAAGCACGTGCTAGAAACGAATTAACTCGTAAAGTCAAGAACTACCTGTATAACGTTATAGTATTAGTATATATATTTATGGCGAATGCAGCAGTATAACTGCTGCATTCACCAGAAGTAAAACAGAAACAGTTGTATTAGGAAAGACAAAAGCTGCATCCACTTTATTGCCAGACTTTGAACCATCAGTTAAGATCTTAGAAAAGTGGGATAATTTTGCGTACGAACAAGATCCAGATACTAAGTGGGGTTCATAAACCTCAGCATACAGACTTTGAATTAGAGATATTTTGTATGCACCTAGGAAAAATTTAAGTTCCACATTTTCAACTATTTCTTGACATTTATTCCAAGAAAGATTTCAGTATAGCTTTTGATACTGTTCCACATGAACAACTGCTACAAAAATTCGAATAGTGTAATAAAGGATGGTTGCATGGCAGGAGGAAGAGTGGTTATTAATGGCCACTATTTTTCATGGGTTAATGTTATTAGGGGGTACATCAGGCTTTTGTGCTGGACCCCTAATGGTTTTAATATTTAAAAACAATACTGATAAAAAAAAAATATATATATATATATATATATATATATATATCAAGCTTAATGCCTGAGTATGCAGATAATACAAACGTTAATAAAGTGATTGATGATAGAAGAAAGCAATGGGATAATCTCTCTTAGGAAAGATGTAGATCTGTTGCAATGAGTACAGAGAAGGGCAACAAGACTAGTTAAGAGTACCCTTTTGTGCTTTCATCAAGAAAGACCAGATCTGTAAATTTCAGAATCTGAAAACTATGCACTTGCAAGGAGATTCAAATAAAGTGTTTAATGCTTTAAATGGATTGAGAAAACTGAATGCTGATGGTATCCTTACTCTTTTTGGATATCGTAAAATGTAAAATTATAAAATGATGATTACAGGAATATACAAAATTTTGCTTCCAGCAAATTTTCACAGATTCTGAAAGTAATTTTGTTTCAAAGAGTAACTGATTATTGGAACAAACTTTTATCAGGTGTTGTGGAAGTGGCAGTTTGAATAAATTCAAATTACTATAAAGGCTTGTTTCCTTGTATCATTCTGATACTACTAATGCTAAAACCTGATTGCTGAAATCTGTTCACCTATATACCTTCTGCTTACTGTGATTTTTTTTTTTAATGTACTTTCTTGTGGGTTAAAATTTGCTCATAATGGAAAAGAAAGCTTATAATATAGTCTGTAAACATCTTAACTATTAGACTGATAACTAAATAGAAAATGTCATAATTTAGGAGCAATAATTTTACCTGAATGCTTCTCATCTTTGCAGTAATAAATGCATTTAAGGGTATCAAGAGAATCATAATAGCTAATCCGCCTAAAGTGGAAATTCCAAGCTGCTGCCAGAGTAAGTACAGAGAAATACCAATTATCAGTGGAGCTGCCCAAAGGAAATTTACTAGCTGAACATAATCCATCACACGCTGAGTATCCACAGACATCAAATTTACAATTTCACCTACAGTAAACTCTTGTCTCCCAGAACTAGACAGCACTAAAGACTGAAAAATAAGCAGAATTTGACTTCAAATGTAAAAACAGAAAGAACTTTACTATTGCAAACTATAGGTTTTATGGATTAAATTTTAAAACTATTATATATATAAAAAAAAAAAAAAAGGCTTTTGTGGATGAGTGCACACACACACACACAAAAGCATATTATTAAAAAAAGAAAGAGTATACAGTGGATTCCCACTTTATGATATTAATCCATTTCAGAGACACCCTCGTATCATGAAAATATCATAATGTGAACCCAATAATACATATTTTTTGGTAATTCCTTCCAAGATCTCGAAAGTTCAAATTTTCACTATATAACTAAGCTATTTATCTCTCTAAAAGGTGATTTTTATAATGGAAATTGTACACATTGATTAAAAAATTTGATTATAACTAATATATTGATTAAAGCACAACACTTCAACTAAAGGATGCAAAAACAAAACACGGGGCCAACACATTTACAAATGCTGCTATTGGCTGAGAGGAAGGACCAGTCCAGTCGGAGACAATCGTAAGCCCATCAAATCATAAAGTGAAATAAGCAGGCACCGGTTAACATGATTACTGGTTAGTGGAATCAGCCACTTTAATTTCAAAAAACCAATTCAAATCATTAAAATGCATTACACTTTCATCATTATCATATGTTCAGTCACAAGAATCAATTTTGAACACCTTTGTGATATTTTTCTAAAGCACATTTCTGGAGGTCACTACCATAAAACAATAAAAACAATTTGCAGTTTCCGGTTTATTGAGTTTTTCTGTTAGTGCAATCCATTATGAACAGGTAATAAACTCGATCTTATTGGATTTGTGATAATACTGATAGCTGGAATTCTGCAGGTTTTTACATTATTATGGCGAAATGTATTTCTCCTTCACTGAAACCTTCAATCATATAAAAACATAAATAAATTTTCAGAATCGTCTCTTCATTCCTACTTTTTAATCTTTGTAAACTTCTTACTCCGTATCTCACTTGCACTTATCATGTTAGTTGTAATCTGTGTGTGCCATGTTTTTGTTATTGATTGCTGATGTTTTTAAGTGTTTTAAATTATACAACCCAAAAGTCAGTGAACAGAAATATTAATTAGTATGTACATATTACAGTATTAATTAAGCTATGTACATAAGAGTAATTTCGTTTTTATTTTGCTAACCTGTGGACAATATTCTTCCAATTTTCAAGTATAATCTAATTTTGTTAATTGGTAATGTAATAAAGTGTAAATTTGTGATCTTTACTTATATAGCCTGTGGATAATATTCCTACCATTTTTGTTTATTAGAATTAAAATTCAATTTGCAAACCTGATCACAACAACTGGCGCTGACCACATATCTTATAGTGAACAGTATTTTACTATGGAAAGTCCATCATAAAGTGATTTGATCGTATAGTGAACCAATCGTAAAGCGGGGGATCCACTGCAATCAATAACTATATGGATGGAAATAATATAAACCAGAAAAAAACTAAGGGAAACACTTCAACCATAATAAATACAGCAAATTAATTAGTACTGTTAACAGAGTTATAGCTGTTAATTAATAGCTATATGCTGTTAATTAATTTTCAGTTTATTTTTTTGTTTATTTTCTGGTTCAAGTGTTTCCTACATTGCAATCCAGCTTTAAACCACATTTTCATTCCCTATAATAAATATTCTTAGAAGTACAGGTGGCCCCTCGATTTACGTCGGGGTTAGGTTCCTGGGGAGACAGGCGCAAATGGAATCCTTTATATAACGAAGTCGATGGGAAATCACAGGGTTAGGTTCCGGGCACCAAATATTTTACCTACCACTTTGCATCGATTGTTTTATTTTATTAACATTCTTCATAATTGTAGTAATAGTCGATGGAGGCATATTCATAGTCCTACATATATTAGGGTGGCTTTCACCAGATTTCATCCTCCGAATATTGCACTAGGATACAATGAACTTCTTTTACCAGACATGGCTTTCTTTATTCTATTAAATCAAAAATTTTATAACACGATTGGCAATAACTGCACATGGATATCACTATTATTTTTATTTAATTTATTAATAGCACAATTAATAAAAAATGCCAGCGTAATAAATTTCCAACACGTGTAAACAGCATAAATAACAACCAACTGAATGGTTCACCGCATGGACCTTTACTACCCGCATCCACGAGTAGTTACTTTGAGGGCAGGAATCTTTCTCGTCTCTGATACGGATGTGCTAATTGCTGATTGCCTCAGATTGCCCTAAATCACGTGAACAGTGGATAGCACAGTATGATGACGATAAATTTTGTCTAACGATTTTCAACTTTCAATTTATAAAAAAATTTCAACAAAAAAAAAAAAAAAAATTTTTGCAAAAATAAATAAATAAAAATGGCGTTGTGGTTAGTGATCAGCGCTATTGTGAACCAGCACAAATCGGACCAGTGCAAATCAGACCAGCGCAAATCGGACCAGTGCAAATCGGACCAGCGCAAACCGAGGGCTACCGGTATAGAAAAAAATTATATAATAAAATTTTAAATGTAGAAGTGCAAAAAGCCAAAAATATTTCAAAAACTAAAGGAATAAATTTAGAAGTCACAGAAAAGACTATGAAGATCTGAAAGAGAGATTATGAAGATCTAAAAGAGTATAATAAGAAACTGTATAGGGAAATAGAGTGGGCCAGTAAATCAGAGTCTTATAACGGGAGATTTTAATTTCCCAGATATTGACTGGAATTTGTGGGTTGGTCACTCACACACTAGCAAGGCTTTTGTGGATTTATTGGATGATTGTTTTCTACATCAGCATGTTCAGGAGGCAAATAGAGGAAGTAATACTCTTGATCTAATTACCAGTAGTGATTCTTCGTGCATTAAGAATCTGCAGATAAAGGAACCACTAGGTAGCAGTGATCACAATGTGCTAAAGTGGGATTTACTCAAAGAGGTGGTAACTACCATCAGGGGTAAAGGGAAGGGTTTTTGCTTTCGTAAAGGCGACTACGATGGTCAGAGACAGTATTAATGGGAAGCATTCAAAGAATTTATCTTGGAAGCTATAGGTTTTACATACCAACCAAGAAATATTGTTCAAGGTTTAGGCCTAAATGGATGTGAGATGAACAAATGAGACCTGTGGCAGAGAAGAAAAATGCATGGGATACATATAAATTAATGGGTAACATGGAAGCCTATGATAGATATAAGCTGGTCTGTAACCAAGTCACAAAGGAGATTAGGCAGGCAAAGGCAGATTATGAGATATCTTTGCAAAGGATGCAAAGAAAAACAACAAAGAGTTCTCTAACTATGTAAACTCTAGAAGGAAAGGGATGAATCACATTGGTCCACTGGATATTGATGGTTCAACTGTTGATGATCCTGCTCAAGTGGCTAAAAAACTAAATGAGTATTTTGCAACTACATTCACACATGAGTTATTCAGGATGGGTATGCCAGAGGTGAGTTAAACTCTGGCAGTGAGCCAGACGATTTTGTAATAACTGAGAGGAAGTGGAGGAGAAATTGTTGAAGATAAACATAAAAAAGGCACCCGGGGTGGATGGGATCTAACCAGTTATATTAAAGGAGGCAGCAAAGGAAGTAAGCAAACCCTTAGCCATAACTATGAGAGCTTTATTGGACTCAGGGGAGTTACCCATGTACTGGAGATGTGCAAATGTGACCCCAATTCACAGAGGAGGATCAAAGGGCGACACAAGTAATTATAGAATTGTTAGTTTAACTTCTGTTCGGGGAAAATTAATGGAGGCATTGGTTAAAGAAGGACTGCAGGATCATCTAGACAAGACTTCAGTTATAGCTCAGACACAGCATGGTTTTGTTAAATGATATTGATGATGGTATATCAAGCTTAATGTCCAAGTTTGCAGACGATGCAAAGGTTGGCAGGGTTAAGGACACTAATGACAGTACGCTGCTGCAACAGGATCTAGAAAAGTTGAGCAGATGGGCTGAGAGGTGGCAAATGAAGTTTAACATTGACAAATGTAAAGTACTACATATGGGAAGCAGTAACCCCAGAGTAATGTATCAACTCTGTGGTACTACATTGACAGTAGTAGAGAACAAAAAGGACCTGGGGGTAATTATTGTTTGTTTGTTATTTGGTTTTTAGGAGCATTAGCAACTAGGGCCATATTGCTCCGGGATATGCGGTGGTCATTCCCTGACCTTTCCGCATCCTCCGTATTTGGTGGTGAGGGGCTCGAACCCCGGTCTAATCAAGAAGCCTGTGCTACGCACTGCTGCTCCTTCCCACCTGGCTATGGAGGCGCCGGGGGTAATTATGCAGGCAGATATGAAGTTTACTGAGCAGTGCAGATGGCCTGCAAGAGTAGTTCCTGGTGTCTTGTCTATGATATACGGGTATTTTTCTAGCAGGGATAAGGAGGTGATTATCCCTTTGTATAAGGAAATGGTCAGGCCACACCTTGGGTAGTGTATACAGGTCTGGAGGCCTCATTTTAAGAAGGATGTAGAGCTGTTGGAATGAGTACAGAGAAGGGCAATAAGATTATTGAACAGAACAAAGGGTTGCTCTCACGAAGAAAGGCTTACGTTTTGCAAATTAAGTGTCTGGATACCAGGCACCTGCGAGGTGATCTGATTGAAGTGTATAAAGCCTTGAATGGTTTGAGCATGCTCAATGCTGATGGGATTCTTCCTCTTGCTTAGAATAATCACCTGAGAGGGCATAAATTCAAATTGAGGAAAGACGGTTATAGGATAGATGTGCAGAAGTTTGCCTTTAGCCAGTGGGTGATTGATTGATTGCTGGAACAAACTTCCATCTGGCGTTGTAGAAGTTGATAGCTTAAATAGATTCAAGGCAGAACTTAACAAACATTTGGAGCGAGGGGATGGAATAAGGGTTTTTTGGGGTTTTTTTTGGCTGATGCGATATAAGCTTGCTTTCTTGCATCATGTGCTACTGGCTAATGCTAAAGAGCACGTAGAATATTCATGGAAAGGACAATTTAATAATTCTCAACATTGGAGAAAAGATACCTGACTACAAAATATCAAAGTAAGCAGGTCTAAAAAGTGAAATATCACAGTAATAATTCAGCAGCATGAAATGAAAATAAAAAAAAAGAAAGAAGATTGTCTTGTCAGCCATTAAACTATTCTCTTCAGAAAGCTACTAGTCTGCAGGAGTGTACGTCTGCTGAGTATTCAACATTTTTCCTTACAGTTCAACTTCAGATATTATTTATCTTTTTCTTGTAAGTTATATGTAGTAGTAGTAGTTCAATAAGCTGCTTTGCACTATTGCTCTCTGTTACTCTGTAGCCCTTTCTTTGACAGAATTATCACTCAGGAGGAAGACGGCCTCCGTAGCCGAGTGGGCAGGAGCGGGAGTGCAGTAGCACACGCTCTTTGAGTAGACCGGGGTTCAATCCCGCTGAATACGGTCCATCTGCCAACCCGCACTGGACCAGCGTGGCAGATTATGGTCCATTTCCCTCAACATGAATTGTTGAGGAGGCTTCCATCCTGCAGTGGGTTGATAATGGCTGCACTTTACTTTTTTTTTTTTTTCTCATTCATACTGGTTAAATTATTCACTCTAAGCTTAGTATTCGTAGGCAGTTTATGTAAATTTAAACATTTACAGTGCAGCGCAATTTTTGCTTGGTTTTCTTCATGGTATCTTTCCTTTCCATAATATTTTTAGCAGTATAAAAGCTGCAGCCATTCAAACAAGTTGCATAGGTTTTTGGTTATCTGGCTTTCAAAATACTGCTTGAAAACTACTAGTTCCCTCGCCCTTTCTCTCTCATCTTCAGCTCCTTTCAGTTCTAAAACAGTTTTGCAATTTCTGCACATCCATTTTATATTATTTCCACTGTTACAGTTATTGGTATACTTTTTCTTTCTCTTATAATGTATTTATATATTCTAGTGATATTAGTCTCTGCAGCTTTCTGCAAGTCGACAACCGCTAAATCTTCAATATTTTTACCTACAGTTTACCTTCACATATCATTCATATTATTTGTATTATTCATTCTGAATAATTATGGAGCTATGGCTGTTCCAATTTAAAAAATAGTTAAGGAGTTCTGAACGGTTAAAAATAAGAAAAATAATTTTAAAACAATAAAAAATAAGCAGACTTGTACCTAGCATAAATAAACATTTTACTACATGTGTGTGCTTACCTTGTTTATCTTTTATTATTTTAATTTCTTAATCAGTCAAAATTGCATGGCTTTTCAGAGGACTTTTTTATATGAATTTTTTTTCCTGTTCTAGACCCAGAATACATCCTGGAATTGTTTGTACATACTTCTGAAACATCTGTATTCAGCATTGTAGCTAGAAAAAAAGGGTTTTTTTTTTTTTTTTTTTTTTTTTTTATGAAAACCTCAAACACGAGAGATATTAGTACTGAGTACTGTGATTGGGTTGGAGGTTGAGAAGACAAAAGAAGATATTTGTTGACATTAGATTTGAACTTCTGTAGAATGTAATTTACAGGAAATATGTATGAAGGAAAGTGGTTCCAGAAAATGGCAGTTGAATGAATAAATAAGGAAGATGAAAAGTTCATTCTGTGAGTTTGAAGTTGGACAATAAATGGATGTGACTTATTTAAAATCATAGATGATAAAAAGTATAGACGGATCATCCTAGATCTGCACGTGGTCTCCACAACTACCAACTGATCTCAGATCGGTTTGGCGGGGCAAGAGACTCTCAGAAAACTGGACTCGAGGAAAATCTTTTGTTATCACAACTTGTTATTTTTGTATTAGTTTTCCTTTCAAGTCAATGTTATCTGCTATGAGTACTTTTTTTTTTTTTTTTTTTATTAATTAATCTTTTAATTTTAATTAATATTTTAATTTTTTAATTTTAATTAATTTTTTAAAAATTAATCTTTATAATTCCGGCGAGGTTATCTCTGCCGTTTGTTAACCCCTGGCATGGTGCCGTGAAGGGTATTGTATGGTCGTGGTACCTGCGTGTACCGATGTACTGTACAATAAAGATCTTATTTATTTATTTATTTATTTATGTTGGTTGGTGGCAGCACGTGTTCGGAATGTTTTGAAAGAGAGAGTGGGAATTATAGAAGCCAATTCAGAAGAACAGTGCCCATGGAAGTATCTGTAGAAAAGGCATATAGCAGAAACAGTACGTCTATGAGACAGCGAGTGGAGAGACTCTGTTAGAGAAGAGTCATTAATTAACCTAACTGCCCTCTTCTGAATGGAATCTAGAAGCCTGGGAGAGGATTTGAGGGCACCGCCCCAGATGGGTGCCTCTGTAGCCTGGTTGGAAGGGGCAGCAGTGAATAGCACATGCTTCTTGATTAGACAGGGGTTCAAGCCAGTCACCACCAAATACGGAGGATGCGAAAAGGTCAGGGAATGACCACCGCATATCCCGGAGCAATATGACCTTAGTTGCTAATGCTCCTAAAAACCAAACAACAACAATAACAACCGCCTCAGATGTGGGAATAATATTCCATGGTAGGGTGGATTTGCGATTTGTACAGAGTGAACAGCTGTTTGGAAGAAAAGCAATGCCGAGAGTGAAAGAGAAAACCAAGTTTTTTAGATGCAGAAGAAGCAATATTTGTGATGTGCTTGTGCCAAGAGAGATTAGAAGTCAGGGTAATCTCCAAAAGAGATATATCATTTTGCCAAGAAATCGGAGTGTCACCAAAGATAACCATAGGAGCAGAAGAATATCCTTTTTGCGAGATATAAGACAAGACTGAATTTTAGAAGGGTTGAAATCAACTAAGTTGTCTTTGTCACACTGGATTTACCTGGAGATCGGCATTTAAGGAACTGGTAGCGGATATTCGAGAAGTTGAAGCTGATTGAGCAGGGCAAGATTTCTCAACATGGAAAGTGGAATGCAATGTGCTATCATTGGCAAAACTATGAATAGGATTTCCAGTCAATGGAAGAAGGTCACTAATATACAAGAGGAAAAGAACTGAACCTTTAGGGACACCAGCATTAGTGGAGAAGTTAAAAAACAGAGAGCCATCTACCATCACCCTCAGTGAGCGATCAAAGAGAAAACTCAATAACCAATTACAAAAAATAGATGGCAAACCATAAGATGGAAGCCTGTTTAGAAGACCTTTATGCCAAACATGATTGAAAGCCTTTGAGATATCAAGAGCAACTACTTGTGATTCACCGAACCTTTCCATTGAATTAGTCCATAAATGGGTAACATAAGCCAGAATATCACCAGTGGATCGACACTGACGGAATCCATACTGGCGATCGTTGATCAGACGGAAGGTTTCTAGGTAGTTTAAGAGTTGGCGGTTAATTGATTTCTCCATTACTTTAGAAAGAGTAGAAGTAATTGCAATGGGATGGTAATTAGATGGGAGGGATTTGTCACCCGTTTTAGGAACTGGCTGGATATGAGCAAATTTCCAAGCAAAAGGAAAAACACCTTTGGAAAAAGAAAGTGAAAAAAGGTGGCAAAGAACATAAGTAAGTTCAGGAGCACAGGTTTTGAGAGCAAGTGGAGAAACACCATCAGGACCTAGAGCTTTCTTACCATCAAGATTTGTCAAAATCCTTCTGACATCCTTTTGACAGAACACAGGAGGCATTGAATGGAGCGTGTTGGGAATGGTTGGAGGTGTTTTACCAAGATCATTAATACATGAGTTGGAAGAAAAATGGGATGCTAGCAGGTCAGCTTTATCCTTGGCTGAAGTGAAAACAGAACCATCTCGTTTTGACAGAGGTGGGTGCAGAGATGGGCAAAAGTTGCGACCAATATCTTTGGCAAGAGACCAGAATGCTCGGCTACCATTAGGGCAAGAAGCAAGTTTTCTACCCTTAGCCTGTTCAAAATCTAGTTTGAACTGATTAGTAACTGCTTTACAATTGTTGTGAGCTTTGATGTAGGCAGAAAATGAAACTGAAGAATTGGAAACAAGCCAATTACGATATGCAATGCTCTTCTCTTGAACAGATTAGTACATTTATTGGAAAGCCAAGGTTTAGATGAAGGACAAGATTTTAAAGTGGAGTGTGCAATAAAGGATTCCATTCCTACAAAAATAATTTCACTGACACAATAGTTTTGAATCAGTAATCTGACCAGGGAAAAGAAGAAAAGAAATCTTGATTTTGCATTCTTGTAATGCCAAACAATACAAGGTTGAGAATAGCCATGCGATAAAGGCTCCATTTGAGAAGAGACAATCACCAAGTAGCGATCTGAGGTGCCTAAAGGACCACTCAGTTCGACCGTGTACTTAGAAGTGTCGTTTGTGAGAAAAAGATCAAGCGTATTGGCTGTATGGTTAGGATTGTCCAGTATTCTTGAAGGTAAATGAACAATCTGTGCTAGGTCATTAGTAATTGCAAAAGCCTCAGCATCTCGACCAGCTGGGTCGGTGTGACTAGAAAACGGAAGCCAGCTGGAGTTGTGAACATTAACATCACCAACGAAAATTACTTCACTGTTAGGAAAGTTGGACTGGAGAAAGTCAAGTTGCAAAGAGAGGAAGTCAAAGAGCTCCAAGTGATTAGTGGAGTTGGGAGAATGGTAGAGACAACAGATGAATTTGACACAATGAGGTAGAGAGATTTTAAGCCAGAGAAGATCAAAAAGAGGAGATTCCAAATTACCAAGTCTCTGACAGGGAATATCGGAACGGACATATGCTCAAGTACCACCTTTGAGGTGAAAGGAATCATACAGCGAATAATTTGGGCAACTAAGATGAGCAGTAGTTGAATCAATTGATAACTGAGATTCTGTCAGAAAAAGTACATGGAGTTTGGCAGACTGCAAGTGGAAATGGACATCGTTGAGATTAGAACTGAGACCCCGTATATTTGGGAAATGAACTAGGAAGTGTTTGGAAGGTTTAGATTTTTTCACAGATAAGCTTACTCTATTAGTTTGACAATTCATGGTGTAAAATGAGAATGGGGGTATGCTACAGACTATAAGATTGTGAAGAATATGATGAAAGTTTCTGCATGCAAATTTTTTTGCATCATTTTCAAGTGCCCACATGGGCATTTGAATGCAAAGAATTTGCGTGCAAGCAAAGTGCCTACTGAGATTGGTGAATGGAACTCATACAAGGAGAGACTTCAAATATGTGTACTATACAGCTTTATAACTGGGTATCTTAATAACTGAAATTTATAAGGCTCAGAGAGGGGAGAGTAAAATGAATGAAGGCAAAAATTTTCATAACATTAAATGATGCTAGAACCAAGTGGTACAAATTCAAACTAATGGAGAACAGTTACACTCTGGATTGTAGGAAGTTTCTTGTAGTCTGAGTTTCTTTAGTCAGTGAGATGTTAATCACTGGAATCAGTTGCATCCATGGATGGGTGAGGTAGACATTTTGGGGAAAAATTCCAAGGCTGACTTATTTGAAATAGCACTAAAAATAACTGTTTTAAAAATAAAACAATAAAATAACTGTTCTTTTCAGTCAGTCAGCTGTTAATAATTGGAATTAATTGCTTCTGTACAAAAGGAAAGAAACAGTTATTTTATTTATTTGCTGAATGATGATCTATCACAGCTTTAAGATGGCATTCATCTGAAGCTTTATACTTTTTTAAATTCTTTATTCAATGTGTAATTAAGCATCAATAATTTTTTTTATTCCAATAATCATATTTTATTATATAAAATCTTTTGTAATTTGATTAAAAAATTGTAATTTCAATTACTGACTGACTTTTTAATTCTTAAATCATATTCTTGCTTCAATTTGCATCCATTTAGGTCTTGCATTTTACAATTGCTAATTTAACTTAAATAAATGTATACTATTTGTTCCAACCAAGTATTATAGCTTGAGCTGTTTTCTTTTTTTTTAATCTAGTTTGTATTTCCTATTCATCAGATATTAATGCTTAAAGCCAATAGGGAAGAGCTACACAACTTTTTATAATTTTTATTCATGTTCTGCACATTGTATTTGGGCCTTCCCCCCCCCCCTTGCAATGTACTGTAAATAAATGAATATCTTGGCCACAATATAAATGGAATACAAGTTAAAAAGTTACATATGCATACCTTTCTATATAATGAAGAAATGATACATGATCTCATTCTCATAGCAGTGCAATAGATACGATATTCATACTGGCTATTGAAGAAAGATTCAATCATAGAAGAGAAGAACATTAAGCTGGCATAGAAAAAACCCCTCCAATATGGTTCATTACCACTGATAAAGGCTATTAGCATGCTGAAAAATAAAACTAGCATTAAATTAAAATTAATAAACTGTGTGCAATGAAATATCTTTATATAAATAACTGGAATAACTAGAATTTGGTCTGAACATCTCTTTGAAAGAAAAAGATTACTGCACATTTTAATCTAAAGAGATGATCTGTAGAATATCTCTTCTACTTCCTCCACCATTAAGAATTCAATTACACAATATCTTCACAATGAAATATTGTAAAGATATTGTGTAATTGGATTCTTGTCTGCTTCTGAATGGACAAACATTTCCTCCTGAGTTCTTCACAGTTGAATAGGAATTATCAGAAAAACTGTCTTTCTAAAGAGATTTGCACTTAAAGGGGTGGGTTTCTTTTAGTAAATGTTAATTAGTGTGTAATCATATATTACAATTTGTAGCAGACTATTTTCTAAAAGTCACTGTATTATAATTAGTGCTGTACTGACTATATTTGATATTTTCACAACTTTCAACCCAATAATGGTTAATGCAAAATCAAGTCAGAATGTTAAATCACAAGATTGCACTTGTGGCATTTATTATAAGGTCACTCTTGTAGATAATACTAGTTCAACTGATGATTCTTTTCTATGTGCTAGATGTAAGGAGTGTACTGATGATTTTAAACTGAAGCTTGCATTACTAGATAAAAAAGGGAGTCACTTAAGAAACAAGTTCATGCTTGAGAAAGAAATAAAACCGCTCAGGTATCTAGTAATCTATCAAGTGATATACTCCTAATTCAAGCTTTAGGAGAGGGGGGAGGAGAGAGGGGGGAAGGAGAGAGAGAGAGAGAGAGAGAGAGAGAGAGAGAGAGAGAGAGAGAGAGAGAGAGAGAGAATGGTCAAGTGAAGACTTGCTCTGGTCCAGAAAGATTTGATTTTATTGGGGGAAATCAACTGTCAAGAAAACAGTAATATTTTTTGCCATATGCATAATAACCAGATGGGTTGAGCAGTACAGAAAGTATCATTATGAAAAAAAGGTTTCAAAAAGTATGAAAAAAATTATTAAAAATAATTGAAAAAAAATTATTGAAAATGATTTAAAAAAAATTATTGAAAATGATTTAAAAAATTATTGAAAATGATTGAAAACATTATGAAAAAATTATTAAAAATGATTGAAAAATGTAGCAAGTTAGATCAGAATGTATTTGTGTCTGTCCAGGCATGAAAGAAGGGACTGTATGCTGAAAGCCTTAATAATGAACTCCCCCCCCCCATACACACACACACTACAAAAGAATGCTGTGTGTGTGTGAAGAAAGTATATTGTAGTGATGTAATACACTTGAACAAACGTGATGCAAGGATCACCGTCAATGTCAGCAAGGAGGTCTTCAGGGTTCAGAGATACTGCTAGTCAGAGTGGACAGAATTATACATATACATACTTTTATGATGATATGGGTCAAAAACACTTGTACTCATCTCAAAGTTTCTTGAATAATATCAGGTGACCAAAATGGTTGGTGCCGTTTTTTGAAAATTAATATTTTGATAAAAATCATGTGGAAGCATCGTAGATGCACTTAGGAACTGCATACAACACTGAGTCAGTTGATGCCTAGCAAATGTGAAGTGCCGTTTAGTAAAACAGCGAAAAGTGATGAAAAAATGGCTTCTCCAGTTACAGTTATTTGAACATGTTTACTTTATCGACATAAATTGGGCACAATCACTTAAACAAGCAGTCTGTAAGATTTTTTTTTTTTTTTTTTTTTTTTTTTTTTGATAGTTGTTGGCGCATCGGCTTCTGTGGCCATAATGCACCTCCCAAGGTTTTTGCAGTACTTTGATCCAAGCCCGAGGCGGGATTCGAACCCGCGACCTTTGGGTTGCCAGGCAGGCACTTTACCCACCCGGCTAGCCCGGTCGGCAGTCTGTAAGATACGCACAGTATTTTGGGCAAATATAGTGAGTGAACATACAGCCCATAAATTATTCAAAAAATTTAAATCAGGTCACATGTCACTTGATGAAGCACCCCACAAGGGAAGAGCGAGTGAGTTCTTTTAGTTTTTCTGGTGAATGAGCATCTAAAGTCATGATGTGCCCAGTGGTAACCTCAAAATAAGTTACCACATCGAAATGTACAAAAGGTTAAAAAACAGAGATAAAAAGTAAACACAATGAGAATTAAAAACCACTTCCAGATGTGTATACAAATACTGTTTATAAATTTAAAAATTTTGGATGTTATCTTTGTCAGATAAAGATGGAATGGGGTCTGCTTGAAGAGCAGATCCCATTCCGAGATTATGCCACACAACGAGTTTAGTGTCTTGTGTGGTGTTACTACAATCGTTATTCTCCCAATAGATGTTGCTCGGAGGAGCGTTCTGAGTGCCTCTCACTTTTTGTCTCAACAAGGATGTCACTAGAACAAAGCCGTTTGATTTGGGTAAGCCTTCTAGCCCTTCCAAACCCTTCTGGATAAAGAAGAGCAACATTTCTCCTACGGGCTTTTCACTGGTGTAATGTACAATCAGGTATCGATGTATTGGACCTGATGTATCTTCAGTTCTGGGTCTTTTTGCTGAGGTCACATTTTGAGTCAATAATATAATTTTCTTGTAAGGACCTTGTTAGGGTCCCAGAAGAAGAATTTAGAGAAGCAGGATTCAATTTTTTTTTTTTTCAGCACCCAGGCTCCCTACCCACCACAATGGAGCCCAAATTCGATACCCACTACCCAGAAAGCAATAAATACACTTGGGAATGGGATGCCAGAGCTACTCAGACATTATACCTGCACCACTAGCCGAATAATCCTGGGAAAGCTATCCCAGGACCACCCACTTGTCAAAGCAGGAGCGTAAGTGGCATGTTGGAGCTGGGCCCTCAACCACCAGGTACACTCCCATTTTCAATGTGCACTACGGCAAGTTTCTACAGGTCAAAGTGCACAGCAAACACACCAGATTCCTATGATGTTAGCCTAGGGATGCAATGCCCACAGCCTTGTGATTTTTCACAAGTTTTCTATATTATTTTTCAGGATGGTACAATTTTTCAAAACATCTAGCACTTCTTTATTTTCATTAATTAAGAAAGTTGTATTAAAAATTAGCATTAATAGTAGTAGTAGCAAATGATGCAAGAAAGCAAGCTTATACAGCATCAGCTAAAAAAAAAACAAAAAAAACTTCCCATATCACCTGTCTCACCTCTAACAGTTTCACCAATTTTTCCTTGAATTTATTCAAAATATTCACCTCTACAACAACAGATGGCAGTCTGTTCCAAAATAAGTTAATGGCTGGTTGAAGACAAACTTCAGCATACATAACAAGCAGCCATCCTTCCCTGAATTTATGCCCCCTTTGTGTATATAGTCTGAGCAAGAGGAAGGATTCCATCAGCAATGAGCTTACTTAACCCAATCAAAGCCTTAAACACCTAAAATCAGATCTACTTGCAGGAGTCTAGTTTCCAAATGCTGCAATTTGCAGAACTGAAGCCTTTCTTGGTAAAAGCACCCTTTTGCAACGCTCAAAAATCTCATTGCTCCTCTATGCACCTGTTCCAACAGATCCACATCCTTCCTAAAATGAGGTTTCCAGATCTGTATGTCAAACTCAAGGTGCAGTCTAACCAATGCCTTATACAATGGGATAATCACCACCCTACTGACAAAATTCCTGTATATCATTGACAAAACCCCATGAGCTGTTCTGGCAGCCTGCTTGAACTGCTGAGAGAACTTCATATCTGACTGCACAATTACCACCATATTTTTTCATTCTCACTATCCTGAGTGTGGTGGCAGTTGTTGTTGTTGTTTGCAGAACTGAAGCCTTTCTTGGTAAAAGCACCCTTTTGCAACGCTCAAAAATCTCATTGCTCCTCTATGCACCTGTTCCAACAGATCCACATCCTTCCTAAAATGAGGTTTCCAGATCTGTATGTCAAACTCAAGGTGCAGTCTAACCAATGCCTTATACAATGGGATAATCACCACCCTACTGACAAAATTCCTGTATATCATTGACAAAACCCCATGAGCTGTTCTGGCAGCCTGCTTGAACTGCTGAGAGAACTTCATATCTGACTGCACAATTACCACCATATTTTTTCATTCTCACTATCCTGAGTGTGGTGGCAGTTGTTGTTGTTGTTGTTTGGTTTTTAGGAGCATTAGCAACTAAGGCCATACTGCTCCGGGGATATGAGGTAGTCATTCCCTAACATTTCCGAATCCTCCATATTTGGTGGTCACGGGCTCGAACCACGGTCTAATCAAGAAGCGTGTGCTATGCACTGCTGCTCCTGCCCACCTGGCTACGGAGGTGCCAGTGTGGTAGTGGAGAATGAAAGATGTGGATAGTAGCAATTGCAGAGTAACATACACAATCAGTAGATAAATCTGAAATTACTACTACCCATATGAAGTACCTTGCATTTGTCAATATTAAACTTAACTGCCATTTGCTCATCTGCCTAGATCTTGTTGCAGTAGCATACCCTGACTACTGGCATGCATTAACCACCAAACCAACCTTCACAGCATCTGCAAACTTAGACATTTTCAAAAGCCTGTGGCTTCCTTGCACTGTATGGTAAATACTATTAAGCCTGATATGCCTTCATCTATATCATTAAGGAACATAGAAAACTATAATGAGCCCAGCACTGTGTTACGGGGTACTCCACTAATAACACTGGTGCCAGAAGAGTAGTGCACATTGTAACCAATCTGTCTTTTCCTACTCAACCATCCCTTTATCTATAGAAGTAACTTGTCCTTCACGCCACACTGCTCCAATTTGTACAGAAGTCTTTTATGTGCAACATTATCAAAAGCTTTTCTGAAATCTAAGTATATGATGGCAAAATTATTTTCTGCATCCAATTCCTTTGTTACTGTACCATAGTATCCAAACTGATTAGTCAGACAAGATTATCCCTTAACAAATTCATGCTGTAACTGCAATAAAATTGCATTGCTGTCTAGGAATGCAGTTATACTGAACTTACATATTTAGTTTCAACAATTTGTCTTCCACTTTCCTCTCAGCTATCACAAAATCATTCAGCAGGCTTTTAGAATTTTATACATTTCTGGCATCCATCCCATCCCTAAAAAATTCCTGTCTGAATGAAGATGCAAAATACATATTGAGTTTGTCAGCAATCTGAAAGGATTATCAACAGTTAAGCTATTCATATCTAGTGGGCTAGTGTGATTGATTCATCCACTTTCCTTCCAGTGTTTACATATTTTAAAAGTCTTTGCTGCTTATCTTTGTCTTCTTTGCCAATGCCTTCTCATAATCTGCCTTAGCTTACCTAATTTCCTTTGTGATTTGATTGCAGACTAATTTATATCTATTGCAGGCTTCTGTATCACCTGATAATTTATATGCATCCCCTGCATTTTCCTTTTCTGCCATGGGTCTCATCAGCTCATCTGACATCCATTTAGGTTTAAGCCTTGATTTTACTTTTTAAATGGCATAAAAAAAGTACAGTAGGTTCAACAATTACATAGAATTTTTTGATGGTAACTCCATTGGTTGGACTCACTGTGTAGTATTTAAAAACTGTATGAGACCATTCTAGTCACCTTTACAAAATCAAAATCCCTTTACCCTTGACACTAGCATTAGCATTAGTAGAGGCATATGATGCAAGAAAGCAAGCTTATTCAGCATCAGCCAAAAAAAAAAAAAAAAAAAACAACCACTACTCCCATTTCACCCCTCCGTTCGTTCAAAATACCTGTCCAGCTGAGCCTTAAATTTGTTTAGGCTATCAACTTCAACAACAAGCGATGGGAGTCTATTCCACAAACCAACTGCCCGCTGGCTAAAGGCAAATTTCCGCACATCTATCCGACAACCGTCCTTCCTCAATTTGAATTTATGCCCTCTCAGGTGATTATTCTGAGCAAGAGGAAGAATCCCATCAGCATTGAGCATGCTCAAACCATTCAAAGCCTTATACACCTCGCCAATGCCTAGTCTCCAGGCTCTGTAATTTGCAAAACTTAAGCCTTTCTTCGTACGAGCAACCCTTTGTTCCATTCACTAATCTTGTTGCCCTTCTCTGTACTCGTTCCAGCAGCTCTACATCCTTCTTGAAATGAGGCCCCCAGACCTGTATACAGTACTCAAGGTGTGGCCTGACCAATGCCTTATACAAGGGAATAATCACATCCCTGTCCCTGCTAAAAAAATTCCTGTATATCATTGACAAGACACCATGAGCTACTCTTGCAGCTCGTCTGCACTGCTCAGAGAACTTCATATCTGCCTGCACAATTACCCCCAGGTCCTTTTCATTCTCTACCACTGTCAGCGTAGTACCACAGAGTTGATACATTGATCTGGGGTTACTGTTTCCCATATGTAGTACTTTACATTTGTCAATGTTAAACTTCATTTGCCACCTCTCAGCCCATCTGCTCAACCTTTCCAGATCCTGTTGCAGCAGCATAGTATCAGTAGTGTCCTTAACAACCCTGCCAACCTTGGTATCGTCTACAAACTTGGACATTAAGCCTGATACACCATCATCAATATCATTTATAAATACAGAAAACAACAATGGACCCAACACTGAACCCTGAGGAACTCCACTAATAACATTAGTCCACGTTGGGCAGTGTCCATTGATTACCACTCTCTGTCTTCTGCCACTCAACCATCCCTTTATCCATAGCAGCAATTTGCCTCCAATGCCACAGTTCTCCAATTTGTGCAGCAGTCTTCCATGCGCAACAGTATCAAAAGCCTTTCTAAGATCCAAATATATAATATCAAAGTTATTCCCTGCATCCAGTTCTTTTCTGACTACATCATAGTATCCAATCAAATTGGTCAGACAAGACCTACCCTTAACAAAACCATGCTGTGTCTGAGCTATAACTGAATTCTTGTCCAGATGATCCTGCAGTGCTTCTTTAACCAGTGCCTCCATTAATTTTCCTGGAACCGAAGTTAAACTAACAGGTCTATAACTACTTGTGTCAGCCTTTGATCCTCCTTTGTGAATTGGGGTTACATTTGCACATCTCCAGTCCATGGGTACCTCCCCTGAGTCCAAAGAAGCTCTCATAATTATGGCTAGGGGTTTGCTTACTTCCTTTGCTGCCTCCTTTAATATAACTGGATAGATCCCATCCACCCCGGGTGCCTTTTTTATGTTTATCCTCAACAATTTCTCCTCCACTTTCCTCTCAGTTATTAGAAAATAATCTAGCTCACTGCCAACGTTTACTTCACCTACGACATTCCCCTTCCTGAATAACTCCTCATGTGTGAATGTAGATGCAAAATACTCGTTTAGATTGTTAGCCACCTGAGCTGGATCCTCAACTGTTGAACCATCAACATCCAGTGGACCAATCTGATTCATCCCTTTCCTTCTTGAGTTTAAATAGGTAAAGAACTCTTTTCTGTTTTTCTTTGCATCCTTTGCCAAGGATTTCTCATAATCTGCCTTTGCCTGCCTAATCTCCTTTGTGACTTGGTTACAGACCAACTTATATCTATCATAGGCTTCCATGTCACCCATTAATTTGTATGTATCCCATGCATTTTTCTTCTCTGCCATATGTCTCATTAGTTCATCTGACAACCATTTAGGCCTGAACCTTGAACAATATTTCTTGGTTGGTATGTAAAGCCTGGTAGCTTCCAAGATTAGTTGTCTTTAAGTAAATCCTACATCAGTACACTATGATCAATGTCAACCCAGTGGGTCTTTTATCTGTAGATTCTTAATGCATGAAGAATCACTGCTGTAATCAGATCAATCTTCCTCTTACTGCCTCTCTAACACGTTGCTGCAGAAAACACTCATCCAATAGATCTATAAAAAAAAGTCTTGCTACTGTGTGAGTGACCAACCCACAAGGTCCAGTCAAAAGTTGAAGTCCTCCATTATAAGACATTCTGATTTACTTACCCATTGTATATACCTGTGCAGTTGTTTGTTATATTCATCACAGTTATTAGGCCTATAACACACTCCTACTCTCATTTTTGTATTCCCAGTGGTTATGTCACACCAAAACGACTCAAAAGTTTCAGGAAGGCAAATAGTTTTGCCTTTTTTTCTCTTAAATTTTAATTGCGTTAAATCGATTTTAATTGTGTTCATTTCGTTTTTAATTATTGTTAATTATTTCTTACTATAATGTAAGATTTTTGATTTTTTTAAATTGTTTTCGTTTTAATTTCTGGAGAGTATCATACAGAAGTGTTCTACACATCATACTGGGGTAAACGTCTCTTATTCTTTTTCAAATTCTGAATATAAATTCTGAACAACACCATGCCTCTGATATTCCTTCCCTACATTGTCTGCATTTGATGACTTGTGCAGTACTTCAAATTCATCAAATTTATTTACTATGCTCTTAGCATTAGTGTACACACAAGTATACATGCACCTATTTTTACTCTTAGTAACCCTAACACAGTACATGTATCTGCTTGTTCCATGAAGACCCCCAGCAGGTGTTGAACTCCCCAACACCTTGCTTTTCAGGCTGCGGCTGCATGTTCTAATAGAAGCAGTGCAAGAATCACTTACACCTCTGCCTGCAGCTGTTGTTAATCTATTAGTTTGTATATCCCCACCCAGGCCAGGAGTTTTCTCCCCCATCCAATACTGACTCAAGAGCATCAGCAAATATTCTTGCATCTCTTCTATTTAAGTGTATCCTATCGCTGTAAAAACAAACAAGTCTCTTCTGTTAACAAACAGAGACCATTAAGCAGAGAAAAGTTCTATCCAAAATTATTTGAAATATTAGAAAAAGTATTCAAAGTAAACTAAAAAACTTACTCAAGTATTAAAGGATTTGCAAATACAAGCAAACTGCCAACAAGTTTCATAAATGCTGTAATCATGAGTTGAAATCTGAATGTTTTAATCAATATCCATGTAATATTAACATTTTTCTTCTTCTTCTGCACCGCTGTCTCATCTTCTAATGATGCACTCCCTTTATTGGCACTAAATGCAAATAAAAACAAATTACATGCATTAATTTAATTAACTAATTTTTAATTAATTTAATTAACTAATGGCAGCATGTTTTGCCCCATTTGGCAAATCATTTCACTGGTTTTGAATCACAAATTCAGACAATTGCCGAAGACTGCACTGGGAATAAGCATATAAAAATATCTAGTGAATAAAAATAAGTAGTAAAAAAGTAAAATTTCCAACTAACAAACTACCGAAGTAAAAATAATTACCATGTCATTCTCTTATTAAAATAATATGCAAAAAATAAAAAAATAATATATAACTAAAAATACAATTTTAAAAGCAATAAAAGTGTTTAAAACATATACATCAAAGAAGCTTTTGGAGCACCATGCTCCTATATCATTCATGGGAGGCAGTTATGACATACAGTATTACGTAACAAGAGAATCGTGCAAATGAAAAGTGTAATGGGAATATGCAACATAAATTAACTAATTCAGATTGTGAATAGTGAATACAAATATAAGGGAGAGGGGAAGAAACAGTGTAAAGAAAAGAGAACACTACTTGCCAAGTCAACTGCCTATTCTACTGTCTCAGAGCATTACCAGTGTGGCAGTATTAGGTGTAATCTAAATTCTAATGTAAAGTTTTTATCAGTGCACATAATTCATATCAGTTCCTTCCTCCCTTGCTTCTTCTCCATATATGTATTCTGGGTCCCAGTAATCATAAGAGAGGGGGGGGGGCCCCATACACATCCTATTAAGGAGGCAGTTATTTTTCAATGTGATGAGCAATGTCAAATATCTGTTTTCCTTCTTTTCTCCCTCCCCATTTTATACACTTCATATGGTAGTTATATTTGCATTCCTCCATATGCAGATTCGTTACCTGCATTAGTTTGTCCTTTTTTGTGTGTTCCTGTCACATATTTTTCAGTTATGCATTTCTCCTGTTAAATAGTGATTGTATGCCACACTGATCTTCTTAGGTTGATAAAGAAGCCCATCACTCTGAACGCTTGAGTGTATGCTTTTATTAATTTAATTACTTTATGTGTATGATCTTATTTCTTTTACTGCTTTTAATCTCATATGTTTTTATATACATATACACATATTCATAAGATAACGGGTGACTTCCTTCATATTTTGCACTACCCGGTTTATCTACATGGACTATGAGCTGGACATTAGCTCATACAGGCTATAGCAGTTGACAGCTATCATGGGTACATATGCCCACTGCACGATACAAGAAACTACACCTTACATGAGCATGTCACCAATGACCTGTGAAAATCTGTTCTGTTGCCTGATTGATTAATCCCATTTTTAACTCTAACATGCTAATGGGCATATCTGCTTTTGGAGAAAGCAACATGAGGTCACAGCATCTGAATGCACTGTTTGGTACACTGGATTCAAGGGTGTTATGGTTTGTGGATTGTTTTTATGACATGTCCTCTTGGGTCCTCTGATCACTGTTAATCAATGGCTTTGATGGGAACACCTACTCTTCTGTTGTTGCTGACCAAGTACATCCCTTCATGATGACAGGGAATCCAGACAACTCCAGTGTTTATCAACAAGACAACTCTCCATGTCACAAGGCCCAGCAGTTACTAACTAGTTTCAGGAACATGACAATTAATTCTCATTCTTCCCATGGCTGCCCAACTCACCTGATCTCAACCCAATTGAGCATGTTTGGGACCTACTGGAAAAGGGCACTTAATGCTGCAACCATCCACCTGACAATGTGCAGGCATTACTGGACACACTGTGCAATACATGGGTAGCACTTCCCCAGGACACCCTGCAATACCTCATGGAGCCCTTTTCAAAACATGTACAGGCTGTATTACAGGAAAAAAAGTAGACCCACATATTAGGTAGGTGTTGCTAATGTAGAGCCAACTCATTGTATATACAGAGTGTTGGTTCAAAACTATGTGCAAAAAATTCTTGAGCACTGTAGGACCCAAAATAAGAAAAAAGTCATATAAACATGTGTCCAATTCTGAACAGTTATGGAGCTATAGCTGTTTGAATTTTAAAAAATGACTATGGAACTTTGAAAGGTAAAAATAATAATAAGAATAAGCAGACATGAAAATGACTAGCTGTTAGTTAGTTAGTTATTTGGTTTTTAGGAGCATTAGCAACTAAGGCCATATTGCTCCGGGATATGCGGTGGTCATTCCCTAACCTTTCCGCTTCCTCCGTATTTGGTGGTGACGGGCTCGAACCCTGGTCTAATCAAGAAGTGTGTGCTACGCACTACTGCTCCTTCCCACCTGGCTACGGAGGCGCCAAAATGACTAGCAAAATGGTTATTCAAATTAGGTATATGTCTGCTTATTCCTGTTTATTTTATTATTTTTTGTACTTTTTAACCATTTAAAACTCCGTCCCAATTTTTTAAGATTTAAAAAGTCAAACCTCTATAACTATTCAGAATTGAACACACATGTATATGATGGTTTTTTTTTTTTTTTTTTAATATGTACTTGAATTTTTTTTCACATTTTGGAACAGCCTATATACAAAATGTGTTTCAAAGTTGCACAGAACAAGTATAGGATCATATTCTTCAGCTAAAAATAAGAAAAAAATTCCTATAAACAAGTATCAAAAGTCTATTTCTTATATTTTAAACATCAATCATAAACTGCAGATATTAAACATTAATTGTAAATTGCATTTAAAATGACAAAACATATACAGCAATACCTCGCTTAGCACAGCTTCAAACAGCATTTCACTATAACACGGTTTTCAATTATGTTCAAGTCAAATTTACTGTACATATTAAAACTCATTCAATAGTCTAGAGCCCTAGACATGTACTGTACATATATGCTGTGTTGTCGTAGCCTAGGTCTGCATACACATATACTGCAGTGCAAACTCTATTGTCTCACATGCACATATGCTAATAACTCCCCTTAGGCAGTCAGTGGCAACGTGCAACAGTGTTCAGTATCTCAATTCCATCCTGATGAGATGACATGATAGCTTTTCAAACTTTTCATTTCACAATTTCTTTATTTATTATTTTTTTTTTACCTCTTTAAATACGATAGAAAATATATTTGCATCTTGGCTAGAAATCACTGCCAACAACTTGCATTCTGTTTGGCAGCATGTTTTGCTCCATTTGGTAAATGATTTCGCTGGGTTTGAATGACAAATTCAGACAATTGCCGAAGACATTGTGAAGATTGGAAAAGCCTTGGGATTCGAAACTTTGGACACTGCCAATGAATGTGATTGCATTGACTCACAAGCAAATGACTTAGATGATGCAATGCTCCTTGAAATCGACGAGCAAGCTGCATATGAAGGAGAGGAAAACAATTCTTAAGTGGATAACACTGAAGTGCACCAAAAGAATTTTCAACAGAAGGATTGGAGAAAGTTTTTTTTTTGGGGAAGGGGGGGTTGACATGCCCTGCGAATGGACATCCGGATGTTGAACGTAGAATAAAGGTACAAAAAATTTTACAAGATGGGATTCAATGTTACAAAGAGTTGTACGGCAATAAAAAGAAGAGACAACTTCACCAGCCTTTATTATTTAAATACCTAAATAAACAATAAAGCTTTTTTCTCATCTCTCATAATGTTACCTTTTCATTAATAAAACTTTTGCAATATTTTTTATTTCAAATCCTTTTTATTGGCTATCTAGCACAAACTGTTTATAGATTTATTATAATTTGTTTATAGACTGTTTCTCTGGTATGCATTCAATTAAAACCCATTATAATTATACCTCAATCAGCATGGTTTCACATAATACGGAACAGTTTCGTACCAATTATCAGTGCTATGTGGGGTATTGCTGTATATATATATATATATATTCAAATTAAATGTCATAAAAATATGACTGTAAAACAGGCTTGATAACTATATAAATTGTTAGTACAAAGGGTACTAGGAAAGTTTTGCAATACAGCTTTGTTTATTTAATTTTTTCAAAGTAATTTCCTCTACATTCAATACACCTCTCCATCCTCCGAAACCAATCTTTAAACCAGTTCTGCCAAGTTTCACTAGGGAGTAAAGCACACTCGTTATCCCAAGCCCGTAGAAGGTCCTCATCACTGGAAAACCGCCTCCCTTTTAGCTTCATTTTCACATGCGGGAACAGTGCAAAGTCGCAGGGAGCAAGGTCTGAACTGTAGGGAGGGTGCTCGAGAAGTTTCAGTCCTGTCGTGGTCAAATATTCGGTGCAGGCTTTGGCGCAGTGAGCTGGAGCATTATCGTGATGGAGGTACCAGGTGTCCATTGTTGACTTTGGCCGCAGGTTCTTCATAGATCCAATGACTTTAGGCAGGCATTGTTCAGTATACCACTTAGCTGTGACTGTCTTCTGCGTGTCCAAAACGACACGTTCCACAATTCCACTCGATTTGAAAAATACAGCTATCATTTTCTTCTTTACAGATCGGGATTTTCTGACAATTACGGGTGTGTCGTCATCATCAAAGACCCAAACTTTGTTTTGAGCCTTGGTCGGCAGATCGTAATAGTACAGCCAAGTCTCGTCACCTGTCACGATGTTGTTCACATACCGAGATTGTCCCTTATCAAACTTTTTTAACATCTCCCGGCACCAAGTCACACGTCGTGTCATCTGCTCTTCAGTCAGTTGATGCGGCACCCAGAGAGAACAAAGTTTCTTCACGTGCAAATGATCTTGCAGAATCGAACGAATTGCTGGTGCATTTAGGCCCAAAGTGTCCTCTATCTGTTGGTAGGTCACTCGCCTGTTTTCGTCAAGCATTTTCCTCACAGCAGTAACGTTTTCCTCCGTAACTGACGTTCGTGGCCTTCCCGGCCTCTCAGAATCCTCCAGAGTGAAATTTCCCCTTTGGAATTCTCTATACCACCTGAATATCGTTGTACGATGTGGACAATCATCATCTAGTGCAAGAGTCATTTCTTCTAAGCACTGGTCTATGGTTAAACCACGCACGAAATTATACCGCAAAACTGTCCTTATCTCATTTCGTGACCACGATGCCATCGCAAGCACTTTACACTCTCACTACTAATGAATAACTGAGCCCATCGACTTGGCGCGGCGGCTACTATGCACGTATGAACATGTCTCAACATGCAGCAACAAGCAGCTTCCTGTGATTCATTGTTGCGTCATATTGCAAAACTTTCCTAGTACCCTTTGTACATATGTTTTGTATTGTTTACCAGTACAAAACATTGACATGAATAGTGATATGAACAGTGTTCCACATGTATACTCTGCTACAAGTGTAGCAGAGTACACATGTAGAACAACTAATATCAGTTTAACAGTATATATTAAACTGATATTAGGAGAGACCCACTGACAGTTCTAGTATATGAATTCTTCCACACTAGTTACTCATAACAAATCAATTCAACAGGTGCTGTTTACAGATATGCTGAAAAATTTCTAACTCAGCAAGTACCAAATTATAAAACATTAAAACATTTGCTACTGTGGAGAGATGAATTAGAGAAAAAGGTACACTGAAACCATTATGAATAAATGATGGTGGAGGGGAAACTTTGACAAACTGCATATTTTGAAGAGGAAATATTTCATGCTGTACGAGGTATATTCAAAAAATTCGCAGAATTTTATTATAAAAGTTAATTTAATTGGGCTTACTAACCAAATCATCACCTTCAAAGTACCTTCCTTCTGTACACACACACACACACACACACACACACAAAGCATCCTTAAATGTTGTGTCAGAATTATGTGTGCTGAGCCTACAGACAGTTCAACTTCATGAGTAATCTCAACAACAGTCATTTGCCTACCATTTTGCATGAGTTCCTTCACTTTGATACATTTTCATCATTTTGTGATAAAAATCACAAAACCTTGGAAGACAAACCTTGCATCCACTGCAAGGTTTGCCTTCCAGGGTTTCCTGTCCATTTTTTAACCAATTCCCACTAGGCATGCACCATAGTCAACATCAAAGCCCCACGAAATTGTCAGTACTCATTATCAACATAGTTTTTCTTTAATTTATGGGGTGATGTTTTTGGGAACAATCTTATTGGTCCTTATTTTTCACCAGCAAGGCTTTCAGGAATGCTATATCTACATTTTCTGTGAAACAATTTGTGGAAACTATTGGAATACATATCCCTTGCAAGTTGACAATGGATATAGTTTATGCATGATAGTGCACAGCTCACTTTTCCTGTGATGTTTGAAAAGTATAGAGCATACAAATGTTGAAATGAGTAATGAATATTTATACTAGAATTAGTAATGGATATAATTGAAATAATCAATTTTATGCAAATTAATTGATTACAAAATCTACAATAATTGATTATATGCAAATTAGTTGAATACAACAAAGTCAACAATGATAGTGAGCAAATGGAATTATTGCCTGGAACTATATATACACATAGATCCAGGCAACATATATTTTCTTCCTGTTGATTTCATAATTGCCTAATTTGCATACAATCGATTATGAAAATATAATTAATTACAGTCAGACCTCCATATAACAAAATCGATCGTGCGCTTAAAAAAATTCGTTAAACAGAAATTTTGTTATAAAGAAATATGACCTTTTCAACAATAAAAAATGCTGTACTTCAACATTCTGAAATATAGTAAAAGATGGAAAATAAATCAGAAATAAGTGGAAATGAATAAATTTTCTAACATTTTAAAGCAATTAAGTTATTAATACTTACATATTAAGAAATTACTACTTACATGGTGTGCACAATAGATTAGTACACTTTTAACAATCATTTCGTAAAATATTTGGTTATTTTTTGTTGTACACTGGATTTTACTGTACATCATCCACACAAATGTTCATAAATACTGCATTTGTTTACACAAAAATATATTTGCTGGCACATTTTCTTTACATTGAAGGTCTCGATGCAACGTTTCAAATGCTGCCAACATTATGCGTTTGGAAGATTTAATATTGCCCTCATTTTCATCCAACTCATCGTTGATATTGTCACAAGTTCTTTGAATTGAATACTCTAAAATGTTGGAGTCACTAAGATATTCAGCTATTATGACATCATTATTCACTCCTAAAAATTTGTCAAGAACGATTTCTCTACTGATCAAAACTAGCTTAGAGTTTTTCCCAAGATTGCTCACTGTCTTGTAGTAGTTCATCCCTCTCATCGCTGTTAATTGGCATTTTAGCAAAACCTGCTTTTGCAAAACAATTCTTAATTATTGTTTCCATCACGTCTTGCCTCCACAATTTCGCCAACTCTGATATGCATATCCGCAAATTTATAACAGAATCTATAGATTGGTTCGTTTCTATTCTCAGGATAATTTTTTTCAGTATGCACCTTCAGTAGAGTATTTTTGATAATGCCCTGGTCCGTTGGCTGCAATTTATATGAGGCATTCAGAGGGAAGAAAACAAGATTCACACTTGCATGTTTCAAAATTACAGAGGCAATTGTCGACAATCAATGCAATTTTTCTGTTTTCAATCTTCATCTTTCTATTGAAATTCAAAATCCACTGTTCAAAATTTCACTTGTCAAGCCAGAATTTTTGTTGTAGTCCGGCTCTAACAACTTTACTCCTTTGAAAAATTGAGTTTGTCTACTTTTGGTTGGTCGTTGGTTGTTGGGTTTTAGGGGCATTGGCAACTAAAGCGATATTGTTCTGTGTATATTGCTGTAAATTGTGTGTGTTCTGAGGTTGATTTTTTTGTTTTGCTGGAAGAAAAAACCATGTTACTTTCACCTGAGACCAAATAACTCAGCCATGTTGTGGAAAAAACCCATAAAAATTCCTCCCGTCATCGACGGGATTCAAACTCAGGCCTTTTCCACCAGGTATGGGGAAGACGGCAATCCTACCAAATGTGCTACCCACGAGGACTTGTTTACTTTTGCCTATTACCAAAAGTTTCAGTTTTTCATTACCAGCCATATTTGCACCAATCAAGACTGTAATTGTCTTCTTACTATTTTCACCACCTAAATATTTATCACCTTTAAAAGTCAGTGTCTTGTCACCAAACATTTAAAAAATAGAACTGTTTCATCAAAGTTGAATATGTCTTTGCGCTCGTAGTCCTGCATAATTTTTTTCAAAACTGTTCCTTTCCATTGGATATAGTCTTCTTCGATTACAACCCAGTTTTCACCAGAAATAACTTTTACGGGTAAGCCATGGAGCTTTTTAAATTTTTTCAGCCAACCAGAACTGGCTTGGAATGTCTTATGCCCCAGAAAAGATGCATATTCCATAATCTTCTCTTTTATTAATGGTCCTGATTGGCATGTTTCGGTCTCAAATCAACTTCATCTACTTAAAAATGGCTTCATCTACATGTAAAACAGTGACAGGTGAAATCACCGTGTAAAACAGTGACAAGTTTCAGTTATAGCTCGGACACAGCATGGTTTTGTTAAGGGGAAGTCTTGCCTGACCAATTTGATTGGATACTATGATGCAGTCACAAAAGAACTGGATGCAGGGAATAGCTTTGATATTATATACTTGGATCTTAGAAAGGCTTTTGATACTGTTGCACATGGAAGACTGCTACACAAATTGGAGCAGTGTGACATTGGAGGCAAATTGCTGCTATGGATAAAGGGGTGGTTGAGGGGGAGAAGACAGAGAGTGGTAATCAATGGACACTGCTCATCGTGGACTAATGTTATTAGTGGAGTCCCTCAGGGCTCAGTGTTGGGTCCATTATTGTTTTCTGTATTTATAAATGATATTGATGATGGTATATCAAGCTTAATGTCCAAGTTTGCAGACGATACAAAGGTTGGCAGGGTTGTCAAGGACACTACTGACACTATGCTACTGCAACAGGATCTGGAAAGGTTGAGCAGATGGGCCGAGAGGTGGCAAATGAAGTTTAACATTGACAAATGTAAAGTGCTACACACGGGAAACAGCAACCCCAGAGCAACGTATCAACTCTGTGGTATTACACTGACAGTGGTAGAGAATGAAAGGGACTTGGGGGTGGTTGTGCAGGCAGATATGAAGTTCTCTGAGCAGTGCAGACGGGCTGCAAGAGTAGCTCATGGAGTATTGTCAATGATATACAGGAATTTTTCCAGCAGGGATAAGGAGGTGATTATTCCCTTGTATAAGGCAATGGTCAGGCCACACCTAGAGTACTGTATACAGGTCTGGAGGCCTCATTTCAAGAAGGATGTAGAGCTGCTGGAACGAGTACAGAGAAGGGCAACAAGATTAGTGAATGGAACAAAGGGGTGCTCTTACGAAGAAAGGCTTAAGTTTTGCAAATTACAGTGTCTGGAGACTAGGCACCAGCGAGGTGATCTGATAGAGGTGTATAAAGCCTTGAATGGTTTGAGCATGCTCAATGCTGATGGGATTCTTCCTCTAGCTCAGAAAAATCACCTGAGAGGGCATAAATTCAAATTGAGGAAAGACAGATGTAGGATAGACGTGCGGAAATTTGCCTTTAGCCAGCGGGTGGTTGGTTAGTGGAACAGACTTCCATCCCTTGTAGTGGAGATTGATAGCCTAAATAAGTTTAAGGCTCACCTGGACAGATATTTTGAACGAACAGAGGGGTGAGTGGAAGTGGGTTTTTTTTTTTTTTTGGCTGATGCTGCATAAGCTTGCTTTCTTGCATCAAATGCCTCTACTAATGCTAATGCTAAAGGGAAATTTAGTGAAAGTGTGGATGACTCAATTCGGCTAAACAACAGATGAATTTCCAGGATAAAGGAAATTTTCTCTCTCCTAATTCTCTAAAAGGGTTCTTACAGTAGAAAACAGGTTAACTAGAGCCAATCCACATCAGGATTATGCCTTAACCTTTGTCAGTGGCTGTGGACACAGCAGTTGACCAGCACTACTTCTCGGTACAGTAGAGGCCATTGTATAGGTTTTACGGGCACCACTAAATTGTGGAATGTTTTAGCTCCTAATTCGTACTCTTAAGAATTAATCCCCTTGGCTCTTAAAAGCTAAAGGCTAAATTCTTAATCCTTTTAGCTCTTAATTTGTGCTTTCTACAGCATCAGCTTTATTACCTAGAGGCCAGAGGTGCGAACAATGCATACCCAGATCTCTCGAAATCATTATATGGAAATTTTCTTCATTATATGGAAACTATTTTCAATGTGATGACCAATGGGAAATCAAAAAAATTCGTCAAATGGAAGTTTGTTAAAGAGAGGTCCAACTGTATTTTGATTATTGGTTGTAATCAATTATTTCAATTATGCCCATCATTACATGAATAATGAATTCATCACACTGAATGCCACACTGAACAAGATGGTTATTCTGAACAGCTGCTTTAGCTGTTTTGCTTTTAGAGGTTTATTTCAGTTTCTTTTTATGTTTTGTGATTTATGATTAAAGCTAAACATTTTGGAAATAAAGACTTCTAAGCAGTGTTTACAGGAACTTATTTCTTAAATAATAATTTTTTTTCCCGTATATACACCGATGAGCCAAAACATTATGACCACCTACCTAATATGATGTTGGTCCTCCATGCGCAGCCAACACAGCTTGTACTTGGCGAGGCAAGGACACCACAAGATTTCTAAATGTGTCTTGTGGTATCTGGTACCAACATGTAACCAGCGAATCTTTTAACTCTGGTAAGGTCCTTGGATGAGACACCACAGATCAGAGTTGCTGTTCCAACCCAAACCACAGATGCTCAATGGGATTGATGTCTGGGGAATTTGGAGGCCAGGGAAATACCTCACTGGCAGTTCGTGGGTTTCCCTCCTCGGTCTACTTTCGGTAGGTACAGCACCACCAGAGGGGAAGACCGTTGCCATGAAAGGCGTACCTGGTCAGCAATGATGTTTAGGTAGATGGTAGATGTCAGAGTGCCCGGCACATGGATGACTGGAACCAGGGTATCCCAGTAGAACATCGCTCAAAGCACAACACCACTGCCACCAGCTTGTTTTCATCCCAAGGTGCATCCAGGTGCCATCACTTCCCCAGGTAAATGACGCACACATACCTGGCCATCCACATGGTGCAACAGGAAATGTGATTCATCGGATCAGATGACCTTCTTCCAATCACTCAAGGTCCAGTTTCGATTGTAGCCAGTGAACCATGGTTAGCATGGGCACTCAGAACGGCCTGCGGCTATGCAGCCCCATTTTCAGGCATGGTTTGATGCACTGTGTGTTGTGATACATTACTCCCATCACCAGCATTACTGGTGAGTTGCACCACAGTCACCCTTCTGTTGCCACCTACCATCTGAGAAAGCCTTCGCTCACCTCGAGCATCGATGAACCGTGGTCATCCAACACCTCGCTGGCAGTTCGTGGGTTTCCCTCCTCGGACTACTTTCGGTAGGTACTAACCACAGCTGACCGTGAGCATCCCACTAGCCATGCCATTTCAGATATGCTCTGACCCGGTCATCTGGCCATTACAATTTGGCCTTTATCAAACTCGCTTAAGTCTGCTGCCTTTCCTCTGAAGAACAAGAGTAACACTGATTAATGGAGCTCAGTACCAGATATCTTTTATACCATGTCCTGACCCATGCACGTGCTGTAGTTCACCTGCAGTTGCTTTAATTTGCATAACGACTCACTGGTTATAATGTTTTGGCTCATCGGTACTTTTAATAAAGGTTTTACTTCTTCAGTATTTCATTGGATAATGCAAGGTTAATTATTAGAGTATAACACAAAAGCCTACAATAATTTAAAGTAAAAATTACTATTTGCATTGAAAAAAATATCTAACATTAATTAATGGTAGAAAAATACATGGAGTACATACTAGAATGAGGTTTTGTGGCTCTGGAACAGCCAAGATTATGGCTGTGATGAGCACATGTTTTGAGGACATATTTGAAATGGGGCATTGCTTCTTAAATCCTTAATAAATGACAGATAATTACACAAAATCTAAATATTTTGATAAGTATGCCCTTATCTATTTTGGGAGGAAGGTTAAAATCTAGACATAATTATTTTCCATCTATTAATTTATGATTTAGGAATGAGTACCTCGTTGTAAATATATCTCTTATCTCTCCTAATTAGTATTCATCACATTTATGGCTTTGTTTCTTCCTGCAAGTTTCCAGCCTCAGAGGTCAGTTTGAATATTTTAGTTCCAATGTATCATTTCTTCAAATTTAGATGAAATTAAATTTTCAATAAAATTGGACTTTGGCAAAACCTTTCATATAAATAGTTTCAGATAATCACAACAAGGATCAACTTAAAAATGTTGAATTAGGATGAAAGTAAAAACTTATCATAAAAATATTCAATATATGTCTTAAAACTCAAATAAATTTACCTCATACTCTTTCTTAGCTGCGGTAACCAGTGCTTATCAAAATCTGGAAGCATACCATCGGTTCGATTCTTCTTATTAAGACTCCACATGTCCTTCAAATTTAGTGGATTTTTATATCCCCTTAGAATCATCCTGCATAAAGAATGCATTGCTAATTACTGTTCATATTTAAAATAAAATTCAGAACTGTAACTTACCTTTATTAACTTTATAAATCAAACCTGGATAATTTGTAGATATCTCTCATTGTTTCCAGCTGTGTTATCATCTGCTAGAACTTCATCTCATCATGAGATACAAGGTGCCAGCAACAACAAAAAAAAAAAAAAAAAAAAAAACTGTTCAATGTAGCCTAAGCATGTCAAAGGTGCAGGGTTGAAATGCTCTAGTTCTATGCTATGAAAGCCACCTCATTAAAAGTAATTACCTGGTCAAGGTCAAGACTAAAGAATCAAAGAAAAAGCCAAGGAAGAATTTATTTATTACAAAAACTGTACTTTCCATACAGGACTATTTCTGATGGGAGAGGCAAAGTAAATAAATGACAAGCCTGTAATCATGGTCAAACAACAAAAAAAGTAAAAAAACAAAGTACAGTATACTATTATGTTTCACTACTACAGTTAAAGTGCCAGAAGTGTCAGTAATGTATTATTCTGAAAAATGGCAATGCTCTGGTTCCAAGTTTGCTGGATATGAGTGTCGGTATTTTTCTCAGAACTTTCTTAGTTGCAGTAACGATGTACTATATTACTTATCCCAATAAAATTATCCAAGGATGCCTGGGGTAGTATGTAAAATTGAACTATGACATTGTTTAGTGCAATTATCATTACTACCATGCTTGAATTTTAAGACAAACTAACTGAAGTTTGTATATTAAGCATTATTATTATGGCATCTCATTGTGAAATCCTTCACAAGTTGACTTTCTTTTATACTTTGAAGAAGTAACACTTTCCCCATTAGAGAAGTGCGCTGTTACTTATTTTCAGTTGAGTACCACCACCCAGACAGCAACATTTTGAAGCTATTTGGTCTCTCCTTTTTTTTTTTTTTTTTTTTGTGGGGGGGGTAGGTCACAACTGGGTTGTCAGCTCAGCTCTTATACCTCTGGGTACCTACCCAGAGAGGGCAGAGCAGATAGCTTTGAAACCACCAATTAGCAGTTTCTAATTGCTAATTGGTGGTTTCAATTAGCAGTTTCTGGGTACCTACCCACCCACCAATGAGAGGGCAGAGCAGATAGCTTTGAAACAGTACCATTTGTGTCCATTATTCGAAGTACAAGAGGAGGACAACTCATTGTGAAGCAATTTCACAATATGAGATTTTATAATAACGATGCCTTATACAAACCAGTTAGTCTAAAAATTCAACTATGTAGTACTGATGTATTGCAGTAAGAAATGTCAAAATACCGTATTTTATAATAAATATCAAGAAAAACATTTTCTATCCCCACCAGAACCAGAGGAACAATACAATAAATGGGGGCACTGCTTCTGTACAGGTACTCCTCTACTTACGTACAAATGACTTACGTACAACTTCCAGATACGTACAAAGCTGTTGTTATGTTCAGTTATAAACATCAATTTTGAACACCGTCCATGATATTTTTCTAAAGCAGATTTCTGGAGGTCACCACCAAAAAACAATAAAAATAATTAGCAGTTTCCGGTTTACTGGGCTTTTCTGTTAACGCAATCTATTAAAAACAGGTAGTAAACTCAATCTTATTGCTTTTTTTTTTTTTTTTTTGCAGTTGTTGGCGCATCGGCTTCTGTGGCCATAGTGCACCTCCCAAAGTTTTTGCAGTACTTTGATCCAAGCCCGAGGTGGGATTCGAACCCGCGACCTTTGAGTTGCCAGGCAGGCACTTTACCCACCTGGCTAGCCCGGTCGGCAATCTTATTGCATTTGCAATGATACCGATTACTGGAATTTTACATTTTTATGGTGAAATGTGCTTCCCCTTCACTGAAATCTTCAGTCATATAAAAAACATAAATAAATTTTCAGAATCTTCTCTTCATTCCTATTTTTTGAGCTTCATAAAATTGTTACTCCGTATCTCACTTGTGCTTATGATGTTAATTGCAATTTGTGCATGCCATGTTCTTTGTTATTGATTGCTTATCTTTATGTTTTAAATTTTAACCCCCCCCCCCAAAATGTCAGTGAACAGAAACATCAACTAGTTAGTATGTACATGCTTACGTGCATAGCTTAATTAGTATGTACTGTAATACAGTATGTACTATATTGGAGGAAGTAAAGTGTAAATGTGTGCTCTATATCTTTACTTTTATAGCCTGTGGATAATATTTCTCCTATTTTCGCTTATTAGAATAGCCGTTTAATACAATTAAAACTGTTTGCAAATGTGTTCACAATGACTGGCACTTAACTAAATATCGTATACGGTAGCGAACAGTATTTTACTTTGGAGAGGCCATCGTAAAGTGATTTGATCGTAGATTAAATTAAATTACATATCGTATTTAGATTCAATTAATTTTGAATAAATACTGTACTCTAAATTATTATTCATTGTATGTTTTTTCAGCCTTATTTAACCCGGTTACAAATGATAAAATGTTGTACATGATGAAGTTTGTTGAAGTATAATCTCAATGCGTTGTACTGTACTGAACATGTATTTTGTAACTACAAGACTGAAGTTGGCCTTACATACATGAAAAAAGGTGGCAAATGAAGTTTAACATTGACAAATGTAAAGTACTACATATGGGAAGCAGTAACCCCAGAGTAACATATAAACTCTGTGGTATTACACTGACAGTGGTAGAGAATGAAAAGGACCTGAGGGTAATTGTGCAGGCAGATAAGAAGTTTTCTGAGCAGTGCAGACGGTCTGCAAGAGAAGCTCATGGTGTCTTGTCAATGATATACAGGAATTTTTGTAGCAGGGATAAGGAGGTGATTATCCCCTTGTATAAGACAATGGTCAGTTCACACCTTGAGTACTGTATACAGGTCTGGAGACCTCATTTTAAGAAGGATGTAGAGCTGTTGGAACAAGTACAGAGAAGGGCAACAAGATTAGTGAATGGAACAAAGGGTTACTCTTACGAAGAAAGGCTAAAGACTTGCAAATTACAGTGTCTGGAGACTAGGCACCTGCAAGGTGATCTGATAGAGGTGTATAAAGCCTTGAATGGTTTGAGCATGCTCAATGCTGATGGGATTCTTCCTCTTGCTCAGAATAATCACCTGATGGGGCATAAATTCAAACTGAGGAAAGACAGTTGTAGGATAGATGTGTAGAAGCCTTAAGCCAGCGGGTGGTTGATTGCTGGAACAAACTTCCATCTGTTGTTGTGGAAGTTGATAGCTTAAATAGATTCAAGGCAGAACTTGACAAATATTTGGAGCGAGTTGATGGGTGAAATAAGATTTTTTTTTTTTTGGCCGATGCTATATAAGCTTGCTTTCTTGCATCATGTACCTTTGCTAATGCTAAAAATACCGATTAAGTATGTAAGTCGAGGAGTGCCTATATACAGTTTTAAGGTAATACCATGTATAACTAACATTATTATATGATTTTGTGAATTTATTTCAGCCCTGATGCTGGAATAAAAAGAAAATATCATGGTAGTAACAATTTTGCAAAACAAAATTGTACTGTACCGTACTTTACATGCATGTATAATATAGGTTAAATATATAAATGTTTAAAGTATTTCATTCTCATTCATTTTACTTTCAACACTTAACCTATTGTGCAGTTGTTGACATTAAACAAAAGTTTTGTAAGACCTAGCTTTGTGCTTATAAATCAAAGTTGATGTCATAAAGATTCTTCTCCAAATGTCCATAATTTGGGTGGGAGATTGCTGTACACACTTTTCTCTAGCTTGATAAGATGAGCTTCACTACATTTCTTAAAAATGTATATTGTCTATGTAAAATTTCTATCAAAGCACCTTTCATTTTTTCATAAACATATGGATGAGACATACGTGTTTATGAAATGATACATATGGCACAAATGAAAGTGATCCATACAAATAATACATATTAAAAAAGTTTCTGGGAAGGGGGAAGAGACAAGCTCAAAAATTTCATTTGGTTATTTCTTAAGTATATACTGGATTATAAGGATTTCTTCTAAACATTTCATCCTAAATATTTTTCCTCAATACCTGATTTTTCTTTAAACATGGAGTAATTGTACTAAACATAAAAATAAATGGTTCATAAACATTACAGATATCAATAAAATGGAAAAGGATAATGAATAAAATACAATTAAGCAGAATATAGGATAAATAAATATTCACTCCTGGGACTGCATGTCACAAGGAACCATAAAAGCACTGGGATCCAAAGGCACCAAAAAACATAATTTTGGTAAACACTAAACTCACCAATTGGTTAATGGTTGTAGCTCTACGCTACGCAAAGCACAATTACACAAGTGCTTACCCAGTTCAGACCAAAGAACCAAAGGAAACCATGAACAAAGTTCATCAATGACTACTCTTGGTTAGTGATCTCGTGATGAAAAATTAATCAGAATACTGGACCAAACCCTATCTCACCAGCCAGGGCAGTTTATGGGGGAACAAAAATCCCAAATAAATACAAATGACTAAGCCTGTAATAAAGTATTGTGAACCTGAACATTATATTCACCAACTTAGCAAGAAAATTGGAATGGGGAAGAAAAAGATGGGAAAAATAAATATGATCTTTATTGTAAGGTGCAAAGATACACAAAGGTACCCAGATTTTACAAAACCCTTCATGGCACTAAGCCAGGGGTTAACCTTATAACAGAAATAGACCTTGACATTCCTGATTTACCATCAAGTGGAAAAGACACAGATCTGAAATTTTAAAGTCCTTCATTTAATTATTCTATTTTTTATACTAAATTTTATAGTACCTCACAAATCTAATAATCATCAAAAGCATTGGCTGCAGAGGAAATGAGACAGTTTCAAGCAAGCACTGATGAATAGGGCGGTTAAAAGTCCTTTCCAACTTTTAAAAATTAACTCAAAAACTACAGATTGGATAAAAAAACGTTTTTAGCATTGTAATCCATATGTGGTAGTTTTTTTTTTTTTTTTTTTTTAACTCCCACGTATACTAATTACAGGGCAAAAAAAGTTAGAAATCTGACCACTATTCGGCTACACAATTTAGTCACTCCACTAAACAAATTAGCTTTTGCATTTGTTATAAAAAGGAATGGCTCTAGGATTGGATTGGTTGGTTGGTTGAATTTTATTGGCGCATTAGCTTCTAAGGCTATAATGCGCCAACTAGGATTGGAGAATGAGTACTTGCTCATCATGATCTTTTTCTTTGTCATCAAGATAAAAAAACTTCAAGTTGTAAACTTAACATAAGTAACCAAGTCCAGTCAAATTTTCTTTATGTTGCCTTAAGGTAAAGAACTTAAATAAACTTTATTACATGAATGGCATTAGTGTTATTGCAGCCCACAATAGAGTGCATCAATGATAGAAAAATGTTTTATGGCCTCCTTTTTTGAGAACCATATCAAATATTTCAAAGAAGACTACCTAAGTCTAGAAGTGGTCATTGAACATTAAGTGACTCAAAGAATTGATGAGATGCAACAACAACAACTCTTTCAGATTTGAATGACACGATCCATCTGAAGTTAGTGAATATTCAATGGGAAATTTTGAAGGCAGCTGTGGAGAACAAAATTCCCAATCTTGACTGCTTATTAAAAAATAATGGTGGACACACTGAAATTTGATTATTAATAAAAATTGGTGAAAATTTTACCTTTGTTATTTTTCCAAATTAATCACTTTTTGTGACCCCAGCAGTCAAATTTCAAACTAATTTTTTATTGTTTAAAAAAACTCCCAAATATACTGATTACAATCAATACATATCCACTTTTAATAGGACATACAGTCAGAGCCAGATTTAAACTTGTTGTGGCTCTAAGCTACAACATGTATGAGGCCCTTCTCTCTTACAGTTCACCTATGAGAATATTAAAAAGGATTTTTTGAGATAGAGCGAGGTCCCTTGTAATGTGATGCCCTAAGCTGTAGCTTGTTTAGCTTATATGTAAATCTGGCCCTGCATACAGTTTTCTGGCTTGTTTTTTTTTTTTTTTTTTTGGCTGATGCTACATAAGCTCATGTGCTTGCTTTCTTGCATCACATGCCTCTATTACTATTACCCTGTGTATAGGTGCTTAAAAAATAATTTATATTAATATTATATAGTATAAATTGAGAAGATTTGCAATCCTGTACATATCTATTTTCACAAACACACTTCAAAATGTTCACTGATATAGAAATTTCCTACACCAATGGCTGGCTTTTTATTTTTAATTAAACAAATTTTAATAATTATTTGATCTGTTCATTGGCTGTTGGAGAGCAGGGTAGAACTATGACTATTTTCAGTTCAGTGGTAGTACATAAAAAAAGTAAGTGCTGTAAAATATTTCATTCATATAAATGAAGATATTATTTTCTATAATGTCTTAATTCATCACTAAATTTGAAAAATTCAATATCACAAAACTTACCCTCCAAACCAAAAGAATGTGATTTTAGATATGACAGATGCTGTATCTTCAGGACATTCCTAAAAGAAACCATATAATAATTTAAAAGTGTTTGCAAACTAATACAAAATGTGATCAAAGTCTGATTATGTAAGTAAATATTCCTTACTTTTTCAGATTAGAATACTTTCTAAAAATGTGAGAATGTAGGGAGGAAGCCATAATATAGTGATATTTTCAATTTTCTTTTGTTTCTGACCTCAAGCAAACACTGATATGAAGTGTGAAAATTTAATGAAGGCATGAATTGTGTATATTCAATATACAGTGGATTCCAGTTATTTGGGCCACCGGTTAACTGGGGCAGCTGTTTATTTGGGGCAAACCTTAAAAAACAGAACCCAATCGAGAAAATAGCCAGGTTTTACTTCGCTTAATTGGGACAACATGCCGCTTAATCGGGGCAAGAGACTGCAGCACTGGAGATTACCCCACGATTGTCTGTGACCGTACCACATAGTTCGGTCAAAATTCTGGAGGTCACAACCATAAAACAATAAAAACAATTAGCAGTCACCTGTTTATTGGGCTTTTCTATTAGTGCAATCTATCTTTTCTTTTCTTTTTTTTTTTTTTTTTTTGTTAGCTGTTGGCACATCGGCTTTTATGGCTATAATGCACCTCCAAGATTTTTTGCAGTACTCTAATCCAAGCCCGAGGCGGGATTTGAACCCGCGACCTTTGGGTTGCCAGGCAGGCACTTTACCCACCCGGCTAGCCCGGTCAGCCTAATCTATCATAAACGGGTGGTAAACTCAATCTTATTGAATCTGTGAAATTACCGACAGCTGGAATTCTGTGGGTTATTATGGTGAAATGTGTTTACACTTCCATGGAATCCTCAATTATATAAAAAAATTTATTTTCAGAATTTTCTCTAAATTTCTATTTTTAAAACTTCGTAACTTGTTACTCCATTCTCACTTGCGCGTATCATGTTACTTGCAATTTGTGTGTGCCGTGTTCTTTGTTATTGATTGCTTATCTTTTTACTGTTTTAAATTTTAATCCCCCCCCACCCCACAAATGTCAGTGAACAGAAATGTCAACTAGTTAGTATGTACATATTACAATACGTATTAATTATTCCAATTATCACATATATTCTTCCAATTTTTATGTATCATTTAATTTTTTAATTGGTAAGGTAATAAATAGAATTAAATTTAATAGAATTAAAATTCAATTCACAAACATGATCATAATGACTGGCACTTACTACACATCGTATAGCGAACAGTACTTTACTATGTTGAGTCCATCATAACGTGATTTGATTGTACAGTGAACCAATTGTAAAGCGGGGTCCGTTGTATTTTTAACTATTTATGTAAAACTTCGGATAATTGGGGCAGCCACTTAATCAGGCCAAAATGCACTAGTCCCGATGTGTCCCAAATAACCAGAATTGACTGTATATGAAAGAATTCACTTAAAAAAAAGAAACATGTACATATTTCTCATAACACTCATATTTATAATTAATTTTACATCTCATCCTACTGCTCTGAATTATTTACCAAAAATTATACCTATTCCTAAGAATTTGATTGGAAGGAATTATTTAAAAAAAAAAAAAAAATTTTAATGAATGTCTGCTGCACTGATTTTTAAACTTACCTCTCTGTCGTCATCTTCACTGCTGGACAGAACACGTTTATCAGAGAAGCAAAATAAGATAAATTCTCCTAATATTAAAGGGAAGTAAGAAATAGTTGTGACATACGTGAAGTCATCTAACTTTCCATCATATGGAATGGTCTGAAATTAATAATAATAGTAATAAAAAAAAATTCTTTATTAAACCAGTACATGATACTCCAACTGAGTTATTCATTGGGTTAATTAACAGAAAAATTTATTCAAAATAATCATAAGTCGGTTTATGAACAAAAGTTATATTCATATTAAAATGTTACATATTAAGTACAATTACATGCAGTATACATAGTTGAGCCCATTTACTGCACTAATTTTAAATTTGTTTAATACTGCCAGTGTAGACCAGACAGTGGTTTTGGAACTATTTGAGGCTGTTGTCTGCTAATCCAAAACCAGTCACAAGAGTGGCTTCAAGTTTTTAATGAATAATAAATTCACCTACTGGGTGATGCTATTCAATTAAAAATTATATTAGTTACTTTATGTCAACTAGTAGATAACTACAGAAACAACAATAGTTGCTTCTACAGAGCTATAAACCAAAGTTCTGTCACTGTCACAGGAACAGCATTTTCCTCCAGCACTAAAGAAAGAAAAATGAACACAGCATGAGCATTTCTCTCAAACTATTTCAATACCTGCATTGAAATAGTAATCTGCTTCTATAACTAAAGAATGAAGTAGATCTATGCTGTTTGCCAATAGGAGTTTTATTTTCGTGTAATGAAAGTTGTGTTAGCAATTGGAAGTTTTTTTATTTCCAAACACCACTTAGCTGCTCATTCAGATTCAATACATTTATTCACCACTCAGCACAAGGTCGCTAAAAGAGCAACACTGAGGACAGAGCTTGAGGAACTCCTTCCTCTTTGCAAAACAACTGGAACAAGCAGTCTAACATGAACCTGGAAGAGTCATTTTGATAAAAAATTCCTGACAAAAATAGGAAGATAACCTCTAAGACCAGATTTACAGAGGTCTAACAGAGCAGCCAGTAACTAATTTACTTTTGTCAGTTCCAACAATAGCACTGTCCTCCTTCCCCTAGTACAATAGCTTGGCAACACGAAAAAACAATAGGCTGTCATACCCATTTCAGTTATTCATTTGCAGTTGTTTAGCTTGTTTTGAGCTGCATAACGGGGTTAATGATTTTGACAAAAATAAAAAGTAAGTAACAAAATGTTCTTAATTTGAATTTTTATTATCTTATTTGTATTTTTCTTTGACATTAATATGTAATATTGAAAATACTATTTCTTGTAATTTTTAAATAAATTTCTTTTTCTTTTTTCAGTTTTATGTACTTCTACTCCAGTTAGCAGCTAACTGGAGTAGACATACATAAAACCAAACTATGTGCAGTACAATTTTGGGGAACGGATCTACGAAACCTTCCAAATTAAAAGAACATCTCACTTCAGTACAGCCCAAATACGTATCAGACAGTCCAGAGCAATTTTGCATCAAGAAAGCTAAGTTTGAAAAATCAGGTACATTACAAAAATTTGGATTCACTGCTTCACAGAAACCATGTTTTGAAGCATCTTAAGTTGCATATCGCATTTGTAAACAAAAAAAACACACACACACACAATCGGTGAAACCTTAGTAAAACCCTGTGCTTTGGAAATGGTTGAACTCTTATGTGGTTTAAATGAAAGAAAGAAACTTGACAAATTATCTCTTTCGAATGATGTTATATCGTCCAAGATTAAAGACATGTCTGATAACTTTTAAACCAGATAACGGAGGAATTAAGAGCGACAGCATACCATTTCAGTATTCAATTTATTATTATTATTATTAGCTATATGGTGCAAGGAAGCCTGAGGCTTATGCTGCACCAGCCAAAAAAAAAATTCCAAAGTTACCCTGAGAGAGAGAGTTGTTATTTATTTGGTTTTTTTTTTAAGGAGCATTAGCAACTAAGGCCATATTGCTCCGGGGATATGCGGTGGTCATTCCCTGACCTTTCCGCATCCTCCATATTGAGAGAGAAAGAGAAGTAGAAGGGAATCGCCAAGAAAGAGAAGAATGATGATATCCAGCTCAGGATCCTGGGTGTACCAAAGCCCATACTCACCAAATGTGAGCCCCTGAGGTTAACTTGATAAAACTACATACATTTCTCAATGTAGCCAGCTTCTAGCTTTCATTCGTTACCAACATACAAATATCATCAAAGAAGAATTTTTATTTTGCAAACCTCTCCAAGAAACAAGAAAGGCATTGACATATTTAATATGTTGAAAATTTTTTTTGGAAAAACATTTTGACTGTAAATTAACACTTGGCAGTATTTATACAAATGGAGCACCTGCAATGCTTGGAAATACTTCTGGATTTGCTGGTTTAGTAAAAAAGAAAATTCCACAAACTGTCTTAACTCACTGTATGTTACATCAACAGGCTTTACCATCCAATACTTTGCCACCTAAATTCAATCAAGTCTTAAAAACTGTAGAAAAAGTCATAAACTTTATCAGATCCTATGCTTTAAATTGCCAAATTTTCAAAAATTATGTCAAGAAATGGGAGCACGACATGAAATTCTTCTTTATCATACTGAAATATGCTGGCTTTCCAAAGGGCAAGTATTAAAACTTTATGCAGTAGTTTTATACTTTTTAAAACAAAAAGAAAGTTTTCTTGCCCAGCAATTTGAGAAACAAGGATTTGAAATTAGTTTTGCTTATTTAGCAGATATTTTTGGCCACTTGAATGAAATTAATCTTTCAATTCAAGGAACTGCAATTACTATCATTGATGCCTCTGAAATATTAAAAGCATTTTTTATCAAAGTTACCACTTTGGAAAAGAAGACTGGAGTCATCCAACTATGCAAATTTTCCAAATTTAGAATCAGCTTTAAAAAAAGGATCAAACAATGACATGATCTTGCCCGTTTTTGTGCAGACATATATTATTGTACATGTGGACAGGCTTCAACGTTCTTTAGACAATTATTTTGGTTCTGATGAATTAACAATGGCAACATGAATCCGTAATCCTTTTATTGTTAACATTGATGATATTAAGGATGAGAAATCAATTAAAGATGACCTTATTTATTTAAGATCAAAAGAATTACTAAATCAAAAATTTTCTTAAAAATTTTCCTTAAAAGAAGCTACGTTAGTAAGAAGAGTCATGAATCTCTTAATTCCATTTGTGACAACTTTATATGTGCGAAGCAGGATCTTCGACACTCGTTTCATTAAAAACTAAGAAACGAAATAGGCTTCTTGTAGAACATGATATGTGTGTTTCTTTATCGAAGACGGTTCCCCAGTTCACCGTTTTAACAATGAACAAACAGCAACAATGCTCACATTAAACTTCTGGTTTTGTTTTTTCATTTATTTTATTTGTATACATTATTTATGATTGTTAAATATTTACAATTACTAAAATATTGTACAAATAAGTAAATAAAGATATTTAATAATTGTGGTATGCAATTGATGTTAAATCTGACAAGGGGTATGTAGGCAGAAAAAAGGTTAAGAACCACTGCTTTAATGGAATACCTCCAAAAGATGTTGCTTAGAGCAGTTCTGAATGTTGTACTGAAGTAGTTTCTACTAAGATGTCCCCAACATTTTATCAATTTTATTTTCTCCTGTTGAATACACAATAAGAAAACAAGGTACAGGAGGTAGTGCAGCTTCAGTTTGATGCTTCTTAATGCTTGTTACATTTTCATTCATGGAACTGGTAGGGGTACCAGAAGAAGGATCCTAGAGGCAAAATAAAAATTTCAGTATCTTTAAGGCTCTCTGCCCACTAAGCCCTACAAGAGTATGCCCACTCACAAACTAGTAGTGCATACAAAGTGGGAAACTAATCTTACTTACATATATACCCATGCATCCAACAGGTCTTTACCCTGTCCCAAGACCAAAGGGAAGGAGACCTACTAGAGTACAGTTGACTTTAGCAAGTGGACATGCCAGCCAAATGTTCCTGAATAATAGGCCAACATAAGATCTCCCAACCTGGCTGAAGCAGGGGCCAAAGGGGCGTATTAAAGCTGGGACCTTCAACCACCAAGCTATCCCTTTACAGCAAAGCCCATGGGTCACAGCGCATAGCAAACACCAAACACACCAGATTCTAGAGATGGCAATCTAGAACCTATGGTTTGAACAGTTGACAGGGTTCTCAACAGAAGCATTCTCCATCCAACCTCCCTGCTAGAGATTTTGTCAGACTACTTTATATTATCTGTCCGTCATTTTGCCTCAATCCCACATCTTATCTTCTTGGCTCCTTAATGTGACTGGTGAAGGTTTTCAGGAGCAGGTGTGGGCATTGAATCTCAATGATGTTAATCAGAAGGCTCAGCAGCATCAATGAGAGGTCCCCTCACCACAAAAAGGTGCCCACATTGAGGGGACCAACTGGGGCTGACAAGACTTGCACAGAATAAAAGAAAGGCCACTGTCAGTCAAATAACCCAGTATAACAGTGGTACCCAGAGAGGCATTTCATAATGTGCAACTTGTTACCAATTGGGTATACAACTGAAAACCACACCAGGTTTCACTCCTTTCAGCTAAAAACAAGAATGTACACTTATAGATGGCTCAGGAACACCAACAATGGAAAGTGCAGAATTGGAAAAATATATTTAGTCCAACAAATCACATTTCATGTTGTTTCACACTGATGGGGGAACCGGAATAGGTTAAAACAGGATGGGTCCATGCCACTCACTATTAAGCTTATTTAATAAAGTGGCCACTCTACCCACACCCACACACACTTACTGAGATATACAATATTAAAATTAAAATAAATGGCATTAAGGCAAACCATCCCCCTGTGGCTTTTCCACCAGAACCTACATGTCACAGATTGTCACCGTTCTGAATATAATAATTATATTCACATCAGTGACAATATAAGCATGACAAATGGGAATTATTTTCCATATAATGAGATAATTAATTGCTAAATGGATCTGATAGGGTAAACACTGTCTTATAAATCTAAATGCATTCCAAATGTTAATGACTTTAAACATTCCAAGATATAATGCCCCTTAACTATTTTAATAAAACAAGTAGGTAATACCCTAATAATGAATTCTGAAACCAGTAATAAATATTCCTGGTTGCAAATTTGGTTATTTTGTTATTTGTAATTTTAACTATACCTGGTACAAATTGAATTACCTATATATCAAGTCTGTATAAGAAGTCCTAATGATAAACAGGTAACACTCAAACACTGAACATTTGTTCCTCTGCCACCATTATTCCCATATGGGCAAATTGAATTCACTTACCTCATTGATTAAGAGCTCCTATTTTCAAGAATGTCACTCTGTCGTTGAAGGTTTGCTATATTTTAACTCATTGTAAAGTTATTGATAAAATTTTATTGGTTACCTAACTTTTGAAAACTAGCACATGCAGAATCTTGAAAGAAATTTCATCATAAAAATGAGAACAGTAATTTAACAAAGCTAGGGTTAAAATTCTAATAAGAAATGAGATAACATGGACAAAAATAGTGAATGGAACACTCAAAGCTCAGATGGACTAATTTATACCACCATAGTGATGTATATTACATCCACAGGTATAACAGATGATGATAATGAATTTAACAAATTCATAAACTATACATTAGTTGATGCACTATATTTAATGAAGCAAAATGTGGATAAAACTATGATTATTGTAGTCTTGTATATGTATCTCAAGGCTCGTGTCAACCTATGTTACAATATAAAAAATAAAAAATTTAAAAAAACTGGAAGCCTTTTGAAGTTATCATTCAAAAGCTCGATACTTGACAACTGATCACTTCAGACCTTCTTATGTAGCAATGATTGAGAACTAGTAATTGTCAATATTAATTGGTAAGTGATATATATGTTGATGAAAACACAAACTTTATGAACATATATGCCACTTACCAATTAATATTTTAGAACAGAAGAATTTTAAAAAAAAAAAATATATATTACCAGCAACTGGCATAAAATAAGATGAATTATATTTATTTTATCAATATTTTCTTATAGATATTTGTTTTTAAAACAGTGAGAAATAGCACAAGCGTTAAGTTTGAACCCACTATTTAGACCTGAATTTAAGTATATACATATACAAATTTCCTTTAAGGTTCTTCTATTCACAGATGCTACATAACTTACCTCATTGAAAGTCCTCAACATCAAAGAGTAATAAGAAATTACACTAGCAATAAATGATAACAGCCAGAAAATAAATTGAGTAGCAGATGAATGAGCTCCCTTTTTGCGCTCAATTAAAATAAATACTGCAGACAACACCTGTAAAATATGATAAATTATAAGACTTATTAAAAACACAACAGAATAATTATAATATAAGTTTTTTTTTCATATATTATATTTTCTATTCTTTATCATAAGTTTTTAACTTGCATTTTTAAAGACATATCTTGATATGTATTTGTGATATGTTTTTGACTTGAATTTTTAAACAGAAAATTGAAATTTATAAAAAACAGTGATCTCTATACAGCAAAACTTCACTAATTTGGTACAAATTGATGATCCTTCACCAAGTCCTCCATCACTCTATAATTTGAAGTGCCTTTCTTATGCAAGTATTTTATTTATGTAGAATGGAGATTTTTCCTAAACAAGAATTTAATGATTCTGAATGGTTTCAGAAAGTAATTATGAAACCATTCTGAAATAAGTAAATTCATTTAAAAGAAAAACTAATTTTTCATTCAAATTTGCATTCACAAAAAATGTGAATGCAGAAATGTTGGTTAATGATATTTTAAGTGCTGAAAGCAAAATCAAGTGGTTTTTTTTTTTACCTCCCAGTATCATAGCTCTCATATGACCTACAGATCAGAGATTCATACTCAGCTGCAAATTTTTATATCAAAGAAAACAACTGACAGCATAAATGATTTTTTTTTTTTTTTTTTTTTTTTTTTTGCAATTCTAACTAAAGGAGAAAGGAGTGAAAAAGGAAACATAAAATGTATAGAGAAAACATGGATGAAAAGCAATGGCATAACAATGGATCTTTTGTTAATTTCAATAATTATGAGACAAAATACACCTGAGATTTAAAATAATGCCAATTAATTTAAAATTTAGGCCACTATAAAGGCTGATCAAGTCAAAAAAGTATGAAATATTACATAGAGATCCAGAACAAACCAATTTTATATCAGAAGATGAAGTAATGAATGCTGAAATAAAATAAAGAAATAGTCAACCATAAGTCCATTCTCCTTTGAAAGCCACTAGACTGGCAGAACGTAGTTTTTTTGAAAATAAAATAAATGAGCAAAAATGGCAACTCATTTGAATAACTGTAGACCTGGATCATCATACGATATTTCACTTTCACCTGGCCATTCTTGTCAGTGGCCACCTAAATTTTAAACTTAATTGGCATTATTTTAATTCTTGGCTATACTGGCCAAGTACAATTACTATTATAACAGGTAACCCTCATATAACACAGCAGTTAGGTTCCTATAAAAATCTCGTCTAGTGCGAAACCATGTTATTTTTTTATTTTTTTTTTTTGATTTGGTAGTTGTTGGCACATCGGCTTCTGTGGCCATATTGAACCTCCCAAGGTTTTTGCAGTGCTTTGATCCAAGCCCGAGGCGGGAATCGAACCCGCAACCTTTGGGTTGCTAGGCAGGTACTTTACCCACTCGGCTAGCCCGGTTGGCGAAACCATGTTATATGGGACTATAACCAGTACATAAAGGGGATTGTGTTTGAAGAGCTAACAAAAATACACCATTTCATTAACAAATCTGACAAAAATACCCCATTCTGATTTCATGTATCTTCTGCTCTCTTTAAAAAATCATTAATCTGGGTTTGTTTGCTTCTGCTTGATAGATCTTTGTAATTTCAATGTGTGGAACTAAGAATTTTTGAAGCTCCCTTTTGAACTTTGGGCTTCTTTCAGTTGAAGAATCTGAATTCAAAAAATAAGATTCTAGTTGCTCAGCTAACTTTATGCCATTCCATATACTTTTTAGTGTAAAATTTAAAAGTTTACAATTTTCATCTGTGCTATGATAGTAGTAGTAGTGGCACTTGATGCAAGAAAGCAAGTGTAGGAGCTTATGCAGCATCAGCCAAAAAAAAAAAAAAAAAATCACACCATACCCTCCAATTGCCTGTCCAGTTCCTCCTTAAATTTATTTAACCTATCAACTTCCACAACGACAGATGGAAGTTTGTTCCAGCAATTAACCACCCGCTGGCTAAAGGCAAATTTCCGCACATCTATTCTACATCTATCCTTTCTTAATTTGAACTTATGTCCCCGTAGGTTCGTATTCTGAACAAGTGGGAGGATCCCATCAGAATTCAGCGTGCTCAACCCATTCAAGGCCTTATAGACCTCAATCAGATCACCGCGCAGGTGCCTAGTCTCCAGCCACTGCAATTTGCAGAACTTAAGCCTCTCTTGGTAAGAGGATCCCTTCATTCCCCTCACCAATCGTGTTGCTCTTCTCTGTACACGCTCAAGCAAATCTACATCCTTCCTAAAATGAGGCCTCCAGACCTGTACGCAGTACTCAAGGCGTGGCCTGACCATTGCCTTATACAGAGGGACAATCACCTCCTTTTCCCTGCTAGCAAAATTCCTATATATCATTGACAAAACCCCATGACCTGCCCTAGCAGCCTGTCTACATTGCTCAGAAAACTTCATATTTGACTGCACAATTACTCCCAGGTCTTTTTCATTTTCTACCACCTTAAGTGTAGTACCACACAGTTGGTACGTTTCTCTGGGGTTACTTCTACCCATATGCAGTACTTTGCATTTGTCAAGGTTAAATTTCAGTTGCCACTTCTTAGCCCATCTGCCCAAATTATCTAGATCCTGTTGCAGTAGCACACTGCCATTACTGTCATTAACAACCCTGCCAACCTTCGTGTCATCTGCAAACTTCGACATTAAGCCTGATATACCTTCATCAATATCATTGATAAATATACAAAACAACAGTGGACCCAACACCGAACCCTGTGGGACTCCACTAATAACATTAGTCCACGAAGAGCAGCACCCATTGATTACCACCCTCTGTCTTCTCCCACTTAACCATCCTTTTATCCATTGTAGCAACTTACCCTTAATACTATTCTGCTCCAATTTGTACAGTAGTCTTCCATGCGCAACAGTGTCAAAAGCTTTCCTGAAATCCAAGTATATGATATCAAAATTATTTTTTGCATCCAGTTCCTTTGTGACCACATCATAATAACCAATCAAATTTGTCAGACAAGACTTTCCCTTAACAAACCCATGCTGTGTCTGAATTATTGCTGCAGTCTTGTCTAGATGATCCTGCAATGCATCTTTAACCAGTGACTCCATTATTTTACCCGGAACAGAAGTTAAACTAACTGGTCTGTAATTATTTGTGTCACCCTTCGAACCTCCTTTGTGAATTGGGGATACATTTGCACATCTCCAGTCCGTGGGAACCTCCCCTGAATCCAAGGATGCTCTCATAATTATGGCTAAGGGTTTGCTTAGTTGCTTTGCCGCCTCCTTTAATATAACTGGATAGATCCCATCCGCCCCAGGTGCCTTTCTTATGTTTAACTTCAACAATTTCTCCTCCACTTTGCTCTCAGTTATTACAAAATCATTAAGCACACTGCTACAATTTGATGACCTTCTTCCATTTTAAAACTGTAATGATTCCTCACGTGTGAATGTAGATGCAAAATACTCATTCAGTTTGTTTGCTATCTGAGCAGGATCATCAACAGTCGAACCATCGATGTCAAGTGGACCAATCATATTCAGCCCCTTCCTTTTAGAGTTTATATAAGTAAAGAAATCCTTGCTGTTTTTCTTAGCATCTTTTGCCAAAGATTTCTCGTAATCCGCCTTTGCCTGCCGAACCTCCTTTGTGACCTGATTACAGACTAGCTTATATCTGCTACAGGCTTCTGCGTCGCCTGATAATTTATATGCATCCCATGCATTTTTCTTCTCTGTCACGAGTCTCATTAGTTCATTTGATAACCATTTAGGCCTAAACCTTGAACAATATTTCTTCATCGGTATGAAAAGTCTAGTAGCTTCCACGATTAATTCCTTGAATGCTTCCCACTTAGAATTTACTGTTTGTAACATCGTCAGTCGATCCCACTGTACAGAATTTAAAAACTGTCTGAGACCACTGTACTCCCCTTTACGGAAGCAAAAACCCTTTCCTTTACCCCTGACGGTAGTTACCTCTTTGAGTAAATCCCACTTCAGCACACTGTGATCACTGCCACCTAGTGGTTCCTTTATCTGCAAATTCTTAATACACGAATGATCACTGCTGATAACCAGATCAAGAGTATTACTTTCTCTGGTTGCCTCTCGAACATGCTGCTGCAGAAAACAATCATCCAATAAATCCACAAAAGTCTGACTAGTGTGTGAGTGACCAACCCACAAGTTCCAGTCAATATCTGGGAAGTTAAAATCCCCCATTATAAGACATTCTGATTTACTGGCCCACTCTATTTCTCTGTACAATTGTTCATTGTACTCATTCGAGTCAGGCCTATAACACACTCCTACTCTTATTTTTGCTTTTGCAGTGCTTATGTCACACCAAACTGACTCAACAGTGCACTGTCCATCTATATCAACTGGATGCACTTCTTTTGATTTTATGTTTTTCTTAATTAACAGCATAACACCTCCTCCCTTTCTGTCCTGTCTATCCTTTCTGTACACATTGTACTCCCCAAATTCCGGGTTTGCATTCCTTATATCTTTGTGACACCACGTCTCTGCTATCCCAACAATATCCGCCTTTGATGTCCTGACCAACACTTCAAATTCATCAAATTTATTTACTATACTTCTAGCATTGGTATACATGCAAGCATACATGCTCCTATGCCTATTCCTTGTTACCCTAACACATCCCATATACCCAACTATTCCAGGATGACTGCCATCCGTCCCTGAAACCCCCAACACCTCTCGCTCCAGGTCGCTTCTTATTCTAATAGAAGTTGTGCAAGAATCACCTTCACCTCTGCCTGCGGTTACTGTTAAACTATTAGTCTTTGTATCCCCCCAAGCTAGCAGTTTTCCGACCCACCTAACACTGCCTCGATAGCATCAGCAAATATTCTTGCACCCTTTCTATTTAAGTGTATCCCATCCCTGTAGAAGCAATCTCTCCTGTTAACAAGTACAGTCCAGGCTGAAAAAAATTCTACCCCTTGAGCCTTGCACAATCTTTCCAGGGCCGAATTGATCGACAAGGCTCTCATCATATAATCATGATCCTCTGAATTGATTTGATTTGGCTCCAATGCCATTTCCACCAAACCCGCTTCGTCAGCCTCTTTTTCTACCAGTAATTCTTGAACATCTTCAGTAATCATATCTTTTTTTTTAGAAGCATCAGAGACTAAGACTATGTTGCTCTGTGTGTTCAAATTGCGTGTGTTCTGAGGATGATTTTCTATTTTTCTGGACAAAAAAAAAAACAGAATTTCCAGGAGAAAAAAACCATGCAATCTCTGCATGAGACTGACTAACTCAGCCACATTGTGAAAAAGACCTATAAAAATTCCTCCCGTCATTGACGGGATTCAAACTTAGGTCTTTACCACCAGGTGTGGGGATGACAGTGATTCTACCAACTGTGCTACTGACAAGGGCTTCAGTACTGTAGTCCTTCAGTAGTCCATCAAAACCTTCCCTCCTACTGACTTAGCAAGTTCTACTATCACACGGATTCCATTTTCTGTCGGTTCAACCATATTTCCTGAATGAACTGACTCTGGCCATACATTTTTCCAACATGCATTTAATGTTGACAGTTTTACTTCTTTGAGTGATAAAGCTATGATTCTGATACAGTCCACAATTGAAAAATGTTTCCATGTCTCCATCACTTCAACTTTCCATCAATTCAATTCGGAATCAATTTTCTTCAAAATCCATTGTAACAATTTTCTGATGTAATGAGTTTCAAAGGTAGATATGATGCCTTGATCTAATTAAAGAAGTTGTACTAGGTAGTAGGAACATCACTTCAACGTTTGGATGACTTAAATCTTTTGGATGGCCTGGCACGTTATTATCCAATAGTAATAAAACTTTGAAATCTAGATTTTTTTCAAGTTCAACAAGCAAAAGTTCAGTAGCACAGAACCTAACACGGGGATTTCCCAATACTTTTTTTTCTTTGCAAAAATTACATCCAACATAATAGTAAGGTTTTCCCTGCATAAAAGCTCAAAAATACCGTGTTATGCAAGGTTGCCACAATTCTCTAACCATGTTAGAGCGAAACCATGTTATATAAGTACCATGTTGTGCGAGGATTGCTGCACTTTATCAATCGTGTTAGAGTGAAACGTGTTGTAGAAGTACCGTGTTTTATGGGGTTTGCCTGTATTACTGAAATTAATGAAAGACACAGGGTTATACCAATGCTTTACATCTAAGTTTCTGATGCCTTTAACATTTCATGATGCCTTCACTGCTTTAACATTTTATTGTAAAATTTTTACTTTCTCCTTCACTCTCCACAGAAATGCTGAATTTTTTACACCTCATACTATATGGTAGCTACATTCTGAAGAAAACACAGCAAGGTTTGAAATTTTCGTAAAGGAAAAATCTTGTTTAACTAATCTGGTTAACTATTTTAAGAGTTACTCATGAGCTGGATATAGAAAGTAATTTTTACATTGTTTATTTTAACTTAAGCAAAGCATTTGACACTGTCCTGCACAAGCAGTATAACCCGAGTATTCTGCTGTTGTTGTTTGGTTTTTAGGAGCATTAGCAACTAAGGCCATATTGCTCCGGAGATATGCAGTGGTCATTCCCAGACCTTTCCGCATCCTCCACATTTGGTGGTCACGGGCTCAAACCCCGGTCTAATCCAGAAGTGTGTGCTATGCACTGCTACTACTGCCCACCTGACTACGGAGGCACCCTGAGTATTCTGGTATCAAGGATAAGATTTTTAAATGGATTTCAGCTTACTGCAGAACAGGAGTAATTAATGGTCACTGTTCGGATTGAGCTAGTGTTAAAAATGAGATCACTCAAGGATCAGTTTTCTCGGGCTGTTCTGGCTTCTTATTTCCTTAAAAAACATTGAAGGAGGGATACAGGAAATGATGTCAAAATTTGAAGATATCAAGATCAGGAGAGTATTAATGACTAGTGTCAAGTAGCTCTCCTTCAGAATAACTCAAAGTGGATTGACGGATGATGAGAAAAGTGGTAGCTATGTTTTAATAATATAAAATGCAAGGTTTTACTTAAATAATAACAACCTCAAAATAACTTATACATTAGGAGGAGCCAAGTCAAAGACTATTGAAAGAGGAGAGAGTTCTTGATTATGAACCAGGCAGACATGAAGCTCTCCATACAGTGTACACAGGTAAGGAAGGCCAAGGTGGTAGGTGTCCTACTGATGATTTATTGAACATTTGCATGGAGATAGGGAGGTTATAATCCCACTGTATAAAGCGATTGTAAGACCACACATGGAATACTGTGTTCAAATATGGAGACCATACATAAAAAGACAACTTGAGCTTCTTGTTTTGTTTGTTTGCTTAAGAGCTTTATGGCACATTACCATCTGTGGCTATAATGCATCAAGTTAATGAGCTTCTTGAAAAGGTTCAAAGACAAGTAGTGTGTGTGCATGTGCGCACACACACACATCATCTCATCATCCCTGAACACACACACTATATGACACCACTGGCCAAGAGCACAATTCATTAACGACTGTAGAAAGAGTATGCAACATTCCACTAGAGCACTATAACATTAGCAAAGGCACATGATGCAAGAAAGCAAGCTTATATAGCATCAGCCAAAAAAAAAAAAATGTTATTTCACCCATCGACTCGCTCCAAATGTTTGTCAAGTTCTGCCTTGAATCTATTTAAGCTATCAACTTCTACAACGACAGATGGAAGTTTATTCCAGCAATCAACCACCTGCTGGCTAAAGGCAAACTTCCGCACATCTATCCTACAACTGTCTTCCCTCAATTTGAATTTATGCCCTCTCAGGCGATTATTCTGAGCAAGAGGAAGAATCCCATCAGCATTAAGCATGCTCAACCCATTCAAGGCTTTATACACCTCAATCAGATCAACTCGCAGGTGTTTAGTCTCCAGACACTGTAATCTGCAAAACTTAAGCCTTTCTTCGTAAGAGCAATCCTTTGTTCCATTCACTAATCTTGTTGCCCTTCTCTGTACTCGTTCCAACAGCTCTACATCCTTCTTAAAATGAGGCCTCCAGACCTGTATACAGTACTCAAGGTGTGGTCTGACCATTGCCTTATACAAGGGGATAATCCCCTCGTTATCCCTGCTAGAAAAATTCCTGTATATCATTGACAAGACTCCATGAGCTACTCTTGCAGACTATCTGCACTGCTCAGAAAACTTCATATCTGCCTGCCCAATTACCCCCGGTTCCTTTTCATTCTCTACCACTTTCAGTGTGGTACCACACAGTTGACACGTTACGCTGAGATTACTGCTTCCCATATGTAGTACTTTATATTTGCCAATGTTAAACTTCATTTGCCACCTCTAAGCCCATCTGCTCAACTTTTCTAGATCCTGTTGCAGCAGTGTACTGTCATTAACAACCCTGCCAACCTTTGTATTGTCTGCAAACTTGGACATTAAGTCTAATATACCATCATCAATACCATTTATAAATACAGAAAACAACAATGGACCCAACACTGAACTCTGAAAGACTCCACTAATAACATTAGTCCATGAAGAGCAGTGTCCAATGATTACCACTCTCTGTCTTCTCCCACTCAACCAACCCTTTATCCATATCAACAATTTGCCTCCAATGCCACACTGCTCCAATTTGTGCAGCAGTTTTCCATGTGGAATAGTATCAAAGGCTTTTCTAAGATCCAAATATATGATATCAAAGTTATTCTTTGCATCCAGTTCCTTTGTGACTACATCACAGTATCCAATCAAATCAAAGTTATTCTTTGCTTCCAGTTCCTTTGTGACTTCATCATACTAATCAAATTAGTCAGATAAGACTTCCCCTTAACAAACCCATGCTGTGTCCGAGCTATAACAGAAGTCTTGTCTAGATGATCCTGCAATGCTTCTTTAACCAGTGCCTCCATTAATTTCCCTGGAATAGAAGTTAAAGTAACAGGTCTGTAATTATCTGTCTCCCCCTTTGATCCTCCTTTGTGGATTGGGGTCACATTTGCACATCTCCAGTCCAATGGTACCTCCCCTGAGTCCAGGGAAGCTCTCATAATTATGGCTAAGGGTTTGCTTACTTCCTTTGCCACCTCCTTTAATATAACTGGATAGATTCCATCCATCCCAAGTGCCTTTCTTGTGTTATCTTCAACAATTTTCCTCCACTTTATTCTCAGTTATTACACGATCATCTAGCTTACTGCCAGAGTTGAATACACCTCTGGCATTCCCCTTCCTGAATAACTCCTCATGTGTGAATGTTGATGCAAAATATTCATTTAGTTTGTTAGCTACCTGAGCAGGATCATCAACAGTTGAACCATCGATATTAAGTGGACCAATCTGATTCATCCCCTTCCTTCTAGAGTTTACATAGGTAAACAGCAAAAAAAAACCAGCAAAGAACTCTTTGTTGTTTTTGTTTGCATCCTTTGCCAAAGATTTCTCATAATCTGCCTTCGCCTGCCTGATCTCCTTTGTAACTTGGTTACAGACCAGTTTATATCTATCATAGGCTTCTATGTCACATGTTAATTTATATGTATCCCATGCATTTTTCTTCTCTATCACATGTCTAATTAATTCATCTGACATCCATTTAGGCCTAAATCTTGAACAATACAAAGGGTACTAGGAAAGTTTTGCAATACAGCTTTGTTTATTTAATTTTTTCAAAGTAATTTCCTCTACATTCAATACACCTCTCCATCCTCCGAAACCAATCTTTAAACCAGTTCTGCCAAGTTTCACTAGGGAGTAAAGCACACTCGTTTTCCCAAGCCCGTAGAAGGTCCTCATCACTGGAAAACCGCCTCCCTTTTAGCTTCATTTTCACATGCGAGAACAGTGCAAAGTCGCAGGGAGCAAGGTCTGGACTGTAGGGAGGGTGCTCGACAAGTTTCAGTCCTGTCGTGGTCAAATATTCGGTGCAGGCTTTGGCGCAGTGAGCTGGAGCATTATCGTGATGGAGGTACCAGGTGTCCATTGTTGACTTTGGCCGCAGGTTCTTCATAGATCCAATGACTTTAGGCAGGCATTGTTCAGTATACCACTTAGCTGTGACTGTCTTCTGCGTGTCCAAAACGACACGTTCCACAATTCCACTCGATTTGAAAAATACAGCTATCATTTTCTTCTTTACAGATCGGGATTTTCTGACAATTACGGGTGTGTCGTCATCATCAAAGACCCAAACTTTGTTTTGAGCCTTGGTCGGCAGATCGTAATAGTACAGCCAAGTCTCGTCACCTGTCACGATGTTGTTCACATACCGAGATTGTCCCTTATCAAACTTTTTTAACATCTCTCGGCACCAATCACACGTCGTGTCATCTGCTCTTCAGTCAGTTGATGCGGCACCCAGAGAGAACAAAGTTTCTTCACATGCAAATGATCTTGCAGAATCGAACGAATTGCTGGTGCATTTAGGCCCAAAGTATCCTCTATCTGTTGGTAGGTCACTCGCCTGTTTTCGTCAAGCATTTTCCTCACAGCAGTAACGTTTTCCTCCGTAACTGACGTTCGTGGCCTTCCTGGCCTCTCAGAATCCTCCAGAGTGAAATTTCCCCTTTGGAATTCTCTATACCACCTGAATATCGTTGTACGATGTGGACAATCATCATCTAGTGCAAGAGTCATTTCTTCTAAGCACTGGTCTATGGTTAAACCACGCACGAAATTATACCGCAAAACTGTCCTTATCTCATTTCGTGACCACGATGCCATCGCAAGCACTTTACACTCTCACTACTAATGAATAACTGAGCCCATCGACTTGGCGCGGCGGCTACTATGCAGGAATGAACATGTCTCAACATGCAGCAACAAGCAGCTTCCTGTGATTCATTGTTGCGTCATATTGCAAAACCTTCCTAGTACCCTTTGTATTTCTTTGTTGGTATGAAAAGCCTAGGAGCTTCCAAGATTAATTCTTTGAATGCTATAGAGCACTCACTTTGGTAAACTTTCCCCAAAAATCACATTCCAGACTTTAAATTTCAAAAAACTCTTCCATAGTCACAACTGTAAATTACATGATCACGGGAAACCATGATTGCATTTAATCAGTTTGACATGCTCCTTCTCAAAACAGCGTGTTCCCCAATGTCAATTAAGTTGACATGATTCAACAGTTCATTGATAAACTCTGTGATGTGCTTCTCATTGGTTTTTCCTATTCATTACTGACAACTACTGCTATCCAAACTATATATGATATAAATTTTTAAATTAAACAGGTTTTTTAACTTAAGGTTTTGAATGTGATGCTTGGGAAACTTTTAATCCATTTGTACTTTACTAAATTATTTTTTATTTACATTATGTGATGTAATTAGAACAATTTTAAAGTAAGTAAACAATCTCTCTCTCTCTCTCTCTCTCTCTCTCTCTCTCTCTCTCTCTCTCTCTCTCTACTACTGCAAAATCATCCACATTCTTCCTTAGAAACACATAGAATATGTTTTTCAAATTTTGTTCATTAAAATTTAGCAGCATCTATTTTTCTTCTTTGGTTTTAAAAAGGTTTTATGTGTATATTAGAAGTAAATTGCTACAATATGTTCAAGGTGTATATACTGTAAATATATTATCCCCCTCTGCAAAAAGTGATTAAAGTAAAAAAATATTCCATGAAGCCCATAGAAAAAAAAAAGTTTACATTAGGTGTACTAGACATTCATGGAAAAGTTAAAGACTTAAATATAATTTATTATGTGATACATTAATAATTATTAATTAATTGAAAGTAGCCATATATTTTATTTTTAAGCATAGTATTTAATCCTTACATACTATACTTAAAAATATTTGCAAATCAGCATGAATATCCACAAATGGAAAATGAAAAAGAATTATAAATTTCTTGTAATTATAAAAAATTTACCCAATATATGGTTTAGCTTATAAAACTGTAAGCAAACTATATTTTTTTTTAATAGTTGGGAAATAAATATTTTATAAACTAATATAAATATTTAAAAATTAATTAATTTTCTTACATAAGTTATGAGTCTGATGAAAGGAGTGTAGTATTCTACTGGGAAAACTTCCTCATCATTGGTGTATCGCCAAAATTTATGGAAGATTTCAGCTGTAGATATGGCAATGAGAAGACATACAAGAATCTGTTGAAAAATGCAAAAGAAATCAATTAATAATTTTAAATTGCAAATTTAAGACTCGACAATAAAGTATCAATTGAAATAATATACAGTGAACTCACTTAACTACTGCTTTTCTTGGCTCACCCCTACTTTATTCAGACACTTGAAATTTAGTCAAAATGGTAATCTATTAAAAATAGGAAATCTGAGGATTTCCTTATCAATCATATGGCAATGTTGAGAAAAAGGCATGAGTTAGGATTAAATTATATTAATGTTAAGGATAACCTTTAGTTCTAAGGTTGAAATGACAATAAAAGATCGGAAACCTAAAATACCAGAACTTACTTCCCAAATGCTTGGGAGGTAAGTTCCAGTATTTTAGGTTTCCAATCTTTTTATTGTTAGGATTAAATTTGAAAGTATCTGGAATTTTGTACAGACATGATAAGAGGAATGCATGATGAGAGCCTTGTCAATCACTTCAGCCCTAGAGAGATTGTGCAAGGCTCATGGGGTAGAATTTTTCCCAGCATGGCTTGTACTCATTAACAAGAGAGACTATTTACAGGAGTGGGATACATTTAAATATAATGGGTGCAAGAATATTTGGTGATGCTACTGAGACAGTGTAAGGTAAATTAGAACTTGGAACTGTAGTTTGGAAGAATATACAGACTAACAGCAGAAGTGAATTGATCCTGCAGTACACTTATTGGCCATGCAGCAGCCTGGAAAGCAAGGTATGGGGAATTACAAGATCTGCTGGGGATCCTCATGGAACAAGCAAATATATGGGCTGTGTTTGGAATATTAAGAATAAAAACAGACACACATATGTATATGCTTGCTTATACATGAATGTTAGAAGCATAATAAATAAATTTGAAGTCATCAAATTAATCGGTTAAGTCATCAAATGCTGACATTATAAGAATATTAAACATAAGGGATGCAGAATTTGAATCCTCAGGCAGTGTACTCAGTTGAAGTGGATGGCCAGTCTAATGCTGAATCAGTTTGGTGTGATAGTTTGGTTTCTACAGGGCTAGAAAACAAATATAAGAGAAGTATGTTATAGGCAAATTGACTGTGATAAGTATAATGAAAATCTATACAGACAAATATTGAGAAAGTAAATTGCTATTAAAAGTTAAAAGCTATTACAATTTTATGCAAGCCATGTACTCCTAATTACAAACAGTATTTCAGCATAAAGATAACCACAAGTTCAAGTGGAGGAGCATAATACAAACAATAAAAGAGGATAAGTAGCTATATTATTATATAAAAGGATTTTACACAAACAGATGAAGACATAGGGAATACAGAGAATATGAGATCAGAATTGACCATCATCTTGAATTGGGCAAATCACAGATTTGCTCAACAGCCATTAACACTTTCACAAGTAGTTTCTGGACTGTATACATGGTATGGGTTTTTTGAGTAATTTAGAAGAAATACATATGTTTTTAAATATTAATTTTCTCCCATTGTAACTTCATAGTCAAACATCAGAGCAAAATTAATATCAAAAATAAAACCAGATTCAAAATTCTGCAAAAAAAAGAAACAAAAATAAAAACATTATTTTATTCAGTTTCATCAACTTTGGATACAAATTCCAGAACATTCTTCAAGTTCTGTTTATACAAGTCCCCACTGCCTTGAATTTCACTGTAAGGATGTCTTTCTATGTCGATTTTTGAAACTATCATAAATATAAAAACTGATAACATTACCTGTAAACAGCACCATATATTGATAGATGGTCACAAGTCTCTAAGAGTTAAGAGAACCTTTAGATATACAGACATAATGAGTATTTTGCATCTACATTCACACATGAGGAATTCTGTAAAGGAGAGGACAGAAATTTACTAAACTCTAACGGAGCTAAATGATTTTGTAATAAAGAAGAGCAAAGTGGAGGAGAAATTGATGAAGTTAAACATAAAAAAGGCACTTGGGGCAGATGGAATTTATCCAGTTATATTGAAGGAGGCAGCGAGGGAAGTAAGCAAACCATTGGCCATAATTATGAGAGCATCCTTAGATTCGGGGGAGGTTCCCATGGACTGGAGATGTGAAAATGCATCCCCAATTCACAAAGAGGCTTCAAAGAGTGATGCAAATAATTATAGACCTGTTAGTTTAACCTCTGTTCTGGGTAAAATAATGGAGTCATTGGTTAAAGAACTAACGCAGGATCACATAGACAAGACTGCAGTAATATTGCAGACACAGCATGGGTTTGTTAAGGAGAAGTCTTATCTGACCAATTTGATTGGGTACTTTGATGTGGTCACAAAGGAACTGGATGCAAAAAATAATTTTGATATCATATATTTGGATTTCAGGAAAGCTTTTGATACTGTTGCACATGAAAGACTGCTGTACAAATTGGAGCAGTATGGCATTAAAGGCAAGATGCTGCAATGGATAGATGGATGGTTGAGTGGGAGATGGCAGAGTGGTAATAAATGGACACTGCTCTATGTGGACTGATGTTATTAGTGTAGTACCCAGGGTTTGCTGCTGGGCCCATTGTTGTTTTGTGTATTTATTAATGATATCAATGAAGGTATATCAGGCTTAATGTCCAAGTTTGAAATGATACAAAGGTTGGCAGGGTTGTTAATGATAGTAAAGACAGTATACTACTGCAACAGGATCTAGAAAAGTTAGGTAGATGGGTTGAGAAGTGGCAACTGAAGTTTAATATTGACAAATGCAAAGTACTGCATATGGATAGCAGTAATCCAAGCGAAACGTACCAACTGAGGTACACTCGGGAGGTGGAGAATGAAACAGATCTCGGGGTAATTGTGCAATCGGATATGAAGTTCTCTGAGCAGATGGGCTGCCAGAGCAGATCATGGAGTTTTGTGAATGATATATAGGAATTTTGCTAGCAGAGACAATGAGGTGATTATACATTCGTATAAGGCAATGGTAAGGCCACACCTTGAGTACTGAGTACAGGTCAGGAGGCCTCATTTTAGGAAGATGTAGAGTTGTTAGAACGAGTACAGAAAAGGGTAACAAGATTGGTGAGAGGAACAAAGGGGTTTTCTTACCAGGAGACATTTAAATTCTGTAAGTTGCAGCATCTAGACACCAGGTACTTGCGAGGTGATCTGATTGAGGTATAGCATTAGCATTAGCATTAGTAGAGGCATATGATGCAAGAAAGCAAGCTTATTCAGCATCAGCCAAAAAAAAAAAAAAAAACCCTCTCCCATTTCACCCCTCCGTTCGTTCGAAATACCTGTCCAGTTGAGCTTTAAATTTGTTTAGGCTATCAACTTCAACAACAAGTGATGGAAGTCGGTTCCACCAACCAACCACCCGCTGGCCAAAGGCAAATTTCCGCACATCTATCCGACATCCGTCCTTCCTCAATTTGAATTTATGCCCTCTGAGGTGATTATTCTGAGAAAGATGAAGAATCCCATTGGCACTGAGCATGCTCAAACCATTCAAAGCCTTATACACCTCTATCAGATCACCTCGACGGTGCCTAGTCTCCAGACTCTGTAATTTGCAAAACTTAAGCCTTTCTTCGTAAGAGCAACCCTTTGTTCCATTTACTAATCTTGTTGCCCTTCTCTGTACCCGTTCCAGCAGCTCTACATCCTTCTTGAAATGAGGCCTCCAGACCTGTATACAGTACTCAAGATGTGGCCTAACCATTGCCTTATACAAGGGAATAATCACCTCCTTATCCCTGCTAGAAAAATTCCTGTATATCATTGACAAGACACCATGAGCTACTCTTGCAGCTCGTCTGCACTGCTCAGAGAACTTCATATCTGCCTGCAAAATTACCACCAGGTCCTTTTCATTCTCCACCACTCTCAGTGTAGTACCGCAGAGTTGATACATTGCTCTGGGGTTACTGTTACCCATATGTAGTACTTTACATTTGTCAATGTTAAACTTCATTTGCCACCTCTCAGCCCATCTGTTCAACCTTTCCAGATCCCGTTGCAGCAGCATAGCGTCAGTAGTGTCCTTAACGACCCTGCCAACCTTTGTATCATCTGCAAACTTAGACATTAAACTTGATATCCCATCATCAATATCATTCATAAACACCGAAAACAACAATGGACCCAACACTGAACCTTGAGGAACTCCACTAATAACATTAGTCCACGTTGAGCAGTGTCCATTGATTACCACTCTCTGTCTTCTGCCACTCAACCATCCCCTTATCCATAGCAGCAATTTGCCTCCAATGCCACACTGCTCCAATTTGTGCAGCAGTCTTCCATGTGCAACAGTATCAAAAGCTTTCTAAGATCCAAATATATAATATCAAAGTTATTCCCTGCATCCAGTTCTTTTGTGACTATATCATAGTATCCAATCAAATTGGTCAGGCAAGACCTGCCCTTAACAAAACCATGCTGCGTCTGAGCTATAACTGAATTCTTGTCTAGATGATCCTGCAGTGCTTCTTTAACCAGTGCCTCCATTAATTTACCTGGAACAGAAGTTAAACTAACAGGTCTATAATTACTTGTGTCAGCCTTTGATCCTCCTTTGTGAATTGGGGTTACATTTGCACATCTCCAGTCTATGGGTACCTCCCCTGAGTCCAAAGAAGCTCTCATAATTATGGCTAGGGGTTTGCATACTTCCTTTGCTGCCTCCTTTAATATAACTGGATAGATCCCATCCACCCCAGGTGCCTTTTTTATGTTTATCCTCAACAATCTCTCCTCCACTTTCCTCTCAGTTATTACAAAATCATCCAGCTCACTGCCAATGTTTACTTTACCTACATCATTCTCCTTCCTGAATAACTCCTCATGCGTGAATGTAGATGCAAAATACTCGTTTAGATTGTTAGCCACCTGAGCAGGATCCTCAACTGTTGAACCATCAATATCCAGTGGACCAATCTGATTCATCCCTTTCCTTCTCGAGTTCAAGTATGTAAAGAACTCCTTCCTGTTTTTCTTTGCATCCTTTGCCAAGGATTTTTCGTAGTCTGCCTTTGCCTGCCTAATCTCCTTTGTGACTTGGTTACAGACCAACTTATATCTATCATAGGCTTCCATGTCACCCATTAATTTGTATGTATCCCATGCATTTTTCTTCTCTGCCACATGTCTCATTAGTCCATCTGACATCCATTTAGGCCTAAACCTTGAACAATATTTCTTAGTTGGTATGTAAAGCCTGGCAGACACCAAGATTAGTTCCTTGAATGCTTCCCATTTTGAGTTTGCTGTTGGTAACATCATCAGTTGGTCCCACTGTATAGAATTTAAATACTGTCTCAGACCATCATAGTCGCCTTTACGAAAACAAAAACCCTTCCCTTTACCTCTGATGGTAGTTACCTCCTTGAGTAAATCCCACTTCAACACACTGTGATCACTGCCACCTAGTGGTTCATTTATCTGCAGGTTCTTAATGCATGAAGAATCACTACTGATAATCAGATCAAGAGTATTGCTCCCTCTTGTTGCCTCACGAACATGCTGATGTAGAAAACAATCATCCAATAAATCCACAAAAGACTTGCTAGTGTGCGAGTGACCAACCAACAAATTCCAGTCAATATCTGGGAAATTAAAATCCCCCATTATAAGACTCTCTGATTTACTGGCCCACTCTATTTCCCTGTACAATATATTATTATACTCATCAGAGTCATTAGGCCTATAGCACACTCCTACTCTCAATTTTGATTTCCCTATGCTTATGTCACACCAAACTGACTCGACACTGCCCTGTCCATCGATGTCAACTGGCTTCACTTCCTTTGACTTTATGTGTTTCTTAATTAATAGCATAACCCCTCCTCCCCTCCTGTCCTGTCTATCCTTTCTATATACATTGTATTCCCCAAATTCCAGTTCTGCATTACTTATATCTGTGTGACACCACGTCTCTGATATCCCAACAATATCTGCCTTTGATGTTTTGAGCAATACCTCAAATTCATCAAATTTATTTACCCAACTCCTAGCATTGGTGTACACGCAGGTATACATGCACCTGTTTCTATTCTTAGCTACCCTAACACAACCCATGTGTTTACTTGTAACGCAATGACTACCAGCAGTCTCTGAAATATCCTGCATCTTGTTTTTCAGACTTCTGCTCATTTGAATAGAAGCAGTGCAAGAATCACTTCCACCTCTGCCAGTGGCTACTGTTATACAAAGCATTGAATCGTTTGAGCAGGCGCAATGCTGATGGGATACTTCCACTGGCTGAGATTAAGAACCTGAGGAGGCATAGTTCAAATTGAGGAAAGATAGTTGTAGAATAGATGTGCAGAAGTTTGCCTTTAGCCAGTGGGTAGTTGATTTCTGGAACAGACTTCCATCTGTTGTTGTGGAAGTTGATAGCTTAAATAAATTTAAGGCTGAACTAGACAAACATTTGGAGTGACCGGAAGGGTGAAATGGGAAGTTTTGTTTTTGTTTTTTTTGGCTGATGCTCTATAAGCTTGCTTTCTTACATCATATGCCTCAACTGATGCTAATACTAATCCTAATAATTTGTTGAAACTGCACTGAAAGATGAGAACTGTTCAAAAAAAGTACCCAGATTATGCTCATTGCTCAAGGTTCAGACAATATGGTATATTGTGACAAAGCATAATGTGTTTAAACCATAATTTGTTTAGATCTGTACAACACCTGCTTGAAGTTTGTTCCAACAATAAACTACCCACCGGCAGAAGGCAAATTTCTGCACATCTATCCTGCAACCATCCTTCCTGAATTTGAATTTATGCCCCCTCACGTGTAGTCTGAGCAAGAGGAAGGATACCATCAACATAAGAGTTTACCCAATCAATTCAAAGCCTTAATCACCTCGATCAGATCTCCTTGCAGGTGCTAGTCTCTGGACACTGCAATTTGCAGAACTAAGGTTCGTCATAAGAGCACCCTTTTGTTCCCCTCACCAATCTCATTGCCCTTCTCTGCACCAGTTCCAGCAGATCCACATCCTTCCTAAAATGAGGCCTCCAGACCTGTATGCAGTACTCAAGATGCAACCAATACAATGGGATAATAATCTCCTTATCTCTGCTAGCAAAATTCCTGTATATCACTGACAAAATCTCATGGGCTGTCCATGTTCCTGTTCACAAAATCACTGAAAAAACTATCTCAGATCATCATATCATTATATTGTAGCTTATATAAGGTGACTCTCATATGTTATTTTAAGTCCATATCAGATCATATCATTCTACTTTAACAAAAATTTTGAACACAAGGCATATTTCTGCAAGGTTTGTACCACTGCTGTTAACAGAGGAATGACATGAATACAGTTAACAAGTCATTTTCAATTTGCTTGAATGTGCAATCAGCAAATAGACATTTCTGAAATGTATAGATGGAGATGAAATGCATGTTTTCAGATGTGATGTTGAAACTGAACAGTTACCATTATAAGACTCCTTCCCTCCCTCAAATTTCAGCAAGTGCACAGCAAAAAAAAAAGCCATATTGCTAGCATTTTTTGATTATGAGGATGTTGTGGCATTGCCACCCCAAATATTCTCCAGAAGGCCAAACAATTAATAAGTACACTGACGCTGTGAGAAACATGATAATGTTGAAGTAACCAGAATTTTAAGCTTCACTAATTTTTCTACTTATAGAGTTATTTTGGGCTTTGAGCTTCACTACTTTTGCTACTTGAGGTATTTTGATCAAATATGAAACTGCTGCAGGACACACAAATGATAAAGAGTAATATAATGACTCAGCTTTTAGCAGGAAATTTCAAGGGGGATTTTTTTTTAAAACCCCAAACACAAGATGTATTTAAGACATTAAAGATATGAGATCTTGATTAGTACTTAGTGTCGTGAGTAGATTAGTACTTAGTGTCGTGAAGGTTGAGAAGATGAAGGAAGATACCTGTTGACATTAGCATTAGTAGAGGCATTTGATGCAAGAAAGCAAGCTTATGCAGCATCAGCCAAAAAAAAAAAAAAAAAAACCCACTTCCACTTCACCCCTCTGTTCGTTCAAAATACCTGTCCAGCTGAGCCTTAAACTTATTTAGGCTATCAACCTCCACTACAAGGGATGGAAGTCTGTTCCACCAACCAACCACCCGCTGGCTAAAGGCAAATTTCCGCACGTCTATCCTATATCTGTCTTTCCTCAATTTGAATTTATGCCCTCTCAGGTGATTATTCTGAGCTAGAGGAAGAATCCCATCAGCATTGAGCATGCTCAAACCATTCAAGGCTTGAATGGTTTGAGCATTAAACATTAAACTTGAATTTCTGTAGATTATAATTTTCAAGAAATATTGTGAAGGGGGGTTTCTGTTTCAGAAAATGGGAATTAAAGAGATAAATGAGAAAGAAGAAAAGTTGGTCCTGTGAGTTTGAAGTAGGACAGCAAATGGATGTTGACTGCTTGCAGCACATGTTTGGATTGGTTTGTAAGAAAGAGGGTGAATTATAGAAGCCAATTCAGAAGAACAGTGCCTATGTAAGTATCTATAGAAAAGGCATGCAGCAGAAACAGAACATCTATGAGATGGAGCAGAGAGACTGTAAGAGGTGGCTCACTAATTGACCTATCAGCCTTCTTTTGAATAGGACCTGAGAAAGGTTATGGAGACATCATCCCGATGTAGGAGCAATATTCCATAGTAGGGCAGATTGAGATTCATACAGAGTGAGTAGCTGTTGAATAGAAAGGTAATGCCAAGAGGGAAAGTTTTTGATTTGCACAGGAAGCAATATTTGTGACGTGCTTATGCCAAATGAGATAAGTCAGGGTAATCCCTATTAAAGATATAAGATCTTGTCTAGAAATCTGAGTGTCACTGAAAATCAGCATAGGAGCAGAAGAATTCTTTTTGTGAGATATAAGACAGGAATGAGTTTTAGAGGGATTGAAATTAATTAAGTTATCTTTGCCCCATTAGAGAATTACCTAGAGATCAGCATTTAAGGAATTGGCAGTAGATATTCAAGAAGTTGAAGCTGCATGTGCAGGGCAAGGTTTCTAAAACTGGAAGGCAGAATACAATGTGCTATCATCAGCAAAACTATGGATAGGATTTTCAGTCATTAATAAACAAGAGGGAAAAAAAAAATAGTGGGAGAAAGAACTGAATCTTGGGGAACGCCAGCATTAGTGGAGAAGTTAGAAGAAAGAGAGCCATCTACCATCACCAGCAGTGAGCTGTTGGAGAGAAAATTGGATATCCAATCACAAAAAACAGTCTTCAATCCAAAAGATCGACTCTTATTTAGAAGACCTTTATGCCAAACATAATTGAAAGCCTTTGAAATGTCAACATTATTAAGTTGTCCCCCCCCCATAAGTATGCTTATTGTAGCACTCTGGATATTTTTTGAAATAGATGTCATATATGTACATACTTGCAAAAGAGAACTTTCTGTTCAAAAGTTAAATGGCATTAATGGCAAAAATTTAAGAGCTTTAGTGGAAGATACAAAATGGGTATATGAAGGAAAGATTAAAAATTCAGAACAGAGGGAAGAAAATCATGACGTCAGGGCAAATTAAAACAGAAGAGGAGGTTATTTTTAGAAGTATAGAATAAATGCTTTGACAATTTGCTAAATGAAGGAACTCAAGACATCAATGCTTACTCATAACTATTAACAGTCATTTAAAAGTGTCATAGTCATTATCGCACTTCAACAAAAGTTATATTTAAATTAATTTCCTACAAAATATTAGCTATTATCCTCAACACTCTACTAATGCCTAACATACAATAAATTTGTCAAATATCAATAAAGCAGTGTAACAAATCAGTGATGTGAAAATATAATTTTGGTATGCATGAGAATACTGGAATTCATGTCTATTTGATGGTTGACTATATTACAATTATATGGCACTTATAAAAATTTAACATTTTTATATATTACTGCTTATTAAGCTTTATAATAAGCTTAAGTAAAAATCAGTGTAAAAAATTAATGTATCACAAGTAGTCACTAATTTCTAAAGTTGATGTTATGGACAGTTTTTAAAATAATGAGGAGAATGGCACACCCATTAGAAAAGGTTTGCCTTCACTCTATATTTTCCTACTATATTTTTTACTCTTTTAAGAAAGGAATACGTATCTACACATTCTCTCTACTCTAAGTAATTTTATATAGAATATATAAATTTTTGAGTTATAATTTTTATGATTAATTTTTGAAAAAGTGCTAACATTTTCACAAAATAAAATATGAATGATAAATTAAATATAATAATACTATCAGTTTACTCTGAACTGTATAAAAATAATGTTTTTACATAAATACAGTAACTTTCATGCTTAACTGCAGTAACCTTAACATATATGGAAACATATAATAAAAGAATAGCAACGGTAATTTACAATCAATTATACAATTCAATTCTAAGTGCAAGTTATTTAGAAATTTCAAAGTATCATGTTATTCTGAAAGAAGCTATATACTGCATAAGAAATAAAAAATATTGTTGTTCAAATGTCAGAGGTATAATCACTAGGCTGATTTACCCTATACTGAAGTGATTCTGGTTTCATTTGTTTCAGCTGGCTATCTGATACCAGCCAATAATTTTATATTATTCAGAATAAAATAACTGTGCCCAGTAACAGTATCACTGAATTTTCAAGGTCTGATTATTTCATGAGGAAAGTCCCATTCACATGTTGATCTCTAGCAGTTTAACTTTTCTGTAGAATGAAACAAGGATAATCTCTAGCCCAATAAACACAACTGTGTGGATTTAAATGGCCACTTTTTTTATGAAAACCCCAAGCATGAAAAGTATCAAAACCTATAGTGCTTAGTACCATGTATGGGCTGAAGGAGATTGGGAGGGGGGATGCCAGAAACTTTTCTCTGGAGGCTAAACATGGGTTTCACCACTCTAAGCCTCCAATAAGCAAAGTGGGAGTCATCTACCACTTAATTTGAACACTGCTTTGTCTGACCATATGATTACATCATTAAAATTACCAGCTTTACTTGTGACAGTGCCATTCACAAAATTGTATTTATTTCAGTCAGGATTGTCTTACTGAATCACATACAATAACTGAGATATGAAGAGTGAAGATATGAAGAACTTTATGTCCTTTAAGATTCTCATAATACTTGATTGACTAAAACACAGTTCTCAGGAACAATGTTGTTGACTGGTCATATGCACTTCTAACAACTTAGACATTTTGGACATTTCTTGATGATTCATTTTTTGCCTTTAGCCAGTGGGTAGTTGATTGGTAGAACAGACTTCCATCTTTTGTAGAAGTTGATAGCCTAAATAAAGTTAAGGCTGAGCTGGACAGGTATTTGGAACGAACGGAGGGGTGAAATGGGAGTGGGTTTTTTTTATTTTTTTTGGCTGATGCTGCATAAGCTTGCTTTCTTGCATCGTATGCCTCTACTAATGCTAATGTTCTTTTCCTCTCACAGTTTATTAACATTGTGATCAGTACCATATTCTTCACGCCTCAAATTCAGATGGGTTGTTAGATTCAATTCACTATCATGATTTCAGAACTAGGGACCATAAATTCAAATCACAGGGAAAGAGATTTAGCCTGTATTACAGGGAGTTTTCTTTTAGCCAGCAAGTTGTTAATTACTAGAATAAGTAAAAGTAACCTCTGTGGGTAGTAGAGGCTGACGGATTGGGAAATTTAAATGGTCAGCAATTATGAGAAGAGGAAAATGTACAGGTTGTTTAGTTTCCTTTTTTATATATATTTATTTTTATTTAGGGTTTTTTTTTTTTTTTTGGCTGGTGCAGAAAAAAGCTTGTGGCTTCCTTGCACTTTGTAGCTAATACTAACAAATGTGTTGGCACCTATTTCATCATACCAATGGCCCCATACGTGCTGAACTTCTGGTTTTCAAACTTCCAGTACCATTTCAGAATGCGCTCCCTTTATTCAAATGGTAGATAATTATTCTCCATATTGAATGGGTCACCAGTTAATCTACAACATAACAAAAACTTATTAAAAACCTAACTATTTATTTTAGCTTTTTATTCAAATTAGTCTTTTCTGTCTACAAAATATGGCTACTTAAAATATTTATATACATAATTTAACTGATTCTGTATAATAACAGCAAACAATTCTTTTTAAGTACTATGAATGAATGATGAAAGGAAAACATATGTACTTAGTTGTTATCAGGTCCTCTAAAAAATAAGGGAATTTGGTTTGTACACCTTATCAGTCCCTGAGAATCCCAATAATGCAAAATTCATCCTATCCTTTTATCCACTGCCAAACAGGTTGGTTATCTAAGAGATTCCAAAGTGCAACTTACGTAAATACAACACATATATTTTAGAATGAAATTTACACTTGATATGAAAGTGAAGTTTTTACTTTCGCTGGTACTACAGAGTTCAGATTTCTTATCTTACTAGAAAATTAATTCTGGGAAAGTTAGATAAAGTATGCAAAATACCAAGAATGCATAAACGTAAGAATATTAAAGAAACAAGTATACTACAGTATTTATCAGTCAAAACAAGTTACAATCTATTATTATCTATATGAAAGGACAAAAGAAAAAAAAATGAATAAACCTAAGCCTTCTTATCTCAGAAATTATCACATTAACTGCTCTTTGTTTTTCTGTCTATGAACAAATAAGCTACCTAATTTAAAATATAAAGTCTGCAATATTTGGAGTTTGGCATATTTAATTCCAATGAATTAGGATTGGATGTCTTTTGTAGAATTAATAAATTTCCTCTAGCATAAATTTCTTCTGGCTTCTGAAAAGAGTCCACGTGAATGGTAACACCGTATTGCATACATTCTGACAGATTATTCTTTCATCATACAAATTTTTTTTTTTTTTTTTTTTTGATTTGGTAGTTGTTGGCGCATCGGCTTCTGTGGCCATATTGCACCTCCCAAGGTTTTTGCAGTACTTTGATCCAAGCCCGAGGCGGGAATCGAACCCACAACCTTTGGGTTGCCGGGCAGGTACTTTACCCACTCGGTTCATCATACAATTCGCCACTTTGCACAATGTTCTAATTCAAATAACTATAAAATGTTCTTTAATTTACACTAACTTTAGTAAAGTGCAAAGCAGTGTGGGAAATCTTTCTTAATTTGCAGGCTGGATGAAAATTTTATAAATTTGTGTAAATTGGAAGGAAAATTTATAAAATACTGAAGAAATTTATAAAAAAAAAAAAAATTATAAATTGCTGCAGGCCAAGCAGCAGAGGCTAATTACACCAGATAATATAATACACATTATATAATATACAATCACCAATAATAAAATAACAAAACCACCAATAACTGTAACAAGAAATAAACAGGCCAAAAATATGGCTATTGTGAAACAATTATAATAAATTTTAAGAATATTACAAGGCAACAGCCATCAAAGTCATATAAAAACCTAATAAACTTTAGAAACCACTGAGCACAGTGACTAAAGATCCAAGACAGTGAAATATCACGTTACAAATGGCAACACTATATATTAGAAGGTGCAGGAATCCAAATTAATAAAACCCAACATGACAAAAGAAAGCATAAATACCCCTAGATAAAGTAATTTAGAAAATTAAGATGAGCATTAAAAGCCTAAATAGGCAATAAAAATGCTCAAATAAATAAATTTATCCAGCTATATTGCTGTAGCTGGATAAATATAAGCCAATGTCTAAACAGCAAAATATCAAAAAGGTAATCTGACAGAGTTTATATATATATATATATATATATACACACGCACACTCTGTTTTATATATATATATTAGTAAATTAATAAGAGGAGTTGACCTCAATATAGTACGTGGAACACTTCCGTTGATGATGGTATATCAACTCCTCTTATTAATTTACTAATATTATTATCAACGTAGAACATATTGAGTATTACAGCTCTGATTCATACTATCTAATATATATATATATATACACACAATCTGTTTTATATATATATATATATATATATACACTCGGACACAGCATGGTTTTTTTAAGGGGAAGTCTTGTCCGACCAATTTGATTGGATACTATGATGCAGTGACAAAAGAACTGGATGCAGGGAATAATTTTGATATTATATACTTGGATCTTAGAAAGGCTTTTGATACTGTTGCATATGGAAGACTGCTGCACAAATTGGAGCAGTTGGAGCAGTGTGGCATTGGAGGCAAATTGCTGCTATGGATAAAGGGATGGTTGAGTGGGAGAAGACAGAGTGGTAATCAATGGACACTGCTCTTCATGGACTAATGTTATAAGTGGAGTCCCTCAGGGTTCAGTGTTGGGTCCATTATTGTTTTCTATATTTATAAATGATATTGATGATGGTATATCAGGCTTAATGTCCAAGTTTGCAGATGATACAAAGGTTGGCAGGGTTGTTAATGACACTAACAACAGTATGCTTCTGCAACAGGATCTAGAAAGGTTGAGCAGATGGGCTGAGAGGTGGCAAATGAAGTTTAACATTGACAAATGTAAAGTACTACATATGGGAAACAGCAACCCCAGAGCAACGTATCAACTCTGTGGTACTACACTGACAGTGGTAGAGAATGAAAATGACCTTGGGGTAATTGTGCAGGCAGATATGAAGTTTTCTGAGCAGTGCGGATGGTCTGCAAGAGTAGCTCATGGTGTCTTGACAATGATATACAGGAACTTTTCTAGCAGGGATAAGGAGGTGATTATCCCCTTGTATAAGCCAATGGTCAGGCCATTGGGTACTGTATACAGGTCTGGAGGCCTCATTTTAAGAAGGATGTAGACCTGTTAGAATGAGTACAGAGAAGGGCAACAAGATTAGTGAATGGAACAAAGTGTTGCTCTTACGAAGAAAGGCTTAAGTTTTGCAGATTACAGTGTCTGCAGACTAGGCACCTGTGAGGTGATCTGATTGAGGTGTATAAAGCCTTGAATGGTTTGAGCATGCTCAATGCTGATAGGATTCTTCCTCTTGCTCAGAATAATAGCCTGAGAGGACATAAATTCAAATTGAGGAAAGACAGTTGTAGGATAGATGTGTGGAAGTTTGCATTTAGCCAGCATATGGTTGACTGCTGGAACAAACTTGTATCTGCCGTTGTAGAAATTGATAGCTTAAATAGATTCAAGGCAGAACTATACAAACATTTGGAGCGAGTGGATGGGTGAAATGAGAAGGGGTTTTTTTTGGTTGATGCTATATAAGCTTGCTTTCTTGCATCATGTGCCTTTACTAATGCTAAAAAAAAAAAAAAAAAGGTGGTGAACTCTGTAATAAATAATAATATAATTATACTACAACTACCATGTAACTGATGAGGTTAAAAATCATTACAAATATATTGCAAATAATATATGCTTTAACCATACAATTCACATTACTGCACTTTGTGTTAGATTGTGATAAAGGAAATAAGTTCATCCTTAACTTTTGATAAAATGACTATTTTTTGTTAAATGGATATTTTTTATTATTTAAAAAAAATGGTTTAAATGAATTATGAAATCAATTTATATGCTTAATTTTAAGCAATAGTAAATGTGAATATCACAGTATTAATTCAGGAACATTTTCTGTTCTAAGATTGCACTCATAACTAATAATGACTAATTTTACAGCTGAAAGCTTGAAGTACTGTTGATTATCTATTAAGATTCTTAGCAAAGTTTATTATCTTTATCTTATTTATTATCTTATTATAACAAGCTTTACTTATAGCTAATTTATAACTGTTACATTTTTAGTGTTCAAAAATTAATTATAAGTGCCATCAGAAACCAACTAAATAAATAGAGTAACACTTACAATTTTCATGATATTCAATAAAGTCCATGGTAATCCTTTCACAGTACTGCGGACGAGCAAATATGCTTCAACTGGGGCAAGCATCCAAAACACAGCACAAGGAACCCACTGAAGAACACTGTTTTGAAAGCATGATGTAAAATCTGGTGTATCAGTGTTCCAGGTTATATTCACATTCTGTTAAATGAAAAACAAATTCAACATGAATTATTTTTTTTTTTTTGCTTCCCAAACTACAATAAAATATTTCAATTAGCACTTTTGCTCTTAACGTGTGAAACACTTCTTTCAATGATGTGTTCCTTGAAGGACATAAATTAACTTAAGCAATTAAGTCCTGCAAGGAACATAATTTAATATCTTTTTTAAGTGTAAAGTAAGTACCAGATAACCTTTATATATGTCTACTTCAGTATCCAAAAACAGGCTTATGTGCTTCCTCATCTCAATGATTAATCCTGGGATGAGCAAGGATAAAAGCCTAAATAAATTTAAAATATAATTATATAAATAAATCTGCAGCCACTGTCAATCCACTGCAGGATGGAGGCCTCCTCAATAAGTCATATTGAGGGAATGGACCATAATCTCCATGCTGGTCCAGTACGGGTTGGCAGATTGACCATATTCAGTAGTCAAGGGCCTGAACCCTGGTCTACTTAATGAGCGTGAATGCCACTGCATTCCCACTTCTGACCACTTGGCTACAGAGGCCATATAATTATATATGGCAATATACACTAATAAGTAAAAACACAAAATGTAAAAATTAAAATTAGATTTTCAATCACTTGTTTTTCAAAACAAGTTATATCTTATGAGCTACTATTTAAATATTTAGCAAAGAGCCTAACTGAAATACCTAAATATTCAGTAAAATATCACAATACTTAGAATTATGCCTTAGGACTAAAGGATAAATAAGAAACAAACATGAGGAAAATCTATATAATTATTACCTAGCTTTTAAATAAACAAAATACAATGCAAAGAATGAAAATCCAGAAGGCAGAAACCTCCCTTGAGAAGCCTCATTGTGTTTTAGGCCTCTCAAGGATGAAGCCTAAAACACAGCAAATTATATAATTTCTGTAATATAATAATCAAATGAATTAATCTTTTTCTTTTTTTTTTTTTTTTCATGAAAACCCCAAACACAAAAGGTATTAGAACCTGTAGGTATTAGTACCAAGCATGTGCTGAAGGTCGAGAAGATGAAATAAGATACTTGACATTAGACTTAAATTTCTGTAACTTTCAGGAAATACGTACGAATGAAGATTGTTCCAGAAAACAGATATTGAATAAATAAATTATGAAAAAGAAAAGTTCATTCTGTTAGTTTGAAGTTGGATAGTAAAAGAATGTTGACTGGTTGAGGGATGTGTTCAGATTGGTTTGGAAGAGCGAGCAGGAATATAGAAGCCAATTCAGAAGAGCAGTTCCCATTTAACTGTCTACAGAAAAGGCATGCAGCAAAAACAGAACATCTATGAGACAGAGAGTGTGCAGAGACTCTGTTAGAAGCAAGTCATTAATTAACCTAACTGCCCTCTTTTGAATGGAATCTAGAAGCCTGAGCGGGGGCATTGACCAAGATGTGGAAACAATATTCCATGTTAGGGCGGATTTGCAATTTGCACAGAGTGAACAGCTGTTCGGAATAAAAGTAACACTGGAAGCAAAAGAAAAAACCCAGTTTTTTAGATGAATAGGAAGCAATATTTGTAATGTGCTTGTGCCAAGAGAGATTAGAAGTCAGTGTAACCTCCAATAGAGATATATGATCTTGCCTAGAAATGTGTGTAAGCAAAATAAGCACCAAAATAATGAAAAACAGTTAAAAAAAAAAAAGCTGAAGAACCGCTTTTGTGAGATACAAGACAGGACTAAGTTTGAGAAGGATTGAAATCAACTAAGTTATCTTTGCGCCACTAGAGATCAAGCATTTAAGGAATTGGTAGTGGATGTTTGCTCAAGAAGTTGAATCTGTTAATGCAGGGCAAGATTTCTCAAACTGGAAGATGGAATGCAATGTGCTATCATCAGCAAAACTATGGATAGGATTTCTGGTCAATGGAAGAAGGTCGCTAAAATAAAAGAGGAAAGGAGTGGGAGAAAGAACTGAACCTTGGGGATTTTGGGAATGATGTGGGGCTGCTGGAGTGAGTGCAGAGAGGGACAACGGGATTTGTACAGGGAGCAGGGGGATGCTTTTGCCGAGTGGAGCTTCAGTTCACCAAGTTGCAGTGTCTGGAGACTGGGCATCTGATTGGGTGTTTGAGACTTTGAATGGGTTGGGCAAGCTCGGTGCTGATGGTATTCTTCCTGTTGTTTGGTCTGCGTGCGTGGGGGGACATGGGTTCAAATTGGGGAGGGGCAGCTGCGGAATATTTGTGTGTACTTTTGCCAGCGGCTGGTTGATTGCTGGAATAGGCTCCCATCTGTGTGGGCAGCTTGGATGGATTTGGGGAGGAGCTGGATGAACTGTTGGAGGGAGTGGGTGAAGTGGGAAGTGTTTTCCCCTCATAGGCTGATGCTGTGTAGGCTTGCTTCCTTGAATCGTTTGCCACTGCTAATGCTATTTGCAGGTCATATTGAAACACCCATGTTTTGTTATTTATAGTTTTCTGCAGAAGATCATAACAAGTTTCAGCTTGGTTTTTTTTTTTTTTTTATGTGTGTATTTTTTCTTGACTCAGAACAAAATTCATGCATCTATCTTCACAGAAACTTTCCTCATTTTCATTTGTTCCATTGAAACAGATCTTGTTTATTTAGCCCAGTGTAAAGTTAACCATCTGTCTTAAGAATCAAATCACTTACTCTTTGAATGTATTCATCAATTTTACAAGTTTTTGGATGTTTGCCTTGTGCATTATCATTCTTGCCTTCTTTGACCCTTTTAAACTGATCAGAAATCTTTGTTTTGGAATCAGGAGTCTTTATTCTGCAGACTATTATGTTGCTTACAGAACTGTTTTGTGACACGTGCTAGCCTAAGTCCATCATAATAATAAATACGATAACATTAAGCCAATATACAGTCCTGATGAGTTAACAACAACATAGCAAAATTATGTTAAATAAGTATTGACTGTATGCTGCCCTCTGAGTGTGTTTTATAACTTTAAATGTGTTCATTCATCTTAATGTTTCACTCAGTTTATGAAATTAATTATTTCTCAAAGTCAGGCCTGTAAAATCCAAAATAAGAAAACTTATTTACTCACTGATGAGAATCTAAATAATAGGTCCAATATGGCTGACTCAGAATGACAACTCTTAAGATTATAACCGCAAACTTGATTTAACATTTCAATTATCTTCGTAGTAGATTCTCAATTATAGAATTTCCCTAGCTTTACACAAAATTTAATAGTAATTCTCTGTTCTTAATATGATTTTCATTTTTATGACACAAATAAATAGCATAGGGCTTTGTTTTGGTAACTATAGGCAGACTAATGCAGTCCCTGCATGATTATTTCTAATACATAATGAAATGCATCAGAAAGATTCAGAAGGTAACAGATAAAGTTGCCATGTAGAAGCCACATATTAGATTAAGGCCCATTGTAGTTTTTGTTAGAATCGTCCTTCCCTAAATATATAAGGCTGCAGCAATAAATACTTATTGCTGCACCCATTATATGGTAATGGATTTTTATTTTTTGCAGCATACTGTTACATATTGTATGCAATAATAGCAGCAATGTATATAATAGGTTTTAGCATTTTTGCCTTGTTTGTGGGATTTTTTTTTTTTTTAATTATTTTGGATGTGGAATGTGATTCTTGTATTTATTGTATGTGGTTGGAATTATCCTCTATGTAAGAAACAGCTGTAAGTACATATGAAAATTGAATCTGCCTTAAATCCTTGTGTAATGGAAATAACACAATCGATAATCCAGCAGGGTGAACTGAACAGATACTTTTAGTAGAAAATCTCTTTTGGAGTAAGGAATATTTGTATTGTGCTGATATACCTGAGTACTATTGGATATGCAATGTTGATATTATAGAAGAGAGCCTAACAGTTCTGAGTGAAAAAATGGGTAAAGGCCCTAGGTACTCACAGTATTTTCCTGGTCATATTAAAAGTGTCCGTGGAGGAATGTGCCACACCCTTAGGTTTAATTATGAGGTAATCATTAGATTCAGGGAGTAATCCCTATTGGATTGGAGAACTGCTAACATCTCACCAACACGCAGGGGAGTGGGGAACAATCAAATGAGTAACCATAGTCCAGTAAGTTTAACCTCCATGGCAGGGAGGGAAGAGACTGGTGTTTTGATACATTCAGACATGAAGCTAATATGCATTGCAAGCAGGTGGCCAGAAAGGCACACTGTGTCTTTACTGTACCTTTGCATCTAGGAGAAAAGAGGATGTTAAAATTATGTTGTACAAGTCAATTACAAGAGGTGCATTTGGATTAGTGTGGAATTAAGGAAAGTTACTACTATGGATAAAGGGATGGTTGAGTGGGAGAAGGAAGAGTGATTATTAATGGACACTGCTCTTCATGGACTAATGTTTTTTGTGGAGTCCCAATTTGGGGACATTGACAAATAGATAGCAGTAATCCCAGATTAACCTACCAACTGTGTAGTACAGTAGAAAATGAAAAAGACCTGGGAGTAATTGTGCAGTCAGAAGTTCTCTGGGCAGTGCAGACAGGCTGCCAGGACAACTTACATGGGTTTTTTTAATGATATACAAGAACTTTGATAGCAGGGATAAGGAGATGATTATCACTTTGCACAAGGCCATGGTTAGGCCACATTTTGAGTTCTGTATGTATACAGGTCTGGAGGCTTCATTTTAGGAAGGATGCAGATCTGCTGGAATCGGTGCAGAGAAGGGCAAGAAGATTGCTGTGTAGCACAAAGGGGGGGGGGGTACTCTTATCAAGAAAGGCTTCACTTCTGCAAATTGCAGCATCTGGAGACTAGGCACTTGTAAGGCTATCCAACTGAGTGTGTAAGGCTTTGAATGGCTTAAGCAAACTCAATGGGGTTCTGATGGGATTCTTCCTATTGCTCAGACTGTATACAGGAGGGGGGCATACATTCAAATTGAGGAAGGATGGTTGTAGAATAGAAGTGCAGAAGTTTGGCTTCAGCCAATGGGTGGTTGCTTGCTGGCACAAGCTACCATCTGTTGTTGTTTTTGTGGAAGGATAGTTTGAATAAATTCAAGGAAGAATAAGACAAGCTATTGGAGGGAATGGGTATGTGAAATGGATTTTTTTTTTTTTTTTTTGACTGATGCTGCATAAGCTTGCTTTCTTGCATCATTTGCCACTATTAATACCAATACCAGCATTAGTGGAGAAGTTAGAAGACAGAGAGCCATCTAACCCACAGTGAACAGTCGGAGAGAAAACTGGCTACCCAATTACAAAAAAAAAAAAAAAAAAACAGTTGGCAAACCATAATATGGAAGCTTATTTAGAAGGCATTATGCCAAACACGATCTAAAAGCTTTCGAAATGTCAAGAACGCCTGCTTGTGTTTCACCAAACTTTTCCAATAAATCTGTCCGTAGATGGGTAACATAAGCCAGAATATCACCGGTGGATAGACACTGACAGAATCCATACTGGCAATCATTGATCACATAGAAGGTTTCTAGATAGTTTAAGATTTGGTAGTTAATTGATTTCTCCATTACCTTAGAAAGAGTAAAACTAAGTGCAATGGGATGATAATTGGATGGGAGAGATTTGTCACGCTTCTTAGGAACTGGCTGGACATGAGCAAATTTCCAAGCAGAAAGGAAAACACCTTTGGAATAAGAAAGAGAAAAAAGGCAACACAGAAGAGGAGTAAGTTCAGAAGCACAGGTTTTGAGAACAAGTAGAGAAATAGCATCAGAACCTGGAGTTTTTTTTAGCATCAAGATTGTTCAAAATCCACAGGCAGTACTGAATGGAGTGTACTGGGAATGGTAATATGTGGTTTACCAAGATCATCAATACATGAGTTGAAAAAAAAGTAGGATACTAGAAGGTTAGCTTTATCTTTGGCTGAAGTGGCAATAGAACCATCTGGGTTTGACAGAGGTGAGAACAGAGATGGGCAAAAGTTGCAGCCAATAGCTTTGGCAAGATACCAGAATGCTCAACTATCATTTGGACAAGAAGCAAGTTTTCTACTCTTAGCCTGTTCAAAATCTAGTTTGGACTGATTAATACAATTGTTGCGAGCTTTAATGTAGGCAGAAAATGAAGCTGGAGATTTGGATACAAGCCAATTGTGATATACAACATTCTTATCTTGAACAGACTTACCACATTTATTGAAAAACCATGGTTTAGATAAAGGACAAGATTTTAAGGTGGAGTGTGGAATAAAGGATATCATCCATAAAAGAATAATTTCACTGACACAATCTGAGAAAATGTTGAAATCAGAAGATTTGAAACAGCAATGCAACCAAGGAAAAATAGAAAAATCTCACAGATCATCCCATTTTGCATTCTTGTAATATCAAGCAACACGAGGTTGAAAATGGCCATGAGAAAAAGGCTCCATTTGAGAAGAGACCATCACCAAGTTGCGATCTGAAGTACCTAGAGAATCACATCGACTGTGTAGTCAGAAGGGTTGTTTGTGAGAAAAAGATCAAGCACATTGGGAGCATGGTTAGGACTGTCCAGTATTCTGGAAGGTTATTGAACAATCTGTGCAAGTTCATTAATAATTGCAAAAGCCTCAGCATCTTGAGTGGCTGGGTCTGCATGACCAGAAAATGGAAGCCAGCTGGAGTTGTGAACATTAAAATCACCAAGGAAAATTACCTCACTGTTAGGAAAGTTGGACTTGAGCAAGTCAAGTTTCAAAGAGAGTTCCAAGTGATAAATGGAGTCGGGGAGAATGATAGAGGCAACAGATATTATAAATGATATTGATGATGGTATATCAAGCTTAATGTCCAAGTTTGCAGACGATACAAAGGTTGGCAGGGTTGTTAAGGACACTACTGACGCTATGCTACTACAACAGGATCTGGGAAGGTTGAATAGATGGGCTGAGAGGTGGCAAATGAAGTTTAACATTGACAAATGTAAAGTACTACATACGGGAAACAACAACCTCAAAGCAACGTATCAACTCTGTGGTACTACACTGACAGTGGTAGAGAATGAAAAGGACCTGGGGGTTATTGTGCAGGCAGATATGAAATTCTCTGAGCAGTGCAGATGGGCTGCAAGAGTAGCTCATGGTGTCTTGTCAATGATATACAGGAATTTTTCTAGCAGGGATAAGGAAGTGATTATTCCCTTGTATAAGGCAATGGTCAGGCCACACCTTGAGTACTGTATACAGGTCTGGAGGCCTCATTTCAAGAAGGATGTAGAGCTGCTGGAACAAGTACAGAGAAGGGCAACAAGATTAGTGAATGGAACAAAGGGTTGCGCTTATGAAGAAAGGCTTAAGTTTTGCAAATTACAGTGTCTGGAGACTAGGCACTGGCGAGGTGATCTTATAGAGGTGTATAAAGCCTTGAATGGGTTGAGCATGCTTAATGCTGATGGGATTCTTCCTCTTGCTCAGAATAATCATCTGAGAGGGCATAAATTCAAATTGAGGAAAGACAGATGTAGGACAGATGCGCGGAAATTTGCCTTTAGCCAGCGGGTAGTTGGTTGGTGGAACAGACTTCCATCGCTTGTTGTGGAAGTTGATAGCCTAAATAAATTTAATGCTCAGCTGGACAGGTATTTCGAATGAACGGAGGGGTGAAATGGAAGTGTGTAGTTTTTTGGTTTTTTTTTTGGCTGATGCTGCATAAGCTTGCTTTCTTGCATCATATGCCTCTACTAATGCTAATGCTAAAGATGAATTTGACAGGATGTGGTAGAGAGATTTTAAGCTACAGAAGCCCGAAAGGAAGAGATTCCAAATTACTAAGTCTCTTATGGGGAATATCAGAACAGACATATGCACAATTATCACCTTTAAAGTGAAAGGAATCACAGAGAGGATAATCTGAACAACTGAGATGAGCAGTGGTTGATTCAACCAATAACTGGGATGCTGTCAGAAAAAGTACATGGGATTTGGCAGAATGCATGTGGAAATAGACATCATTGATATCAAAACTGAGACTATGTATATTTGTGAAATATATGTGGTCTTTTTTGTGAAATATATGTATATTTATATATACGTATATTTGTGCAATACTTAAATAGCAGAGACTTATTAATAAAGAACAGCATTTTTCAACCTTTCAGTTATGGATCACTTTAGAACCATTAAAAAATTTGTGGGACACAAAATTTATCTATAAGCTTTATTTTGTTCATGCATTTCAGTACAAAAACCTTTGCTTTCATACCCAAAACAAAATAATTAAAATGAATTGCATCATGAAAATTTGGGCTTTTTTTTTAGGAGCGATATAGCATGCATATTTTTTTTATTTTAAAATGTCAAAAATATTAAAAAATAGGTAACAATTTTTGGTGTAAGGTTTCATGAAAAACTCTATATTACTGTCTTTCAAAAGCACTCACAGGGCTCTGGTTGAAAAACACTGACACACAGTATCACTACTTATTCAAACAAATAAATATTTGTTTGAATATTTACTAACTTACTCTAGTTGGTTAGATTTAGCCACATCTACATTTAGCTTATAACCTACATTGCTCTAGTTTGACAGTTTACCATTATAAAATAAAAAGGTAGCTAAACAGAGTTTCTGTTCACGCTTTGCTAATTTATCATCATATTTATTAAACATATTTAATAATCATATTGTTATATAATGTTATGTGTTAAGAGTTACATTACTAATTAGTCACATTTTCAAATATGATTAAAATGAAATGGTTTTAAATTTTTCAAAACATTTCAAAAGGTGAGAATTGAAATATAGGCTACTATAAGCTTAAGTTATACATTTTGGGTTATGTATTTTTAAGTTATGAATAATGTACATTAATTGAAAAATAAGAACAGTCTACAGACACAGCACTGCACAAATTAAATTTTTTTGTGTTATAATAAAGAATTTTGATGGAATGTGATTGACCTCCCCCCCCTCCCATATGACCCTGTTTTTTTTTGCAATAATGCCAGTACCAATCTATGAGATTTATTTTATTTTTATTCACTTGGTCAGAAAGTTAGAGTATACTTGCTACTGCCTAATTAACCTAATTATGTTGATTTAAACAGGAAGTACTAGAAAGGCAAGAGCTGCTCCTGTATTCTAAACTGTCAGCCTAAACAGGAAACTGGCAAAAAACTTGACTGTAGATGACTTCCTAGTGATCTGCATTCCTACCAAAATTATTTTAAAATATTATTTTAATACAAGTTTATTTATTAGTTAAACAGTTAACAATAAAAATTCCCTCCACAAATACACCCATAAATGGATTAACCACTACAAAGAAGTACACTGATTCAAAACAAACTAATAATCAGAATATACATTTCAAAAGAGCCACTATAAAACAAAACCCAAACAAAAACTTGGCAAATAATTTTTTTTAAGAATTATAAAAAAAAAAAAAAAAAAAAAATATATATGTATATCTAAAATATACATCATTTGCTTAATTTACAAGACATTTGCAAATGCCATTTTTATTTTTCTATTATTGAACTTATCGAAACTTTTTTCCAGGTTTTTTTTTTTTTTCAGTTACCATAAGATTTTTAAAAAATACAGTGATTAGTTGCTCTCAGATAATTTGAGAAGTTATTTGTACAGTGTATATTAGTATGTTACACTGTACAAAATGTATTATCAATGTGTGATACCTATGTAGGCTACAGCAATCAAAATACTAAAGTTGTAAGAAATATTTCCTGAGAAAACTCCAAAATGTAAAATTGACAATACCATATTTGAATATTCACAGCAAAAAAAAAAATAATAATAATAATAAAATAAATAGGCGTTTCCTGTGAATTTTCATTTTGTTACAGAAATCATTAACGAACTTATGGGTATTGGGGAATTCCGATTTTGACATTAACTTTTATGGAAAGTTACACTTAATAACTTTAGTTGAATATTATCATAATAAGTTCATGTTATCAAGTGCAGTATATTGTGACAGGGTGAAACCAGGAATTTGAAATGGAGGATACAACATAAAATATTTATTACTTCAAATATTACTTTACTTTTATATGAAAAATATTAGAATTTATAAAACTAAATCTCAATTAATTTTCTTTTCGGTGATGCATCTGCCCAAAGTCCCCCCTAGGCCGTTGCCCTTCCTGGTAGGCATCAATTAGAGTTGCAATCGGTGCTTGCCATTGACATCCACAGACAAGGTAGTTGACCTCTCTAATTTTTAAAAATAAAAAATACCGAACTAATTAATTACATTCATCAGTGAATGCATAATTAATTACATAAAACGATAACTGTTGCGACTTTCATGAGAACTTTTTTTTTCCTTTTATTTGAAAATTTCTGGGAATATCCCTAGTAATTATAAACTTTGAAAATGTTGTTGCAAGTGTTAAACTTCATATTCAAACATTCAGAATTTGGATTCTACCACAGATTAATTTTCTGATCATTGCTATCGGTGCAAAAATACATGAAAGCTATATTAGTTTACTGTGTCATTTGATATTTCTCTCATCTAACATCACGTGGATGGGTTGAATCAATTCAGGGGGAAATTAGATAAATTCTTTGCGGGTACGGTTGAGTGAAGCGTTTTTTTTTTTTTTTTTTGGCTAATGCTATATAAGCTTGCTTTCTTGCATCATTTGCCATTACTAGTACTACAACTACTACTACGTCAACCCAGGGAAACAAGAAACTCTACATGCAGATTTTTGTTTCTACCTTTTTCTATATAGACATTAATCTCTTCAAATAAAGAAGATATACTCTCTCCCTTATCCTTTTCAACTGTGAAGGGCAGCACTGCGCTGTACTACATATACATATTTATCAATAAAAATCTTTCTTTTGCATTGCAATCCTCCCCTTTCCCTGCGCAAATGTTTGCTGACTCATTCCGATAAAGGATGAAGAGTCAAAAATGTTTCTCCTCAAGAGTACCGTATTACATTTCAAAAAAACAAGAGGTGAGAGCAGGGTCGGATTTACACAAAGCGAAACCTAAACAAGCTACAGCCTCAGATTACAAAGGGCCTCGCTCCATCTTAAAAAATCTTTTTTTTTTTTTTTAATATTGTCACAGGTAAGTGTTCTGGGCCTCATACATGTCATAGCTTAGGGTCAAAAGTTTAAATCCGGCCCTGGGCAAGCGGTAGGTTGAGGGGATGCATGTCGGCTCCATCGAGCCGACTTAAGAGTTATATTTCAAGGAAATTCATGAGAAAAATAAAATTCACTATGTTCTGATTTTACGCCATTTAATCATTACATTTTCTGTCAAAAAAAAAATTAAGAAAAAACAGACATACCCAGAGCTGTGATCCACAAAACTCCTCCATTTCCTACTTTTGTCAAAAAATTAAAAATTCAGTATCACAATATATGCCAAGATATATTCACTGTGCTTATCGATGTTCTTCGTTCATGATTTTTATCATGAGAGCGTTCAAAAAATTGATCACATAATCGTAAACCTCATCCTAATGAATCCTATATGCCCAGTTCGATGAGAAATCCTTCCTTTGTCAAACAAAACCACCTGCACCTCTTCGGATCACGTGTAGTTGAAAGCAAAAAAAGTGCCGCACAATCGAACCAATAATGAACCACCGTATCCACCCACCACGTGAACGCGATATGTACCTTTCTGAGCACCCCTTCGACCACGTCTGCCTGTGTACGGAGCGTTCTGCTTCAAGCTGAGGATCACCGGAAAACAGATGCACTGTAAACATTATAATCTGTCACAAGGAAAGAAACGTCAGCACGGTATACTATCATCGTGTTAATTTGACGCAGGAACAAGACAAGCCATGACAATTGTGAAAGACAGATTGCGTTAGGCCTAGTCGACCTTGTGTTGCTTTGGAAAAGAAAAAAAATATGTATTTTCATATGAAGGACAAATAAAAAAAAATGAGTCATCAGCATAGTCATGTGAATCGAATACAATGAAAATTAAACATGAACTAACCGGTTTTAGATTAGCTAAAATATTTTTTCTTTTCTGTATTGTATTTATTTATATAATGTTGTCACTGAAGGTTTTGTCACAAAGACTACAGCAGCCACAGTGCGCCTTTCAAATTAATATAATAATTTAAAATTTGGTTTTTAGTCGTGAGAGAACATCCTTATCTTCTTTAGAAAGGAGAAAAATTCATCTAGGTTTCTACATTTCACAAGATGTGCTTCATTGTTATAGCTTCTTGTAAACTCCTGTGAGATAATAGGAGCAGTCAAGTAAATTGTTTTACTGGGACAACATTATGGCAGTGAGTGGAGGGCCTTCGTTTCTGAAAACGTAAAGACGAGTTATATGAAAGTCTCCAATGCGTGCTCTTGCAAGACCCAACCTTTCCTTGTTTTCCTGGTGCTGGAGGCCCTGAAGAATAGCTGGGTTTTAATTTCTATAAGTTTATTGTTGCTATATTCTTTCCATATATTTTTCAATTGGGAGTAGTAGGTTTTTCGTATAATGGTTTTGTAGTCTTGCACAGGAATCTTCATATCAATTAGATTTTAATTTATTCGTTGTTTTGCTGTCTGATCTGCGTTTTCATTTCCGAGTGTTCCCACAATCAGCTGGGATCCAACAAAATACCACAGAGTTCCTATGTTGTTTGTCCTGTAGCTGGATCAGTTTAGATTTGATTTGTTTTAGCAGGGGATGATAATTGTGTGTTTCACTAACAAAATATCAGATTATGGGTGGAGAGTGTCAAAAATTTAGCATTTTCCATGGAAATTTTACCAATTAAATCCCAAATGTGCTTTAAAGTGCTGCATTGAAAAAGCATTATAAAATGAGTGGGAATTCATAGCTAAATATAAAATCAACTAATGTGAGAAGTAATAGATGAATGAATATCCGTTTAACCGACATATACTTTGTTCTTGCACAATAGCTTATTTGAGAGGCATTGGATGAATGTCTGTTTATCCAATATCATTGTACGTTAGCTTATGTGAAAGGTAGGGATAACCGCAGTAACCTAATATTGGTCAGAGGTTTCAAATAAAGTCAATTAATGTTGACCTGGTCATTTAACCCTCCGAGCAACGCAAAGTATCGCTGGGATACCACTAACAAAACGCAAATCATTACTCCCAGCCAATCAGACATCGTGTAGTCTCAGGTTTCGGCTCAAACCGTACCACAAAGTAGTACATATCTTATTATTCTGTGTACCATACAATCATCAAAAACTCACTGATTTTAAATTACGTGACATGTATTAAAACAACAGATTAAAAAGAAGGATAAAAAATTTAATGAGCAGCTGAAGTAAGAGATAAAATTTATGATAAATATATAATATGTAATTCGTGAAGAAACAAATTTTGTGAAAGCATATCGGTTGAAATAATAGATAAAATTATCAGGAATACACTAATTCCAAAACTTACGCATGGGTGCAAAACGGAGCATATCACGGGAACCGTACACATATTCGAATACAACTTTCCAAACAGATGATCTTTAATGAGCCTGCTACAGATTGGTAAACAGAAAAGGATAATCAATGTAAGACATGCACAAATCATAAAGTGCAAAGTATTTGGGATCTAACGAACCAGGGGTTTCCCCCATTTCCCCGTTGTATGCGTTGTTTGTGAAACAGTACTCTGTGGAGGCCAGAGATTTAAAAAGTATATGGGTATTGTTCTGTAGTGTAATGTCGTGGTGCGTTTTATCTTCTAGCCATTTAACAGTTGGGCCCCCCTAATGGAACCCATCGTTGCCCACACTTTGCCACGAAGAACACTTTGCCACGAGGAGGCAGGTCAGGTACCAAGTAGATTTGTATTTCGTACTCTGGCAGGCCCTGCCACCTAGTTTCTGAAGATTTCAGTGGCAAGGGCCTATCGGAAAAAAAATAATAAAAAATGGGCTAAGCTCTAGATTGATTGATATTTATTACTTAAACCGGTCCCAGCCAACCAATGGCAACCCCGCTGTCAGTTACACATAATTTAGCAGTACTCTTATATACTCCCTCTTCTGTTTGCCCAAGTACAGGGAGGGAAAAAACCTGCCATGACCAAAAAAAGATTGATATGAATAAATTGAAAATAATCACTACATAAAAAACAAATATACACATAATTAAATTTCAGACAAAGTCCAAACTTCATTGGAAAGAGCTGCATCTGTTCACAGTCTGTTGGAAAGCCAGGAGCTGCTGAGAGCAGAAATGCCAGCGCCAGGAGCTGCCGAGAGCAGAAATTCCAGCACAACGAGCTGCCGAGAGCAGAAATGCCAGCATAAGGAGCTGGAGTTGCAGTGGATATAGCAGACTGAAGCCTCCACGATTTCACAGAACTCTAGATAATTCGGCATACGCCATACCGCAATACAAATCCAAGGCTTCCAGATGCAGAAGAGTCTTCCGCCTAAGAAATATTGCGGTTGCAAAGGTTTGGAAAGCCAAGAAGTTCTTCTGTTTATCAACTAGAATTGTCTCGGCTTCCAGATGCAGAAGAGTCTTCCACCTAAGAAATATTGCTGTTGCAAAGGCTTGGAAAGCCAAGAAGTTCTTCTGTTTATCAACTAGAATTGTCTCGCAGCCTTCTGCCATAGGACTGAGATTACTAACCCGAGATACCAATTCAATTCGTAGATCGCTGTACTCCTTACAGTTGTACATAATATGTTCCCATGATTCTCTTTCGCCACAATGGAAACTAGATCTCTCTGTAATTCCTAAATCATGCAACTTAGCATTAGCATTAGCATTAGTAGAGGCATATGATGCAAGAAAGCAAGCTTATTCAGCATCAGCCAAAAAAAAAAAAAAAAAAAAACACACACCACTCCCATTTCACCCCTCCGTTCGTTCGAAATACCTGTCCAGTTGAGCTTTAAATTTGTTTAGGCTATCAACTTCAATAACAAGTGATGGAAGTCGGTTCCACCAACCAACCACCCGCTGGCCAAAGGCAAATTTCCGCACATCTATCCGACATCCGTCCTTCCTCAATTTGAATTTATGCCCTCTGTGGTGATTATTCTGAGCAAGATGAAGAATCCCATTGGCATTGAGCATGCTCAAACCATTCAAAGCCTTATACACCTCTATCAGATCACCTCGCCGGTGCCTAGTCTCCGGACTCTGTAATTTGCAAAACTTAAGCCTTTCTTCGTAAGAGCAACCCTTTGTTCCATTCACTAATCTTGTTGCCCTTCTCTGTACCCGTTCCAGCAGCTCTACATCCTTCTTGAAATGAGGCCTCCAGACCTGTATACAGTACTCAAGATGTGGCCTGACCATTGCCTTATACAACTTTGCATTAATTGAACCATGACTAGTTAGAGAGAGAGAGAGAGATAGAGAGATAATCTTTATTACCCTTCACGGCCATAAAGCCAGGGGCTTACAGTTTCCCAAACTTGGGAAAATTGAACAATTATTTACAAAAAGGTAATTTTACAAAGAAAACATATTATAATACAAAGGGGAGAACTCCTTACGAGAGTTAATAAGAACATAGCTTGTAAGTTTGGGGCAAACCATTTGAATTTTATCGAGGCTGCATTTCTTAAATCTGGGAAAAATTTTTGTGTAATCTTCCCTTTATCACAAACATTCCAACGCTCTTGCCAGAATAAGCTTTAGAGTTTGATTAGGCCGAAATGGTTTAATGAGAGTGAGGTTAGAATTTTGACGCTAGTAATTTGGCTGTCTTAATTTAGGGGGCGTATACGCTGTCGTTTTAGTTAGAGTGGGGGGGTGACAGACAGAAATATGGGGACAAGAGAGAAGGCGACCCCAGACAGATAAGCGGGGAATGCTCCACCAGAGGAAGAAGGGGTGGCAGGAAGGGGAGGAGACAGAAGTTCATTCCCTAACCTCCCGCCCAGGGGAAAGAATAAAGGTACCGAGCAAGTGAGTCGGTATGGATCGCCAGAATGGCGCTGGTAGCATAGCTGCAGATGTTATGGTCAAGTCCGGTTGCGGTTCCAGGGACAGTACCGTCCCATCCAAGAGTTGTCAAGTTGGTTTTTGGTCATACATGGGAACATTTTCCATCAATGTAGTCCATTCTTGTGGCATTGCTGGGTCGTCTAGGCCGTTGTACTATCCATACATTGTGCAGTGTAGCATTTGGAGTCAGAGTAGTCCAGTGTTGAGTCCCCTTTGGCCGATCAACAGCGGGCGTAAACCAGACGGTCGTTTTCGAGAGTTACGAATTTGCCGCTATGAGAGCATTTCTTCGCGCATATAGAGGACGATTTACTGATTAAAAATAAAGTCATGAACGGTTGTTGTTGTTGTTGTTGTAGAGCTTTAGGAGCATTAGCAACTAAGCCGAATGTATTACTGTCTGTATATTGCTTGTTCTGTGGCTAATTTTCTGGTTGCTGGACGAAAATGGAGAAAAAGCCGTTCTACCATTCCTTGCCAGAGACCGATGATTTAGCCACTTTGTGAAAAAGGCCCATAAAAATTTCTTGCTTTATTGACGGGATTCGAACTCGGGTCTTTTCCGCCCATTGTAGGAGGACGGTAATTATATTGAATTGTGTTACCGACAAGGGTGTCATCAATGTTATACTCTCACCGATCATTGCTGATCGGTGAGAGTATAACGCCCCTCTGCCTTGCCCGACTTAATTACAGGGCTAATAGTGATATTACAAGTAACTAAATGCTGCTGCGGGCATTAAGAAGTCTGAGTGATAACGATGCTCATTGGTCCTTGGGAGCACTTCTAAGCTTCTGAAAAGATTGTGGAAGTGGTTAGAGAACAGCAATTGCACTGCCGAAGAGTTTCTCAAGCCAGAAAGCACATGCTATTACGGATAATGACGTTCATCCAGTTGGTAACGTGGTTGAGCATTGTCCTGTAAGATGAAATTTTCTCCCATTCTACCTCCATAAAGTCTCACACAGGGGAATCCTTCTCCATAGACATCCCTTTCAAGCATTTTGGAAAATGCCATGACCTTGGTTCTTTATAGACGATGATGTTACCAACAGCAAATTCAAAATGGGGAAGCATTCAAAGAACATATCTTGGAAGCTACTAACCTTTACATACCAACTAAGAAATATTGTTCAAGGTTTAGGCCTAAATGGATGTCAGATGAACAATGAGACATATGGCAGAGAAGAAAAATGCACGGGATACATATAAATTAATGGGTGACATGGAAGCCTATGATAGATATAAGCTGGTCTGTAACCAAGTTATAAAGGAGATTAGGCAGGCAAAAGCAGATTAAGAGAAATCCTTGGCAAAGGATGCAAAGAAAAACATAAAAGAGTTCTTTACCTATGTAAACTCTAGAAGGAAAGGAATGAATCAGATTGGTCCACTGGATATTGATGGTTCAACCGTTGAGGATCCTGCTCAGGTGGCTAACAAACTAAACGAGTATTTTGCATCTACATTCACACATGAGAAGTTATTCAGGAAGGGGAATGCCAGAGGTGAAGTAAACTCTGAAGTAAAGAGGAAAGTGGAAGAAAAATTGTTGAGGATAAACATAAAAAAGGCACCCGGGGTGGATGGGGTCTATCCAGTTATATTAAAGGAGGCAGCAAAGGAAGTAAGCAAACCCTTAGCCATAATTATGAGAGCTTCTTTGGACTCAGGGGAGGTACCCATAGACTGGAGATGTGCAAATGTGACCCCAATTCACAAAGGAGGATCAAAGGCTGACACAAGTAATTATAGACCTGTGAGTTTAACTTCTGTTGCAGGAAAATTAATGGAGGCGCTGGTTAAAGAAGCAGTGCAGGATCATTGAGACAAGACTTCAGTTATAGCTCGAACACAGCATGGTTTTGTTAAGGGAAAGTCTTCCCTGACCAATTTGATTGGATACTATGATGCAGTCACAAAAGAACTAGATGCAGGGAATAACTTTGATAATACAGGGTGGCCACTGAAAGACTGAAGGGTTTGAAAAAGTCATAACTTGTTCATTTTTAATCTTTTTTTACAGTTTATAGAGCATCCCTTGGAGATTAAAATGACTACGTATGATGTCCAGCAACGAGTAAAACTCGTTGGGTTTTTCTATTCCAGTGAAAGATCAATTATTGAAACTCAGAGAAAATACCTGAGTTTCAATAATTGAAACTCAGGTATTTTCTCAGGTATTTTTCGGATGATTCGGAACCTAATCGCCCGGGTTGAACGAACTGGATCAGTCGGCGATCTTCCGGGCAGAGGTCCTAAGTGTACTGTGCGCACTGACGCAGCGGTGGAAGCTGTATGGCAGAGTGTCCTTGAGGACCCATCTGCCACTACCCGTCATCGCTCTGCTCAACTAGGCATCTCCAGAACATCGCTTCAGAAGATTCTGAAAGGGTGGTCAGTCTTTCAGTGGCCACATTTTAATCTGCAAGGGATGCTGTATAACCCGTAAAAAAAGAAAATAAAAAATATTAAAAATGAACAAGTTATGGCTTTTTCAAACCCTTCAGTCTTTCAGTGGCCATCCTATATATATTTGGAGCTTAGAAAGGCTTTTGATACTGTTGCACATGAAAGACTGCACAAATTTGAGCAGTGTGGCATTGGAGGCAAATTGCTGCTATGGATAAAGGGATGGTCGAGTGGGAGAAGACAGAGAGTGGTAATCAATGGACACTGCTCATCGTGGACTAATGTTATTATTGAAGTCCCTCAGGGTTCAGTGTTGGGTCCATTGTTGTTTTCTGTATTTATAAATGATATTCATGATGGTATATCAAGCTTAATGTCCAAGTTTGCAGACGATACAAAGTTCGCAGGGTTGTTAAGGACACTACTGACGCTATGCTGCTGCAACAGTATCTGGAAAGGTTGAGCAGATGGGCATTGAGAGGTGGCAAATGAAGTTTAATATCGACAAATGTAAAGTACTACATATGGGAAACAGTAACCCAAGAGCAACGTATCAACTCTGTGGTACTACACTGACAGTGGTAGAGAATGAAAGGGACCCGGGGGTAATTGTCCAGGCAAATATGAAGTTTTCTGAGCAGTGCAGACAGGCTTCAACAGTAGCTCATGGTGTCTTGTCAATGATATACAGGAATTTTTCTAGCAGGGATAAGGAGGTGATTATTCCCTTGTATAAGGCAATGGTCAGACCACACCTTGAGTACTGTGTACAGGTCTGGAGGCCTAATTTCAAGAAGGATGTAGAGCTGCTGGAAAGAGTACAGAGAAGGGCAAGAAAATTCGTGAAAGGAACAAAGGATTGCTCTTACGAAGAAAGGCTTAAGTTTTGCAAATTACAGTGTCTGGAGTCTAGGCACCGGCGAGGTGATCTGATTGAGGTGTATAAAGCCTTGAATGGTTTGAGTATGCTCAATGCCGATGGGATTCTTCCTCTTGCCCAGAATAATCACCTGAGGGGGCATAAATTCCAATTGATGAAAGACAGATGTAGGATAAATGTGCGGAAATTTGCCTTTAGCCAGCGGTTAGTTGGTTGGTGGAATAGACTTCCATCCCTTGTTGTGGAAGTTGATAGCCTATAAATTTAAGGCTCAGCTGGACAGGTATTTCGAACGAACGGAGGGGTGAAATGGGAGTTTTTTTTGTTTGTTTTTTTTTTGGCTTATGCTGCATAAGCTTGCTTTCTTGCATCATATGCCTCTACTAATGCTAATGCTAATGCTAGATGAGCGTACATCTCGAATTAGCCTGTATAGAAAATGCACATCACCATTGACCTTGAGTCTTATGTAACAAGCTTTCTACATAAATTCAGGTGCTATGATACTGAACGAGAGGGAACATGCACAGTCGATTGTCTTGTGTAGAAGCCTGCTCTTTTTGCATAGTTGTGCTTATAAACCGTATAGAAAAAAGGTCTGGATGCAAATGTCTCAAAATGGGAGGACTTTCTATGGGCTAATAAAAAAAATATTTTTTTTTTTTCTTCCACACCGTGGCCAAATTAGTTAGTCAGTCTCGGGCGGGGTTGCATGGTTTCATTTTACAAAAAACTTGGATTTGTCGTTCAGTAAACCAACCAAATGACACTCACAATTCCACATATCGTATACTGACGCTTCATCGCCTTAGCTGCCTTGGCTTAACACACAGAAATGCATAGAAGCTAATATCCTTCGTATGGTAAGTGGCCAATACAGTATTTCTTTCTTCGCCATAAGATCCAAATGCAGTCAAGATGGTGTCTCTGTGCCAATTGTCGAAATTGTGCAGCTGCATGTTTGAAACTAATAGAAAAACCATTCAGCACTGCAACTTTTTAGATGTGTTTTCCAATTTAATTAGTAGTGCTTATTAAAAACCGATGGTGTCAATCTGATCTCAAAGAATTAAAAACACAAACCAACATATTTCCACCACATTTCCAATTAGAATATTGCAAAAACATGAAGTGACCAGACGTTTGAAGAATACAAAAGTGTTTTGCTGCCCTTACACTTTATTTTCTACTGATACTCAGTGTTTGAATTCAATGTCTATACAATAACTGAAATTAAAATTACAATGATCACTGTACATAGTCATTTTGTAAGTCAAGAATGAGGCAACGATGCGCAACTTTACAATTGGGTTATACGATAAACTCCAATTTCGGCACCCTCGAGGATTGTGAGGTATATAACAAACTGCTTAACCTTAGTATAAATGTAAATACCGTATTTCATCGATTGTAAGATGCACCATTGCTTTCAGTACTACTAGCAAAGTTAAAATGAAACGCTAAAATAAATTGACAAAAAATATATCAACAGAATACAATTTACTGACATTTTACCATATATCATACTTCATTTACTTCTTCACATTCAGAGTCTGATTCTTCTGAATCACTTTTCGACACAGAGTCTGCATTTTCCCACACAGTGTGCCATCTAACTCGTTGGTGACTCAGCATTTCTTAAAAGAATGCTCCACTATTGTCTCCCAGGATTTCTTCCACGCAGTTGACACCAATTCTGCAAGTTTTGATGCTGGCACTTTCTTTGTCTTACCAGAAGGTGTCAACGGAAGGTTTTCAGTCACCAACCACGACCCATATTCCTTCTTCAAATAGTCCTTAAATGGTTTGTTGACTGAAACATCGAGAGGTTGCAGTTGGCTAGTCATGCCATCAGGAACAGCAACCAAGTGACTACACTTTTCGACTAGCTTATTCTTTAACTGTTCAGAAAAATGTCTACGTAAACGCATCAAGAACTAAAGTGGGCTACGTCTATTCTAGACGACTTTTAGACAGTCGTCTATCAGCTCAGCCGTCATTCGTCCATTTTTTTTGTCCATGCATCTTAGGGGAAGACCTCATTCTTTAGCATCGTTTTGTGGTTTAAAATTATATATGGCATCAACCATGGGCCATCGGCAGTTATGCGTAGCATCGCATTGATACTCTACTCTTCGTAATTCATACTAATTATCTTGATTTCTTTAGTACCCTTAGCATGAACAGTATAATTTCGAGACATATCGAAGAACACCGGGGTTTCATCAACATTTCCTATTTGACTAAAATTGTAGTTTTGTTTTTTCCCCAACTAAATTACGTGTCGCTGGAAGTTAAACAGCTTCTGTTGAAAGTCAGAAGGAAGTTTTTGACAAATCGATGTTCCATGACTTCATGATAGTCCTACGTGACCCACAAATGAGTCACACTAGCCTCTTGTTGCTTTGAAATTTTTTTCATCTATCCCGAGAGATTTAAACTATTATTTTTTAGGCCACCCGAATAATTAAATTCATCTGCCGTGCGGTGTGTCTTATGTCTATTAATTGCGTGTTCTCTGGTCGGTTTTTCTGTTTTGCTGGACGAAAAATCCCAGTTTCTGAAGGAGGAACCTTGCTATCTACGCCTGAGACCGACTAACTCAGCCACAGAGTGAAAAGAGCCCATTAAAGTTTCGCGTCATAGACGGGATTCGTACCCGGGCATTTTCCACCCAGTGTGGGGAGGACGGTGACGATACCACTGTGCTACCCGCGCAAGCATTCCGAGAGATTTGACAATCTCTTGCCTTCAGTTGCAATTGCTTGATGTGTAATATCGACCAATATTTGCTTCACTAATATCAAATTTACACCCCGCTGATTGTTTCCGTGCTTTTCTGAGTAAACAAGAAATTTTTGTTGCAATGCGGCATCATAGTGAAATCTTTGTGAAGACATTCTAAATGACTGTTAGGAGCCCAAATTTTAATTACACCCGTACTAGCACCAATGAACATAAATCAACTGAAGTGATAACAGGATGAAGAAAATCATACGCTTGCGCAGGTACTCCCGTA